>NW_026889767.1:5377500-5977500 GCF_033153115.1 Saccostrea echinata
CACAAGACATTCCATCACATATATAGATATGCTTGCAATGGCTTACATCTCTTACATAAATCATCATACTTCATAACATTTTGCTCAAAGCTAATATATCCTGGCTCAACATCAGATGTTTGTCATAGTCCTACATAGTGAGGTTCAAATTCTAAAATCATTGCAGGAGTCCTTAATTATCTTACATGTATCTGATGAAAGATTCATCACTCACTGAATCAGGACTGTGTCTAAATATACCTGCTTTTCTTTTATTCAGAGGTCAGTTCACTTAACTAGAGGCTGCATTTTTTTTTAATTTCCGCTTTTCAATATTCATATAACAGTATATTTATACAGATAAACAGTGCGAATTTTTATTAAACATTCACTATAGGCTGCATTGTGCTTTAAAATTGCCATTGCACAACATCACTGCCACGTGCCAATGAAAGGATAAAAAACTGAAATACTTCATTTTTGGTTTACTTTAAATTCACAGATATTTCAACTATGTTCATCTTGTTAACTTGCAAGTCCCTCTTTTGAAAGAAGTTGCATAATTTAACTTCAATATTTTCCTTTTGTCACCTGTTCAACTATTATATACATGTACTTAAGTCTATGTTCTCCCAATATTTCTGATGGAAGTTTTATATTTTGTAGATTCGTTATTGGTTAAGAGTGAAATTTACCATTTTATGTGTTTTAAAAAATTCTTGCACTCATCAGGTTGCCCGCATGGCGCAGTGCTTAGAGCATCTGCTCTAGATTTGTGTGGTGCAGTGGTTAGAGCATCTGCTCTAGAGTCCCCAAGTAAGGAGTTGATCCTTATGTCGTGGGTTCAAATCCCACTGTGGGACGTGGAGACCGGTCCTTCGGATGAGACCGTACAAACCGAGGTCCCGTGTCACAGCAGGTGCTGGTATGAAAAAGATCCCTCCCTGCTCAATGGCCCTAAGTGCCAAGCATAGGACAAAATTTGCAGCTCTCCATTGGCAAGTGGTGGAACCTTCATATTAGTGAAAAATACTCGAGAGGGACATTAAACAACATAAAAACAAACACACTTATCAGTTGGACAGCAATCAATGGCAATGAGTACTTCACTTATTCCTTTGACAATATAAGTATTTTAAATACACAGGTTACTTGTTGCAATATTTAATTGGTCATGTTTTACAAATGAATGATTAAAAATTAGACATTATGCAGAAAGTGTATTTTTACATGTCACTGAACTACACGTGTATGGAATTTACTACCAAATTTTGTATGTCCATGCACTAAAAAGGTACTGAATTGAAATTTTATTATTTTTTTTTTTTTTTACAAAATCTCCTTCGCTTTATTTATCTCAGATTTACACTGTCATATCAATTACTGAACAGAACAGAGACCAACATAGTTTGTCAAAGTTTCTAGTTTTCTCTTGGTGCTGGAATATAGGTACTATAGTAAAAATTTATAGCAGTGCAATATTTTTTGTACATTCCTTATCCTACACAATTCTTATAATAATTAATGACATTGTTGACCAGGGTCCCAACCAAGAAGATGCAACATGTCTTGTTACACATGTGTTGACCTTGAATCTGGTGGTGGTAGGCAAGGTCAGTTTTCAGATGTAAAGAATCTTTCCCGTATTCTGAAATATGAAAATATATTTAGAATTTATGTAAACTAAGGTAAATTTTTTACAGATAAATTTCGCCAAGTAGTCGGTGATAGCCCAAAGGAGCACTGGAGTAATAAACCTTTTTATAATATTATAAACAATAACATGTACCTAAGTATAAGTCTTTCAGATAATGGACTGCATCTTCAGCTGTTAATAATGCAGCAGAGTAGGTACACTTGACTTGCACAAACTTGGAAATTGCTGTCCTAGCATACAGAGTCTGGTAAGATACTTCACAGAGAGGGGGATGCAGAACTAAATTATGTGAAACACCTTAAGCACCCAATCAATCCATCAAGCCAAATTCCTGAAAAGTAAACCAAAATATTTCAATCACTGAAAACTAAAACCATGCCCATAGTACATGAATGCCCTGCCAAGTGTTCAATGTAATGCAACATGAAAAGAAATGTGCTTTGCTTCTTTGTTAAAGATGAGGTAAATGAGAGATATTGAGGTCAAGGTCACAGTGAAAGTAATACCTATTGTGGCCCCGCCCTATCCCGAGGGTCATGATTTGAACAATTTAGAATCTACACTACTTGAGGATGCTTCCACATAAGATTCAGCTTTTCTGGCCCAGTAGTTCTTGAGAAGAAGATTTTTAAAGATTTTTCTTACATATTTCAATGTAAAACTTGGATTCCCTATTGTGGCCCCACCCTACCCCCTGGGGTCATGATTTGAACAATTTAGAATCTACACTACCTGAGGATGCTTCCACATAAGTTTCAGCTTTAGTGGCCCAGTGGCCCAGTGGTTCTTGAGAAGAAGATTTTTAAAGATTTTTCCTATATATTTCAATGTAAAACTTGGATTCCATATTGTGGCCCCACCCTATCCCTGGGGGTCATGATTTTAACAATTTAGAATCTACACTACCCCAGGATGCTTCCACATTAGTGTCAGCTTTTTTGGCCCAGTGGTTCTTGAGAAGAAGATTTTTTTAATGACCCCACCCTATTTTTGTCTTTTCGTGATTATCTCCCCTTGTAAGGGGACTTGGCCCTTTATTTTAACAATTTAAACCCCCCTTCATCCTTGGATACTTTGTACTAAGTTTGGTTAAAATTGGCCCAGTGGTTCTTGAGAAGATGTTGAAAATGTGAAAAGTTTACAGACGGACGGATGGACAGACAGACAGACGGATGGACAACGGGTGATCAGAAAAGCTCACTTGAGCTTTCAGCTCAGGTGAGGTAAAAACAGCTAGTCTGCAATTAATTAGTTTTTGCATAAAACAAAACAGTTTTATCTGATTAAATTCATTGATTTTTTCATAAACATTTAAATATATAACATTACACTAAAATTTAAATTTCATTGCATTAAGGACCCTCTATACACTAAAGGAAAAGATTTTTTGGAGACATTGAGAAAATAATTGTGTGAAGAGGTGTAAATGTTGAGCTTATCTATTACATGTTCAACATAGTTTACCTTGCATTTACCCCCAGGAAAAATGTTCAAAGACAATGAAGTACTGATGAACAAAAATCACTGTTGTTTACTTAAATGGGCAAAATACCAGCAAATTAAAGTGTTCAATCTATTCATCTTAGCCTATTAAAATGTTATAAATGCTTTATTTGATCACAAATTAAGAAATAAACTGTACACGTCAATTTATCTTATTCTAGATCAAAGGGCAGATTACTCTATCTGCATAAAAATACCACAAATCAGAACTCTTTAGTGTGCAGTGTATAGAGGGCTCTTAAATTGTTTGTACATGGCTACACATACTTTTTCTATACAAGTTCAGACACCCATTTGCAGATGTGCACATGCATTACCTTTTTCACTTAAAATTAAGCACAGCTTCAAAGTTGGAGACAGTTATCCTTTGTGTCCTCATGACTTCCCCCATAAGATTTGTTCAATACCCTTTTGGTGCCTCTGTAGTATTTGGACAGAATCATTGCATAGCATAACCAGACAAATGGAGCATCTGCTTCAGTAAATTTCACACAAGTCAAGGACCCTCTGTCATAGGAGCAAGAAGGATCTGGTGCTCATGTGACTCTGGCTGCTGAATCCAATCCATAGCTGAAAATATTAAAAACATTTAGTTGATGATGCCAATTAATATTTTAACTCTATAACCTGTGGTTCATAATTTTAAAAAAGTATTAAAAATTGGGAATGTTTGCTAATTAATGGTTCTAATGTGTTACTTTTCATTCAAAAAAAAAAATCTTACATAGTTCCATGCAAAACTTTGATCCCCCGTTATGGACCAACCCTACCCCTAGAGGCAACAAGTTATTAATTTAAAACAGATTAGAATCGATCTACACTACCTCAGGAAGCTTTCTATAAAGTTTCATTTTTTTTCCTAGTAAGTTGTTCAGTAGAAGAAGATTTTTAAAGACTTTTATCCCCAATTGAAAGGCCCCATCTTACCATCCAGGGGTCATGATTTGTACATTCAGAAATTTCAAAACCTCATCACAATACATGAGATGCTTAGTTACGCTTTCAGGTCAGGTGAGCTAAAAAAAAATCATTCATACAATGTTCCAAATTTTTAACAATAAACCTGACAAGTCTTGCCAGTATCTTTCTAAGGAAAATCCTGTACTTATTATCAAATGACATATCTAATGCTCTTTTATTTTAATTTAAAATATACAGAATAATATTATTAGAGTGTTTCAAAGAAGTGTAACCTTCCCTATATTGCATCATTAAAAGTGTAAATAATCTTAAGAGTGGTCAGCAATTTATTTCCTACTAGCATTATAGTTCTGCTAAGAAAAAAAAATCCATGAATAGTCAAGTGTGTAAGACTTTGATAGAAATATATGAGTATTTAAATTTCAATGTGTGTGGTAACTGTACATAATCCAGCAAGTGCAGTATCATGAGCTCATAAACAGGCATAAATGCTGATTAATTATCGATACCCTACCTCTCAAAACTCAAAAGGCATACATGTATGTTGAATTAAATGTCTGGAGTATTTTTTGCGAAGTAGGTCAAAGATCAAGGACATGTAGACTGTTCACATAATGTTGGTATTGACAACAATCAGTGCACATACTAAATAGCATAGACTTACCTCTTAAATATCAAAAGCCTAACCGGATACATTCATTATGAACTATTTAAAAAAAGTAGTCAAAGGTCACATTCAATGGTCTCAAAGTTTGTAACTATGGTATTTTACAAAAGTCATTGTGCGATGCAAATAATTTGTGCAAAATATCAAATCCAATGTGTGACAGACAGACACCGGGTAAAGTGATCCCTAAGTGTCCCTAAGTGTCACTCTGCTTTGCAGGTGAGACAAAAATAGCAAGGATAATTTGTTTGTTTGTTGAAAAGTGATTGAAGGATCCTTAAAAGTAGAAATTTTTGCTCATTAATGTACTGTAATTTTTACCTGTATTTTAAAGGACTTGTTGGACATAACTTATGCACCATGGTTTTTGTGTTCCTTCTCATTGATGTCTTCAGATTTTTAAGCCACATATGTTTTACATACACAGCATGCATTTATATCTGAAAATGAAAATCAAAATAAACTAGAGGTACTGTGAGCACTGAGCTCACAAAATGATACCCCCTGCCTCCCATGTTATTATAATGGCAAAGTCCATATTTTGCTATGGGAAACCTGAAATATGTGTCCGATTAAAAGTAAAATAGGGGTTGCAAAATGGCAATATATGTAACAAAGATTTTGTAAAAGTCTCATCAAATTTCATTCAGTGGTATAAGAGGAGATGCTGATAAGAAATGGGTACCCCAAAGTATATATATATTAATGGATGGTTGTACAGAAAGATGGACAGCTAGACAGACAGACAGATAGACGGACACCCCCATCATTAAACCTCCCCCCCCAACTTTTCAACCGGGGAGTATAATAATTATAATTAATTTCATTAAAACAAATTAGTACAGAATACACAAGAATGATTAACTGATTCCGTTAATTTATACAGTTTCCATTTTAACCTCTTAACTGATCGAGGAAAAAAAATCAAATTAATTTCACTTTACAACAGAAGTAGATGTTCATTTAAATTATAAGTACTGTTCATGTAAATCTTAATACATATTTTATAATTACCCATACAACAGAGGTGCAGAGGTTGTTTCAAAATGATGTCGTATGAAGTTATCCAATGGGCATTCACAGTACAAGCAGATACTGCGTAACTAGAGTTAACTGGAATAAAAAAAAATATAAAAATCATAGTGAAAATTTGGAAGTAAAGACCTGCCTTGATCCACCCACCTCTGGGGGGAGGGGGGGGGGGTAAAATAAATTAAGAAATGAATGTAATATTTTTTTGACCGAAGCATCAAAGAAAAATTTGGACAGAAAACGTCATCAATACGCGTAGGATGAAAAAGTTTTCCATCAAAATTTTTGTTTGATACTTCGGTCAAAGAAAAAATATTGGGCTACATTCATTTCTTCGATGAAAAAGTCATGGAAAAGTAAATTTACAATTTAAAAGGGTTAATCTAAAATGCGTAATCATGTACGCGTACAATCACTTTCTCATAAAAAAAATGTTTATGATCATGATGATTCCTTTTTTTTATCAAAAGTGCACTCCTATACGTACCTATACCTAAAGTGACTTTGTACAACTTTCTTTTCATCTACGCCTGGATGGACATGCAGAATTTCCTCGTTGTACAAAAACTTTAGGACATGTACACTGGTAACAGGATTCTCAGATTTGCGCAAAAGTTATCGATTTTATCAGTGTAAAATAAAGTTACAGACCCTACGCCCGGACTGAGGACTCTCCTTTTCACAGCGTTTCTACTTTCACTTTGGAGACCAATGAAAATGTCTTTACAAAAGTTATTGAAATTAAGTCGAATATTACCCACAATGCAATTATTGCATATACATCACAAGATTATAGAACATACATCACAAGATTTTGCATATACATCACAAGATTATTGAACATACATCACAAGATTATCGAATATACATCACAAGATTTTGAATAGACATAACAAGATATTGCACATACCTCACAAGATTATAGAACATACATCACAAGATTTTGAATAGACATAACAAGATTTTGCACATACATCACAAGATTATAAACATACATCACAAGATTTTGAATATACATCACAAGATATTGCACATACATCACAAGATTTTGAATATACATAACAAGATTTTGCACATACATCACAAGATTATAGAACATACATCACAAGATTTTGAATATACATCACAAGATATTGCACATACATCACAAGATTTTGAATATGCATCACAAGATTTTGAATATACATCACAAGATTTTGAACATACATCACAAGATTTTGAATATACATCACAAGATTTTGAACATACATCACAAGACTGTCGAATAAAGCAACGTTTTACACGCCATACAAATATACCTGTAACTTATTTATTTGTCAATAATACAATAAATATTAGTTATTAGAATAATTATGTTATTATAATATTGTACATGGCCAACCTTAACATAAAATAAAACAACAACAATAAAAAACTGTTCTAAAACCTTATAATATTACCGGAAAATTAAAAAAAAAAAAAGGAGAAGAAAAAACAGACTGCATGATATGAGTGACATGAAAAACTTCTATCCTGTGGATTTTAGAACGTGAATGGAAATAATCATGTAGGGAACTCAACATACAAGTACATTGTATATAGAGTGAATTGGAAATGCAATTAAAAAAATCTAAACAGCTCAGAAAACTCTTTTTTCTAATAAGGATTATATAATTTCTTAAATTTCTGTTTGAAAGTAAAAAAATAAAAATAAATAAATAAAAATAAAGACAACGTACAATTTTCGAGAAAGATAATATTAAATTTCAACAGGGCTTCTTTCCGAGTACTTCATGTGCTTAGCTGATGAAACTTTGTACATGGAAACCCATACATTCATCTTAAAAAGCAAAAGAAGCTGTTATACATTCTCCAGTCTCAGGATATACTGCAATGAGAGTTACTTCTGTCTGATTATATCTCATGAAACATTTAACACAGCGATCCGTAGAGGATGTTAAAGGAATAGGTACAAAAACGCTTCCAAGAATTTCACAGCTGTGTTCATCAACATATAAAATGTCCCGATCTTTTGTTTTACAAATCTTGAACCTAATATGTATTTGATTTGGATAAATGGGTATGTAAGTCACCTGTGAAACATCTGTTTCAGGGGAAAGTAAATCTCCACACCGAACATGTATACTAAAAATATCTACGCAGTAGTCTACTCCTCAAATAGTTTTTTTTTCTTCATAGGATTGTGGATGCTTGGATTGAATATTTGAAATGTGTCGACACCAAAAGTGTATTTAGATATCATGCGGTCCTCCATTGGTGTTTCTCCGGCCATTAAAACTGCTCCTTTAAGTGCAGCTAAGCTTGCGTCTTCTGCTACAACAATTAAAAATATTTATATATCTAATATACTTTTATCTATGGATTTAAAATTATTATTTTGTAAGAGTTTCCTTTCGGTTGAAATGCATTGGTCTTGTTACAAATTTTTAAATCAACGTCTTGCACGCTAGTACTCAATTCAGCAATTATTTAATCAGAGAGAGAGAGAGAGAGATTTCTTTGTAAAAAGGGTAACATTCAAATACATTCGAGAGAGAGAGAGAGAGAGAGAGATTTCTTCGTAAAAATGATAAAATTCAAATAAATTCAAATATTCGATACCTGGCTGATCTTCTTTTTGGCTGTCAAATAGCTCTTTCTTTTGGTGTCTCTTATCTGTTGTTTCCGTTGCTGGACTGTAAAAGTGATATATATAAGACAAGAATTAAAATAACAATCTGAAGTATTTACATGCGTGTTTAAAAAAAAGAGACTAGTGTAGTGCACTGTCATTTTCTTTCAAGCCCATAAAAATCTAAAATGTATGTTTCAGACTTTCACCAAAATTGAATATATATAACTGTCTTTACTTTTTTGTAATCGTTTTTTCCGATCACATTTGATTCCATATGAGGCATCCTGGAATTCCTTGTTTACTAAGCACTGACAATTCATTGATAATATTTCATGACATGTTAAGTACTAACGAGCATTATTCTGATGTTGTTAATTTCAGGTGCAAACGTTTATAAAGTTACAGGGCGAAAAAAAACTTAAATTTTTCTATACATGCGTAAGAATTCCATTCGTATAAGGGTGAAGTTATTCGTTCATTACTGTTTCGGAAAGCAACAAAACTATTCAAATCACATGGAATAAAAAAGAGTGCGACTTGTTTTTAGCATTGTGGACGTCCAGCATATTACTTTTTAATAAAGAAGTTTCAAACATCACCGATTTCAGTTTAGATGTATCTTGAATTTTACCGAAATGATGATTTTAAAAAAAGTGCTTGGTACATCACATAGCCATAACATAATCTACGTACTATCTCTAATAACAAAAAAATATCGATTGATTTTGTTCACGGTTCAGATTTCGTTTAGAGTTAAGCTGAAAACATTTATTTAGCATATTAGGTACAAGGTTGATTAAACAATTTTCTTAGCCTTTTTTTAGGGATATTCCTCAACATAATTGCTATTGTTATACCTTTTAAAAATTGTGTCCTACAGTGCAGGAAACTAATTTTGTTACAGCATCAATGCTGATTTGAATGCTTCCTTTGCTTGCTGATTTGAATGCTTCCTTTGCTTGCTGATTTAATGCTAGTAATCCTTATCCTGATGCTGTTTTATAATTAGGTCAATGCTACCGGAAGTAGATAATGAATTTCAGCATTGCCGTTTAAAGCAAAAAAAGTGCGTTTTACAATTATTTGATCATAATATCTCACTATGTATCAATAATGTGAATACTTTAACCAATATTCTTTCTTTCTTTTTTAATTTTTTACTGAATTAAAACTCATTGATTTTCTGATGCTAGTAGGATAACGCTGATTTTATGTAGGTCAATGCTGGTTTTATCCTTTGCTTGCTGATGCTGATCCTGTTAATGCTGTTTTTTAAATGCTGATGTTGTCGCTAGCTCGATCCTGATGCTACTAACGCTTATGCTGATGCTGGTTTATGTAACAAAATTAGTTCCCTGCACTGTATATAATTCTATACTACAAAAAGTCTAACATTTCCATGTTTTACTGAGCGGGCATAAAAATCGATGTTTGACCGCAGAGTGAAATGTTGGACCTGTCGATGAGATGGTAGACCGCTTACGTGCGGGTAAACGAAATTTACATCATGATATGTCAAAATAAACAGTAAAAGGTACAACAAAACATTTATTCGGCCTAACGGCCTCCAGCAAACAGTTTGGTTCTTAGGTCCAACAAAACACATGTTGCCCTCGAACCCAATCAATTAATGTATAATGCTGTTAATAAGAAAAGGTTGTTTACAAAATTGACTA
Source organism: Saccostrea echinata (assembly GCF_033153115.1). Lineage (NCBI taxonomy): Eukaryota > Metazoa > Mollusca > Bivalvia > Ostreida > Ostreidae > Saccostrea > Saccostrea echinata. Next base: position 5,387,550 of record NW_026889767.1, read on the forward strand.
GATGTGGAAGGGAGCAGAGTGCATACATGATTGCTAATCTTTATTTTTTAACTCCTTGCAACTTTAATTAATAACACTGTAAAAGTTTGATAGTAAATCATCTCTTTACAAAGATTTATCTCTATTGATTTTTTGTCACTCATCCCTTTTATAGGTCTATTCTTAACACATCATACTCAGTTGAGAAAGATAGGTAATCAAAGATTACTAAGCTAATCTCTACGAATGATATCTTTCTGTATTTGGTAAATCTCACATCATACTTTTTCCTAGTTTGTGTGCATCCCAAGATCAAGATCAATATCAATGCAAGTTTGGTTTAAGTAGGACTTGTAGGTACTTGAGAATGGACCTGCTCCAAAAATTTTACTTGTTCACTAATCAAGAAAAAGTGGGCTAGTTCCAACATCCGAAGCAAGACTGGATGTGTCCATCCTTAGTTGCATCATCCATGCAAGCTTAGTCATAACAGGCCATATGATTATAGAACTACTCCAAAAAATTATCCTGTTCACTCATCTGGAAAATATAGGTCAAATAAAGTAATCCAAAGCAAGTCTAGGAGTGTCCATTCCTAGATACATCATGCATGCTAATTTTGTTAAAGTATGGCTAAAATTCACTCATCTGGAAAATGTAGATCAAATCCAGCATCCGAAGCATGTCTGGTAGTGTCCATCTCTAGATGCATCATCCATGCAAGTTTGGTCCATGTAGGGCTTATACTTACTTGGGAAGGGACCAGTTCCAAATCTTCAACCTAGTCACTCATCTGGAAAATGTAGGTCAGATCCAGCATCCGAAGCAGGTTGGGTAAAGTACATCCCTAGATGCATCATCCATACAAGTTTGGTCCAGATAGGGCTTATAGAGCTATAATTACTTGGGAATGGACCTGCTCAAAAAACTTTAACCTGGTCACTCATTTGGAAAATGTAGGTCAGATCCAGCATCCGAAGCAAATCTGGTATTGTCCATCCCTTGATACATCATCCATGCAAGTTTGGTCCATGTAGGACTTATACTTACTTGGGAATGGACGTGTTCCTAAAACTTTAACCTGGTCACTCATCTGGAAAATGTAGGTCAGATGCAGCATCCGAAAAGAGTCTGGTATTGTCCATACCTAGATGCATCATCCATGCAAGTTTCGTCGAGGTAGGGCTTATAATTACTCGGGAATGGACCTGCTCAGAAAACTTTAACCTGATCTCTCATCTGGAAATCTAGGTCAGATCCAGCATACGACGCAGGTTAGGTAGTGTCCATCCCTAGATGCATCATCCATGCAAGTTTGGTCCAGGTAGGTCCTATAGTAACTTGGGAATAGACCTGCTCCTAAAACTTTAACCTGGTCACTCATTTAGAAAATGTAGGTCAGATCCAGCATCCGAAAGAAGTCTGGTAGTGTCCATCCCTAGATGCATCATCCATGCAAGTTTGGTCCATGTAGGGCTTATACTTACTTGGAAATGGACCTGTTCCAAAAACTTTAACCTGGTCACTCATCTCGAAGCAGGTTGGGTAGAGTAGATCACTTGATTCATCATCTATGCAAGTTTGGTCCAGGTAGGGCTTATACAGCTGTAATTACTTGGGAATGGACCTGCTCAAAAAACTTTAACCTGGTCACTCATCTGGAAAATGTAGGTCAGATCCAGCATCCGAAGCAGGTTGGGTAGAGTATATCCCTAGATGCATCATCTATGCAAGTTTGGTCCAGGTAAGGCTTATAATTACTTGGGAATGGACCTGCTCCAAAAGCTTCAACTTGGTCACTCATCTGGAAAATGTAGGTCAGATCCAGCATCCGAAGCAAGTCTGGTAGTGTCCATCCCTAGATGCATCATCCATGCAAGATTGGTACACGTAGGGCTTATACTTATTTGGGAATGGACCTGCTCCAAAAACTTTAACCTGGTCAATCATCTGGAAAATGTATATCAGGTCCAGCATCCGAAGCAATTCCGATAGTGACAGTTCATGGTAGCTCAGTCGGAAGAGCGCTCGCTCCTTGATCGGAAGGTCGTGAGTTCGAATCTCGGCTGCGACTAACCTAAGTCGATAAAAAATGGGTAGCAACTGTTCCTTCCCCATGCGCTCGGCACTTTGAAGTGAAAGTTGCGGGTCCTTCGGATGAGACCTTAAAAACCGAGGCCCCATGTCACGGCAGGTTTTGGCACGATAAAGATCCCTCACTGCTCAATGGCCCTGAGTGCCGACTAAAGGTCAAAATTTGAAGCCCTTCACCGGTATATGGTGACGTCTCTATATGAGTGAAAAATTCTCGAATGGGACGTAAAACAACATACAATCAATCAATCAATTCCGATAGTGTCCATCCCTAGATGCATCATCCATGCAAGTTTGGTCCATGTAGGGCTTATAGTTACTTGGGAATAGACTTGCTCCCAAAACTTTAACCGGGACGCCGACGATAACGCCGACGCCGACGGGTATAGCATAAGATCATCTGGACTTCGTTGAGGTGAGCTAAAAATGTGAAAGCATATAATTATACGTGTTTATACTTATAACATAATGTTAATTTAAGTCAATTAAAACAAATAGACCTGTCTACAAGGGACAAGATAGGCTAAGACCCCTTTTTGGCCCCTGGTTTGTGGTGTCTTTTAGAACGATGCAACAGTTTACCAATGAAAATCTGTTGTCACCCCTACCACAAAATGAGTATTAGTTCTAAGTTATGGGATACACAGAGGTCACAGGAAGGTCAGAAAAAATGTCAATTTCCGAATTTTCTTTTCTATGCAATTTTTCATCGATTTTATAGCACATTTTGTTTCAGAAAACAAAGAGGACAAGCTTGCCTATCTACCAAATTGATATATTTCATACACTAGTATCAGATGCATCTTGTGTATTAAAGTCTCAGATAGGCAAGCTTGTGCTCTATGTTTCCCGAAGTGAAACGTATCTTAAATTTGACAAAATTTCAACAGAATTGAGGAAATTCCAGAAAATGTCTTAATTCTGCACCCTCTTGTGGCCTCCGTGTAAGCTTTGAATGAAAATAAGTGCTGGTTTTAAAACAAGCATCATTTTAAGTTCTTAACAACAAACTATCACAGTTTTAACTGTGTTCCGATTTTAACATCAAATAAGGGGCCAGATTCGGCGGTTACCATACCTTGTCCTTAGTTCAAGACACTTCCTAATGCTGATTTTTTGATCCCATGCCGATCATTCCTTTAAAAGGAATGCTTGTTTAATGATGATTACTTAAAATACCCCCCTCCCCCCGCCCATCTCACAAAAAAAATATAATGTTATATTTTTAAAAAAAATATAATGGCATCTAAAAATTCTATCATTTATATCGTTCAGGAAATATTTGCTATAAGTTTACTTTGATCAGAGTCTTCCATTTTCTCATATTTCTCAAAGCAGGAATCAATGGCTACTGCAAAAACAGACGGCATGATATGAGTGACATGAAAAACATCTGTCCTGTGGATTTTAGAAAGTGGATGGAAATAATCATGTAGGGAACTCAACATGCAAGTACATTGTATATTAGAGTGAAATGGAAATGCAATCAAAAAATCTAACTCAGAAAACTCTTTGTTCTAATAAGGATTATATAATTTCTTAAATTTATGTTCAAAAGTTAAAATAAAAATAAAGACAATGTATAATTTTGGAGAAAGATAATATTAAAACAAGATGTGTTTGTGAAACGCTGATGCTCCGTATGGCAACTCATAACAAAAGTTAAACTTTCTCAAATGCAAATCTAATATGTTTGTACTGAAAGTAAGGTCTTGTCTCGAGGAATATACCTGTCAAATATGAAAACCCTAGCAGCAACCATTGAATAGATATGGAAAAGGTTAAAAATTTTCAAAAGTAAGTCAAACATCAAGGTCAAGTTCAAATAGTAAAAATTAATGTGCTCAAGGAAAGGCCTTCTCACAAGAAATGCACGTGTGAAATATGAAAGCCCTAGCCCCAACCGTTCAAAAGTTATATCTAGAGTTAAAGTCTTTCAAAAGTAGGTCAAATTGCAATGTCAAAGGGCCAAAGTTGTTGGTATTCAAAGTAAGGTCTTGTCACAAGAATTACATATGTTAAGAATGAAAGCCCTAGCACCAACCGTTCAAAAGTTTTGGCCAAGGTTAAAGTTTTTCAAAAGTAGGTCAAACTCCATGGTCAAGGTCAAAGGGTCAAAGTTGTTGGTAAAAAAGGAAGTTCTTGTCACAGCAATTACATATGTGAAGCATGAAAGCTTTAACACCAACTATTCAAAGTTATGGCCAAGGATTAAGTTTTCCACAAGTAGGTTAAACTCCAAGGTCAAGGGGTCAAAGTTGTTGGTATCCAAAGGAAGGCCTTGTCACAAGGATTACATATGTGAAGTATGAAAGCCCTAGCACCAACCATTCAAAAGTTATGGCCAAGGTCAAAGTTTTCAAAGTAGGTCAAACTCCAAGGTCAAGGTTAAAATGTCAAAGTTTTTTGGTATTGAAAAAAAGGTCTTGTCATAAGTATTACACATGTGAAGCGTAAAAGCCCTAGCCCCAAAAATTCAAAAGTTATGGCCAAGGTTAACGTTTTTTTCAAAAGTAGGTCAAACTCCTAGGTCAAGATCAAAGGGTCAAATTTGTTGGTATCCAAAGAAAGGTCTTGTCACATGGTATACCCATGTGAAGTTTGAAAACACTAGCATTAACTATTCAAAAGTTATGGCCAAGGTTAAAGTCTGAAAATTTTGCAAAAGTGGATCAAACTCCAAGGTCAAAGTCAAAAGGTCAAATTTTATGGTACCCAAAGAAAGGACCTGTCACAAGGAATACACATTTGAAATATGAAAGCCATAGTTCCTACCAATCAAAAGTTATGGGCAGGTTAAAGTTTTTGCGGACAAACAGACAGACAGACAGATAGATTGACAGAGAGACAGCTGGCAGACAGACAGACGGACGGACAGGGAAAAAACTATATACCCCTGAATCTTTGATTACGGGGGCATAAAAGTATATCGATTGATTTTGTACACGGTTCAAAATTCGTTTGGAGTTAAGCGGGAAACATTTATTCAGCATATTACATTGTAGGTACAAGGTCGTTTAAACAATTTTCTTAGCCTAATTTTTGCTAGGGATATTCCTGAACATAATTATTATTATACTTTCATGTTAAATACTAAAATCTGATTGGTTTAGACGCAGTTAACAATCTGTAATATTACCCACAGCGTTAGCAACACGCTTGACAACGGGTTACACAACGAAAATGCTATATGCGCGCAAATCATGCGCGTACGGTTAATCGTAGAATTCTCAAAACGTCCCTTGTGCGTTTGAAAGAAGCCGAATAAACTTGACGTCAATAAAAACTTGCGTCCGATCTAGCTTACTTGAAAACAACAAACGACAGACGAAACATGCTTGCGAGTGTAGACATAACGAAACTTAGGTGATAAAGAACTCTTTTAGTATCAAACAAACAATAAAGAGGTCGGTAAATCTTTTTTCGAAGCTTTCTTAGTGAGAAAAAAATAGAAGCGGGGAGTTTGAAAGCTTTCTAAACGTTAACGTAAAGACGATCGACGAATTTTTTTGCTGACATCCTAAATCAATAAGACATTCAGTATATGTATATTCAGTATAAATGGTGCCTGTTTTTGGAGGGTAACAGTTGAAATTGACACCCCTCGGAAAACCATTGTCAACCTCCACTGACGCGTCGGCTGACAATGGTTTTCCTTGGGATGTCAATTTCAACTGTTACCCTCAAAAACGTGCACTATTTATTTTTTGTTATACCTTTTAAAAATTGTGTCCTATATAATTCTATACTATAAAAAGTCTAACATTTCCAATGTTTTACTGAGTGGGCATAAAAAAAATTGATGTTTGACCGCAGAGTGAAATGTTGGACCTGTCGATGAGATGTTAGACCGCTTACGTCATGGATGGGCGGGGTCAGCTATATCTTATTTGCATTTGTTGGAGTTCGACAGAACCGCATTGCGGGTAAACGAAATTTACATCATGATATGTCGAAATAAAAAGTAAAAGGTATAAAAAAAAAAACATTTATTCGGCCTAACGGCCTCCGGCAAAAAGTTTGGTTCTTGGGTCCGACAAAACACATTTTGCCCTCGAACCCAGTCAATGAATAATGTTGCTAATAAGAAAAAGTCGTTTACAAAATTGACTAGGTGTGGAAGGGAACAGAGTACATACATGAATGCTAATCTTTATTTTTAACTCCTTGCAACTTTAATTGAGAACACTAAAAAAGATTGATAGTAAATTATCTCTTTACAAAGATTTAGCTCAATTGATTTTATGTCACTCATCCCTTTAATAGCTCTTTTCTAACATATCATACTCAGTTGAGAAAAATGTGAAAGCATATAATTACATATGTTTATACTTATAATATAATGTTAATTTAAGTCAATTAAAACAAATAGACATGTCTACAAACTTAGTTCAAGACACTTCCTAAAGCTTATTTTATGATCCCATGCCGATCATTCCTTTAAACGGAATAATACTTGTTTAATGATAATTACTTAAAACTCTCCCCACTCCCATCCGACAAAATATATAACGTAACATATTGAAAAATAAAAAAAAAAATAATGGCATCTAAAAATTATATCATTTATATCGTTAAGGAAATATTTGCTATAAGCTTACTTTGATCAGAGTCTTCCATTTTCTCATATGTGTCAAAACAGGAATCAATGGCAACAGAGTTGTGATGAAAAAGAAGAGTTCCCTCCATGATTGCTAGTTCTGCATTTTGCGGAATAATAGCTGTCAATTCTGGGAAAACATTCTTTATGGCATCTTGTAAAATGAAGTTCTCTGAAAATCCCCCGACCATCAAGATTTTATCGATTTCTTTTAAGTTAATTTTATGTAACATTTCTTGCATGTGTCGCATTATCTCTTCACAAATCGGCTCAAAAAGACACTTAAATGTTAAACAATCAATGCAGAATTTCCCCCTTTCCCAAAGAACTTTATCTTTATGTTGTGTATTGTTTGTGAGTAAGTTTAAATCCGCACTCAACCGAACTCTACACTCTTCCGCAAATGAAACTGGAATTTTGAGAGTTAGGGGAAATTCACGAGTGTATAATCTTTTCCTGACTTCGAAGTCCCTGAATATGTTTGCATAGTCTTTCGGGTGTTTTTGTTTGTATTGCTCAAGAAAATCTTCCCCCACTATTCCTGTCAAAATCTTTTCAAAAACTTGATCAACGCCAATACTTCTAGACTGCAAACTGTCCATTCTGACTACCTTTGCTAATTTACCATCGCTCGTATGTTGACACAAGGTGATGTCGACACTTCCACCTAAAATAATCCTCAAATATGAACTCTCATATGGATGAATGTAGAATAAAAGATTTATACGATGGTATACATTTCTAAAATACTTTGAAACATAACTTAAAGATGACAACATAATTGTTTGCTTGAAAGTCTGACAAAACTGCTACATGTATATATTTGGATATTTTACTTAAGGAAACTGGATCCTGCTTTCAAAAGTCTTAAGTATTTTTGTCAATTATATTTTTAGTATCTACATGCATGGCTTCATTAAAAATCAAAACAAAAGATGGGAGATTAAATTTATTCTTTTGGCGCTACGGTACATTTAATATGATCGTTTTGCACTGAAATTGTTTCTTAAAAATAAATCACTTTTTTGAACTTTTTCCTCCAGTAATTTTTTTCTTATCGAAATAAATCATGTTACAAAATTTACTCTTATTTCATCCTGAAAAGACGTTAACAATATGATATATGATTATGTTTTTTTTTTTCGAAAAAAATGAGTCATTTAAATATCTTAACTTATAAATAACTTAAATTCTTAACTGAAGCGTAACCATTTCATGAAAAAAAAAAAAATAAATTCGTGCCCATACTTTTTTGGTGGAATAAATTTCATTTTTTTTCTTTGTGTTTGTGTTCTTTGTTGTTTTAACTTTTGGAGAAGTTTGTAAACAATTAAAACAAATAAAAAATTATGCATTTCTTGCAAATAGATTAACAAATAATAATAATAATAATATAGATAACCACGGCATTAAGTAAGCAGCACACGACAATTTCCTGATTGTTCCATAAAATTTTGGAAACCGGAAGATGGGTGGACTGGGTATGGATTCCAAGGCACTGGATGGATACTAGGCGATATGATAGACACTCACTGTATATTATTTGCTTTTTTAACAGGGAGACTGTTCCTGATGCAACCTCCTGGACAACCATCGGTAATCATCAACTTCATATCTGGGCAAAAATGGTGCGCAGTGCACGTCGGGATATTGGTTTCCGAGCAGAAAGGTCATTTAAGGGTCTTGTCATGACACCAAGACATTTGTCAATTCCAATGTATTTGGAAAAGATGGCCTATTAGATACACAAGTACCAATTAGGCCCAATTCAATTCGTAAAGAAGAATAACAAGTGGAATTATGTCAAATATATATATATATATATATATATATATATATATATATATATATATATATATATATATATATATATATATATATATATATATATATATATATGTATATATATATATATATATATATATATATATATATATATATATATATATATATATATATATATATATATATATATATATATATATATATATATATATATATATATAAGATTTCATACAGGTTGTCTGAAAGCTACGTTTGCAGACTTATAAATGACCGTAGTTATCATAAAAATATAAAGGGGAAGATATTCAATGAATACAATTATCATTATATTCATATGTGACACGTTTGCAATAAGTGTTCTGTTGAAATGCTTTTAGGGAATCTACTCAAATGTGAACAGCTAAACTTGTGAACGAACTGAAGTATGACAATATCAGACAAATCACATTATTTATTTCATAAATTAATTTATTAATTTTTTAAAGATACGAAAAAAAAACACTCTTTAAAGGAATTTAGGTATATCATAATCGTAGCGTTTGTTATCAAGGTAGAATAACTGCATAAAATAGAATTATCAATTTCAGGAAAGCCCCTAAAAATTATGTCACTTTTAATTCAAATTCAATTCAGCACCATTAAGAAATAAAATCGATTAAATTTATTTCGCGAATGGTGCTTTCGCGAAATAACGCGATAAATAATTCCTCGCGTTTATTTAGGATCTACAGTATTAAACATATAAAATTACCTGCGTCCAGAACAATATATTTGCAGTCTTGATCGTTGCTTCTTTGTTCTTTATTGAAGTGCTTGTACCAGAAAGCGGCTGCCTCTGGCTCAGAGGCAATCTTAGGCCGATTTATAGGTATACCAGCCTTAGAATGGAAATACGGAAATTAAGCATAACGTTACTTAAAGATGACATTTACTAGGGTTTTAATTAACAGTCTAAAGGGATTGCTATAAAAACAATATCTTCAGTACATGTATGTTATTCTGTTGCTATAAATGGACAGGATATCCATGATATATATTAATGTCAATATAGAAAAATAAATGTTTTATTATTTGAAGAAAAAAAAGTTATATATCCAAATATACATATATGGCAAGGTAAAGTGAAATCGGACTAAATTTTAATATTCATATAATTTGCATTTTTTTCCCTTGTAATTTAATTCTTAAAATTTAGATAAAAAGTATTTTAGCATCATTTAGCATACAGTATGTTTAAATACATCAACAACATCCATTCTAGATGAATAGTTTACTATTGTTTCAAAATTTAATAAGGTAAATCAAAGAATTTTTACTAAGGAAAACCAAAGTATTTTTACTAAGGATTTCAGATTGGTATTTTTTATGTTCTCCTTTTGAAACATGCATATTCTTGATATTAAATGGAAATATTATTTTTGTATTCACAAATGTTTTCCCAAATGTACATAATATTTATCTAATTTGAAAATTTTTTAGCTTCAAAATCTAAAAAAAAAAAGTACTAGAGTAAAGTTTCTTAGTAAAGTATCAAAGTATGAACTATAGTAAACCATATTTAAATTTCTTTGAGGGAGAGACAGCATGAGTTAACTGATGTTTTTTAATAGTTGAGAGTTTGTATCATCAATTCAGAGAATTATAATTTTAGATTAACAAAAGACCCAAGGACCATAACGATCACCTGCGTATAATGTAACGATCCATTATTAAAACAAAATAAGCTGATAAAAGTTATGTTGCCCAAAAACAAGAGAAATAGGATAATCATGGATCAGTAAAATATTAATTTAGTACTCAATATCAAATCTTAAAGTTGATCTATTTATTTGCCTGTACTTTCCTCCACCAGTCACTATCCTTTTGCGGACTTAACAAAATAATAATTCAAGAGCACTGGTAGTGAACACATTTCATTCCCCTTGCAATGGCCTCTCTTAGCCTTTAAAAGTTGTTTGTTGTACAAAGATATGGTATTTTTGTCCCATCTTCATTTATCTATTATTTAAAAGTGTACCTGACCATTAAAGTATGAAAGTACTTTTGTATAAAATAAAATTTCTTGTATAGTTATGTTATTCATTTGACGTTTTAAGTTACATTATTTGAAGTAATTAACTATTATAGGTGAATAGCAAAGGGGAATGACTTCTTTCAGTTGAAACTAATAAAATGACCAAAGGGTACAGAATTTCAAAATCTAGTAAAAAAAAAAAACCTGCTTATTACAACTTTATATATTCTATTTGCCTCTTAGATGCCCAGAAGCAGAGAAGAAGATTTTCAAGGAAATAATCCATTTTCACTCCAGATTCATTATAGTCCCACCGTTCACGGTAGCTCAGTCAGAAGAGCGCTCGAACAGTATTCAATCTCAAAGTCCATTGAAACAATATAAATCGGGAGCAGAGCAAACAAGGATCTCAGAATGTAGAGGTGGGATCAGGTGCCAAAGGAGGAGTGAGCATCCCCTGCCGACCGGTCCTACCCGCCGTGTGTTCCTTGTTATGATCGGGAAATAACGGAAAATCCGTCGACAATTCAGTGTGTAAATAATGGCTGAGCAATTAGTTTGAAAAACGTCAGTCAGCATATGACTTAATGATAGATTGTATTGCTGACTAGGCCATTGTATCGACCATAGAACCTAAGAAATGATGACTTTAAACGAGACTGTTGATATTCTTGTTTCATCAACTTGGTTGTAAATAGCTTGCCTCGTTTAAGAAATTGTTCATACGTAGAGCATGCTCTTTGTATCGAATCAACTGAGAGACATTCACCCCATATGCAGGTGATAAGGGTATATTGCTGCATAAGTAAGGGAATCGAATTTGACGATTGAAAAGTTAAAGTCATCACGTTTATCATAAAGCTTTTTTGTTAGATTACCATTAATGTCTTTTTCTAGTAAAATATCAAAATATGAAACAGATGTGTCAGACTCTGTTGTATCTTTTATTTCAAGCTCACTGGATATATCGTGTCGATATATGAATGGAAATAACTATTGTTAATATGTCGTCGATATATTTACTCGTGTAAATGTCGAGTTGAAGGCCACAGCAAGAGATTTCTTTTTCTCATGTTTAAGGGGGAACAAGATATTTATCACATAAACATGAACCTAATTTAACTGCTTTATGTACAGGGGGAGAGAATATTTTGAAAAAAATTATGCAGTTTCACTATATGATCATATATGATCAATAGAGCCCCGCCCTAACACCAGAACCCCTGATACAGGGGCCAAGATATTCACAATTTTCAAAGAGGCGCCCTTGCACAGCATTACTATATACTTGGTTTATCTGCTGAATACCTAGGAGCAGAAAAGAAGATTTAATATATACATTTGTGGTATCTCTCTATTATATAAACACACAGAGAGCAAATATCTTCATACATATATGACGTTTTTCGAAGGTCATAGGTCATTCTGTGACCTAATCACACAGCGCAGTAATATCTCATAAAAAGACTCAATCTACATGGCAATATAGCATGCTTTTCATGTGTATTAATGTACAAAATACGCAAGTAAAATAATAATCATTTTATTTACAATGTAAACGAGTATTTAATACAGTTCTTGATCGATTTTACATAAAGAATAGAAAACTAGTCTACGTCTTATTAGTTTCATGTCTGAGCTGCATAGTCTCAACGTTTACCTTTATTTTTATTGTAGACCTCTAAATGCTATAATTTTTTTTAAATAAACTTTACTCACAATAAATTTGAAAATCTGTCGGAAAATATGAATGTTATGCAATCACGCCACAAACAGCTGACAAACATGCACTTCTGAAGTTCGGTAGGCACACGTCCATCATCTAGAGCGTTGTCTTAATAATGTAAGCTATCGCATGTGTCTCCGTGTCAACATCATAATAAATATGCGTTATTGAAATCGCAGATTTTATGTTTCTGATCAAATTTTATACTTGATTTCAAGTTAACTGGTCCGGACAAGTGCCTCCATACATCGCTTTCCGACCGAAATTCCTCCAACTTTTTATCATCAAACATCGCACGTCTTTCTTGTTTTTCAACATCAAATATGGGTTTTCAAGAATACAAAAACTCCCAGATACTAATATGCTCACTATAATTGATCACAAGTAGCCTTTCACTGAATATTCCCTTCAAAACAGAATCCTTTGCCAGATGAATTTCAAGCGTAACCGCTTTTCAAGCGGATTTACACCTTGCGTAATTTGTCAAAATCTAAGACGAATAGTTAGTGTAATATTTATATTCGATTATATTCGATTGTCTGTCTCAAATGTATATATAAGTAGTAAATAACAAGTTAAAAAACTTCACTGGGAAATGAAGTGGGTCGGTACGTGATCAAGTCTTCTGGGAAGGCCTCTGACCTTCACAGGATTTGATCACGTAACCGACCCAATTCATTTCCCAGAGACGTTTTTAAACTTGCTATTTATTTCTTAAAAAAACAATTCACTTTCACTTTATAACCAATAGAGCCCCCCCCCCACAGAACCCGTCACCCTGGGACCACATATTTCACAATTTTGGACGAAGCACCCTTGATCACATAACCATGCATCTAGTATATATTCTTTATATACAGGGGGAGAGAACAAGATTTTTTTAGAAATAAAAAAAATATGCATTTTTACTATAAGATTAATAGAGCCCCGCCCTAACACCAAAACTCCTGACCAAGGGGCCATGAAAGTTACAATTTTGGAAGAGGCACCCTTTCTTATCATAATTAGGCATTTAATTTGTTTCCTTAATACCCAGGAGCAGAGGAGAAGATTATTAAGAAATAATGCATTTTCACTATATGTTCAAGAGAGCCCCGTCCTAGCACCAGAACCCCTGAATCTGGGGCCATGAATTTCACAATTTTAGTAGAAGACTCAATACTTATTACAAGCATGCCAACAGTTTGACTGCTTGAAGTCCAGGAGTAAAGAAGAAGATTTTTAAAGATAGCATTAATTGCATTAATTTCGTAAGTTCTATAGTCTATACAATGACCTTGTCAGCAAATACATTTATCATTAAGTCAAATGCTGACTGACGTTTTTATACTAATTGTTACGCCATTATTTCACACTGAATTGTCGACGGATTTTTCCGTTATTTCCCGATCATGAAAAGGAGCACACGGCGGGTGTGACCGGTCGGAAGGGTATGCTCACTCCTCCATGGCACCTGATCCAACTCTGATGTTTTGGAGGTCCGTGTTTGCTCTGCTCCAAAATTTGTATTGTTTAATGGAATTTTGAGCTTGAATACTGTTCGTATCTCCATACATTTCATTTTAGTGGTTTTGGCCCCACCCCTCAGGTCCCAGGGAGCAATCACTATGAAATTTACAATTTTTGTTCCCATTTACCCATAGTTGTTGTTTGCCAAAATTAGTTGAAATTAGATGAGCGGTTTCAAAGAAGAAGCTGAAAATGTTTAAATGTTAACGCACATTGCACGATTAACGACGATGGACGAAAACAGATAGCAATAGGTCACCTGAACAAACTCAGGTGACCTAAAAATGGGTAAAAATTTGAAAATGATAAAGGAAATTCGGACCGGAGTTATTAACAAATTAATTGATCACATCCTTATTGCGTATTACTTTAGCAGCAGTGTTCTAATTTCAATATATTTCATTATCCAGAGTTTTGTAAAGAAAGAAGATAATGGTAATAGAATAAAAATTTGAGGTATTTTCCGATAAATACTCAGGGGCCTTTAGCATAAAAAAATTAGTTATTGACCTATTTTTTTTTTTAAATGAATGTGCAATATACGATTTTTCATTTCTTTCTGAGGATTTGTTAAATTTTTGTCTTTTGAGTAATCGTCATCATTAAGACTACTTTGTTAGTCATAAAAATATTACTTCTTTTGCCGCTTTTTCTATTAAATGTTTTGCAGCAGCACTCTGCATTACGGGAATGGTTATGATCCATGCTATTTCATCCTCTTTGTTAAATATTCTTCTTTTTTCCTCAGTGTTAACAAAATGATTTTTGAGGTATCTTATTGCGTGTGAAAAGATCAGCTCAGCTGGTAATTTCTTCCCCGAAGCGTCAGCTATTTTCAGACTTGTCAGTTGCTAAAAGGTAAATAAAAAAAGAAAACAGTACATTTGACACATACATCTATTCGTAAACGTACATGTAAGAAATCCGCTTGAATTGAATTTTGTCGCAGTATGTAACCATCATATAGAAAAAAAAGACCCTTCATCATTTGCTTTAACCCTTTTTATCACAATCATTAAAGTACTTACGGAGCTTTACTTCTTGATGAAAAATTATTAATCTTAATCAGCGTGAAAATTGAAAAACAATTGAAAAAAACAAATGGGTACCTTTTCTTTGGCAATGTGGGTGAAGAGCATCTTGATTCTGCGAAAGTAGTAGAAACTCGTGTGTAATCCCTTCTCTGCAAGTTCAGAATACTTTCTCTCTGCATCAAACCCAAATGCAACAAGGTTTTTATCATCGTCCAAGAGAATGTTGCTTGGTGTTTTAAATGAAATAAGTTCACCACTTGGGTCATCCCAGGTAGAAACTTGTATCTTTATTGGCTCTTCTTCAAGTTCATCACATACGGCGAAAGCGTAGCCAGAAAAGGTAGCACCGATGTCGATAGCTACTACTACTATTTCTTCACCTTGTCAACCGTGAAAACATATCCAAGAACATCCAAAATACTTAATTTCTGATAGTGACCGAGAGAAACTGCAGATTAGTGCCCATACATATATATAAAGAATGAGCTCGTTCGAATACGAGGGGTGATCAAAACGTTCGCTAACTGACTGAATTACTTCCATAAAAGAAATAAATTTAGGTTTCAATGTTCATTTTTTTAAAAGTAGTCCTCTCCCATTTTAATACACGTCTGCCACCGTTCTGCCCATGCGTGAATCACATGATCCAGGCGGTCACGTGACATGCTTCGTTGCATTTTGTTGACAGAAGCTAAAAGATTTTTCTGAGTCTTATATTTCTTTACATGCAAGTTGATTTTTTAACAGAACAATCCATTTGTCGGAAATGCCAAATCTCGGCAATAAGATGGTGGATAAAGATATCCTTTCCCAGAATGAGCATGGTGACCGTCACAACCCGAGTCTTGTGTCTTGTGAGCGTCGTTTATCCAATTTGGATAAAGTATGAGCGCCTTCTTTTTATCATATCTGATATATTTAAAGTCTAAAGTAAACTGTATTTTAGGGGTTTATTAATATATTATTGTTAAGATATTCAACTATATTTCATACTGTAACTTGGCGATCTTTCATAACAAATTGCTCAACTAAGGACATATCTCTTCTCCAGCTTGCTTTCACTGGGCATCAGAACAACCATCATTTTTAACCAACTATTTTTCTTCACTAAAACAATCAATCCAAATAATGATTGAACTTCTTGCAAGTCTTTTGTCTTCATAAACTTTGAACAAATTATTATATGCTACTGCAAAAGAATTTCCAAGATATACGTAAAACTTAAGAGGCGTTCGTTGCTCGAGTACGACTGAATCAACAAATTTTGTCCTAAGTCACCTATATATTGACGTCATTTTGATATTGTGACGTCACAAGCATGGAGCAAAACATTACATAACATCTGCAATTTAAAGAATATGTGTATGACTCTATGTGTGCCAAATTTCATTCTGAGCTGAATTGTGGTTTTGTAAATATAGACATAGTTCGCGAACTTTTTGAACACCCCTCGTATATCAATTTTAGGAATATATTGCATTAAAAAAACACATGTGAGATATTTATTGCATTACCAGAATGATAATTCAGCTAATATATTTATGCAGAATAAACTTTCTGGCAAAATTAACATACATGATGCCAAAATAAAAAAGAACTTTGTCTTTAGAAATAATTATACTGCAAAAACCTACATTTTCCATCATTAATTTCAACTTTTTTTTTCAATCTGCTTGGTTTTTCTCCATCTGCATTTGCTAATTTCTCTATCACACTTGTGAATATTTGTGGAAGGGCACCCTTTTCTTCTGACATTGTGATTGTTGATTCCGAGCGCAACTCAACTACCAGGGCTGAACTTTCAAGATTTGGCTTTAGAGTGTCTGGAATACAAGCTAGTTCTCTTCGTACTCAAATGAATAATAGTTCAATATTTCATAATCTTTATCATAAAATGCACAGATAACAATACTCCACATAATTTTCCTGCGCTTTTTTTTTAAATATGAAAAAGATACTGTAAACATATAACTGTTTTCATCAAAAGATCTTATGCTTGTAAGTTGTTAATTTCATACGCCTTAATAATAAAAATTAGTAAGTGTAAACTTACAACTCTCTTTCTGATTCTGCTGGTTCTGCACAAGTTTTGTATCAATAACGACTCCAATTCTCATTAGTTTTACTTTTGATATCAGATTAGCAATCAACAATACACCTTTCAATAGAGCAAGAATAACTCCATCGTCTGCCAACAACCTGGCATACTTTAGGCAAGCTTTTGTTTTTACAATAAGGTTTATACAGCTCCCAACATTTTTTATGCTTTGGATTTCACAGCGCTCCGATTTTTTCAAATTGAAAATTCAGATTTCTTATTATTTCATCTATATTTTCCGTCAGCATACTCGCCAAGGAAGAAAATGTGATGTCCTTTGGATGAATAATACTCCCTTTTGCCATCACCCATATTCTGTCGTTAGCTGCATGAAAACAATGCTAAAAACTTAATCTAAAAGGATTTATGCATACACGAGTTTCAAATTTTCAATTATTATATATTTCATTTCAAAAAATGCTACATCTCATAATTTACTTTATTATTGACTTTAAATTAAAAAAAAAAATAAAATTTAGAATTCCCTTACAGAAAAGAAATCTTTAAAAAGAAACCTTCAGTTGTGAAATCATAGCTGGAAAGGTTTTGTAATAAATCTATCAAAAGAACATCAGCATCACATGTACATTCTGCAAAATTCCATGACAAGTGTGAATGGAAATGAAACCTTCCTGCTTTTCTCCAGTGTTTCTTTGTATTTATTGATAAAAACTATAACAAGGCTCCCTTTTTCAAATTTCTTTATAAAATTATTGTTGCCTTTTAAAGCGGGAAGCTCGTTGATCTCAATGTTCAAGTTACTCGCATGTTCTATCATGGCAGAAAATGCAGGATTGTCTGAGCGCAGGACAGCTTTCACTAAAACATCCAAATATATTTCCATTTCAAACATTTTTTATTTTACAATATCAGCTGTGTCTGGTTCCAACTTACTTATATATTCAAGCTACGTGATATATTACCTAAAACTAAGCAGAGCGCATATTCGCACTATTTACTAAAGTAGGACAGCCAATATTGGACAATGACTAATGATATTAGTTTTTAACGATATGTATTGATTGTCCAATTAAAAAAACTTTCTATTCCCTGATGACGTGTTTTTGACTTTACGATCGTCTACTAAATTGTACAGTATATTAAAGCTGAACACGCCTCGTAAAAAAAATCTGTCCGCCATTTTCGATTGGACTATTGCTATATCTGAGGGCCCCTATATATAGAGCCGCTCACTTGGTCACTGTTCAGTGTAATCAATTGTCACCGGTGTTGACGGACGTATGCTATACAGCACTTGGTAGCGACAAAAATAACTGTCTACCGCAGGATAGTAAGATACCAAGGAGATTTACAACAGTTGCACAGGTTAGTGCAGTATACAAACAAACACAAATATACGTAACTGCAATAAAATGTAAGCAGAAGTAATGCAAGATAACCAGCACGAACACGAGTCGCCATTTCACGCCGATCCCCACGACAATAAAGCAGTCAGGTGTAACGAATGGGAAGAGTATACCCTGGTGCTGATATCTTAGATAGTAATATCGAAAATGGCGTATGCCTATTTACGAGTCGTGTTCAGCTTTAAGCTTATTGTCGTTTCCTATATGTACCACGGTTATAGAGCCCTTGAACGATGAGCCACAATAAACTTCAATAGTATTTCCATCTCCGACTTGCACATGTACACTTGAACCATCTTAAAAGGGTAAAGATGTTCTCTATTACTAAATTTTTTCTGAACAATTATGAATTTTATTTTTATTGTTATTTTCAGATATCCATGTTTTTTTCAGTAAATTGATATGCAAACTGAGTAATAAATAAAGGCGAATAAGCAAAGAGATTAATTACGAAGCCTGGAACTTTGAGAATTGTATTTTGAAAGTGACTCGTGCAGTGTTGTGTATATAGATAAATGTTACTTTTAACACTTCTCTGCTGAAAGTAAATAAAACTACTGTACAAAATGAAACCTGCAAATTCAGAATACACAAGGGGCGGGGCTTTCTTGTCACTCAGAATCATTTTCACGCATGGGTGAACAAAGCAGTCCCAGGGACTGCTGGGACTGCTGGGACTGCTGGGTTTGCTTTGTAGAGCAGTCCCACAGCGGTCCCAGAGCAGTCCCGCGGACTGCTTTCTGGGACTGCTTGGGTGTCAGCTTGGGTCTGGTTGGTACTGTAAATCTCAAAAGTGGGAAATCTTTTGATAAGCAATATTGAACAAAAGATATTCAAAATAATGTTCTGAACAATATGCAACCTTTCAAAATTTGTTAAACGTTCCCATTAAGGATTTGAAGGGCCGGTCCCTAAATATTTCTTTTGCAAAGGTCTCGGAAACGAAGAAGAATTTCTGAATAGTTGTTGAACAAAAAGGTATTCAAAATCATAAGAGCTATCAAGTGGTATGAAGAAAAAGGGACTGGCCCCTCAAAATAGGGCCCGAGAGGGGCCGAAAGTCTTTAATCAGTAACTCTTTGACGATCAATATTTTGTAATGCATTACTGAAGCAAAAATGTTTATCTCAACAATTTACAACTTAATATTGTGATATTCACATTATATGTTACATAATTAGGGACCATAAGGGGCCAGAATGCAAAATCTTTGACGCTTTATATCTCAAAAGTGGGAAATCTTTTGATAAGCAATATTGAACAAAAGATGTTCAAAATAATGTTCTGAACAATATGCAACCTTTCATTTTTTGCTAAAAGTCCCCATTGAGGAGTTGAAGGGCCGGCCCCTAAATACTTCTTTTGCAAATATCTCAGAAACGAAAAAGAATTTCTGACTAGTTGTTGAACAAAAAGTGTTCAAAATCACGAGAGCTTTAAAGTGATATGAAGAAAAAGGGCTAGTCCCTGAAAATCGGGGCTGAGAAGGGCCGAAAGTCTTTAAACAATAACTCTTTAACGATCAATATATTGTAATGCATTACTGAAGCAAAAATGTTTATCTCAACAATTTACAACTATATATTATGATATTCACATCACATGTTACATAATTAGGGATCAAAAGGGGCCAGAATGCTAAATCTTTGACGCTTTATATCTCAAAAATGGGAAATCTTTTGATAAGCAATATTGAACAAAAGATGTTCAAAATAATGTTCTAAACAATATGCAACCTTTTGATTTTTGCTTAAAGTCCCCATTAAGGAGTTGAAGGGCCAGCCCCTAAATATATCCTTCGCACATATTTCAGAAACGAAAAAGAATTTCTGACTAGTTGTTGAACAAAAAGTGTTCAAAATTATGAGAGCTTTAAGGTGATATCAAGAAAAAGGGTCTGACCCCTTAAATGAGGGGCCGAGAGGGGCCGAAAGTATACAATCAATAACTCTTTAATGATCAATATTTTGTAATATATTACTGAAGCGAAATAGTTCATCTTCACACTCTTTGTCTAAATAACATGATGTTGATATCATATGTTATGCAATAAGGGGTGTTTAGGGGCCAGATTTCATAATCTTTGGCGCAATATATTTGCAAAAGGAAGAATATTTTGATAAACAGTATTGAACAAAAGATGTTCAAAATAATATTCTGAACAATATGCACTCATTCAATTTTTGCTTGACGTCCCCATTTAAGACTTGAAGGGCCGGCCCTTAATATTTCTTTTGCATATATCCCGAAAACAAAAAAGAGTTTCTGACTAGTTGTTGAACAAAAAGTATTCAAAATCATGAGAGCTTTAAGATGATATCATGAAAAAGGGTCTGACCTCTCACATTAGGGCCCAAGAAGGGCCGAAAGTCTTTAATCTTTAACCCTTTAATGATCAATATTTTAATAAACATTACTAAAGCAAAATTGTTCGCCTTAACAATTTATATATATCATTATATTTGAAGGAAAATCTCAGTCAAATTCTTATCTTATCAAAAATCGGACGGAAGATCCACTCGTTGCTCGCAAAGATATCGCATCTAGTATTATTATTTTTGTTTTCTTCACAATTTTTGTGCAGAAGATTTCTCGGAGTTGGCTCGATCGATTTACATGAGAATTTCAGGGAAGATGTATCTTTGCCTGAACCTTATACGTTTTTTCTCATTTTTTTGAAATTCACTTCCGGTCCGAAGTTATCGACCTTTAATCAAAATTCAGAGAACCTCCTTGTCTGCAATGGAATTAAAAAACGATTAAAGCTAGAGTGCTGAAAATTTCAGCGATGATATAGGACATGTTGCCATTGATCACCTGGGTTTTCAAATTTTCCGGAAGTGCTTAGTATGGAAGCTCGGTAGGGATCGAAATTTAGGGAACGAATCATGAGTGAATTTTAGAGACATTTCCTACGATAACTTTTTAACTATGAGTATTTTGTTAAGACATATTAAACAGAAATTGTGTAGAATTACAAGATCTTTTATATGATATGAAAGAAAAAGGGATGACTTATCACATTAGGGGCCGAAAAGGGCCGAAAGTCTTTAATAAATAACTCTTTAACGATCAATATTTTGTAATGCATTACTGAAGCAAAAATGTTTATCCCAACAACTTACAACTATATATTATGAAATTCACATCATATGTTACATAATTAGGGATCAAAAGGGGCCAGAATGCTAAATCTTTGACGCTTTATATCTCAAAAGCGGGAAATATTTTGATAAGCAATGTTGAACAAAAGATGTTCAAAATAATGTTCTAAACAATATGCAACCTTTCATTTTTTGCTAAACGTCCCCATTAGGGATTTGAAGGGCCGGTCCCTAAATACATCCTTCGCACATATCTCAGAAACGAAAAAGAATTTCTGACTAGTTGTTGAACAAAAAGTGTTCAAAATCATGAAAGCTTTAAGGTGATATCAAGAAAAAGGGTCTGACCCCTTAAATGAAGGGCCGAGAGGGGCCGAAAGTATACAATCAATAACTCTTTAATGATCAATATTTTGTAATATATTACTGAAGCGAAATAGTTCATCTTCACACTCTTTGTCTAAATAACATGATGTTGATATCATATAATGGATTTTTACTTTAAGCTACTATCAAAACTGAATTCAAGTGCATGCATGCACGTGTGCTGAAATCTGATTGGCTAATACTTTGAAGGCTTTATTTCTCTTACTTTTCAATATACTTCTTTGAAATTTAAAACATTGATATATATCATAAAGCACGATATGAATATATATGCGAGAAATCTAGAAAATACGAACAAGCACGAATGCTAAATCTGATTGGCTAAGGTTGTTAGTATTTATAACTTTTTTAGTTTTTAAGGAAAGAAGATGAAATTCAGAGTTTATGTATATAATAGAAGTTCCTACATTTTTCAATCATAAGAAATGAATACACGGACATGCATGCACGTGTGCTGATTTCTGATTGGTTTATATTCATGTTACTTTAACTTTCTTTGTTTTCAGTGATATTCTTTGAAATCTAAAATGGAGCTCTTTATTATGGCATTCTATGACATGATATACATAAATATGGTAATTTTCCAAATCATGTGCATGCGCGTGTACTTTAATCAGATTAGCTTATACCCATTGTGCTATATATGCACTGTTAATTCCCCCCAAAATACTTTGGAAAATAAATTGTAAAAGTCCATAATACAAAGTTTTGCTTAATTTAATGAAACTCATAGGGAATGGGGCCCAAAAGGAGTAGGGGGAGCGTTTGGGGAACATCTGTAACGGTCTCCGTTACAATTAGAACTAGTTCCATATATTTCATTAATATAATTAGGGAAGTATGTTATCAAGCTGAACTTGTGTTTTAGGTATGTTATAGCTTAGATTTATTTTCAAACTGAAGCTAATTGGAAGTTAACTTATTTAAATGATTCTATCTTTCTTTCAGTCATACCTTACCATGACAACAATTTTTATCACTACATCTAACTAAAAAAACCGGTTCTTAGGGAAGTTGATTTTGAAAAGCAACCTGCCATAGAAACTTCGTCTCGTATCCTGTTTTTGATCATATTGTGTTTTGGTGGATTTTCTTCCTACTGAATTTGTTTCCTGTGCAGATACCACAGGGCACAGCAAATGTTTTAGCTCCTAAAATTAGAAAGAAAAACAAAAACAAACAAACAAAAACAAAAACAAATGACGAATAATATATAGTTCTAAAATGTGTTTTGGGGATTTTCGTCTAATGTCAGCAATTTCAATCTTTTCACTTATGTTGTGTGGTAATTAGTAAATTACGGAGATGTTTTTAGCAATCCTCCATCATTTAGAGATCTTTCACCAGGAAGTATCAATATAACAATAAAAGTGGTAAATCAACTGATTTTTTCTTCCATAGATATATGTATGACTATTTTCCACCAGAATATTTACTTGAAAAGAACTGTGTTCTGTTTTCACTGTTTGCTGACTCTTAAATTTGTATAATCAAAAATACTTATCATAATAGTATTTTTGTGTTATATAAATTTATATACATATATGGCTTACACATTACACTGACATATCTGGTCAATTTACAGAAGATTTTTTTTTATTCAAACGCGTATCATAAATCCGGAAACTTCTATTTAGAAAGAACAGTCAATGAAGAAAATTGTTTGTAAAAAAATATGAACATTTTAAATCAAAGACATACAATTTTTTGGTTGTTGTTGCATAGAATATTATGCAGGTTATTCCCAGTCAATGGTGATCGAGATTCCAAAACACAAGACTCATTTTGTGTAAAAATAAAAAAAATAAAAAAGGCACCATTCTCTAATGGTAACAGGTAACGGAAGTTAATTTGTTACACGGAAATGTGAATTTGACGACATTACATATATATACCTTATCTTAACATACTCTGATTTCTTCATAATTTGGCTATAAATAAAGATAATGTCAAAATAGCTTAAAATTCAATATAGGCAGATACAATACTTTATATATACACACACACACACACACCCCCCCTCTCACACACACACCTACACACACACACACACCCTCACACACACACACACACACACACACACACACACACACATATATATATATATATATATATATATATATATATATATATATATATATATATATATATATATATATATATATATATATATATATATATATATATATATATATATATATATATATTTCATTTAGATTCTGCATTCTATAATTAAGATTAAAAGTTATCTAATATTTCTGTTCATACAATACAGTAGTATCTTTGTGGCTTCGTTCTTCTGCGAAAAGTGAAACATTGCTGTAAACAGTACACGTTACGGTATGTTACCCGAGTAACAACGTAATTCTGTGACATGTCTACACTATACATGTTACTGTTACGCATAACCCATACTTATTATTGATTCGAGAATAAGAATTCAAAGAAAGGTTACATCATTTCCACTCTGTATTTTCTAACTTCCGCGTGAATATTTCTATATAAATACACTTGAACTTGTAATAAATAAAAATAGAAATCAGTCGCTAGAGTTGTAAAATGACAAGTCTCTGTTTGTTAATTTTCCTTATAGGTAAGGGATGGCTGTGTCTCTGTTTATCTTGCAAGAATACCATCAATCGCTCTGTAGACTGGTAAGCAAACTATTAAGAAAATTTTTAACTATGTCTGTATATTCTTAAGTGTATCAATCCTTGGTGAGTGGTTTTTTGTGTTTTTTAAAACGTATTTTATTTTAAAAAATCAAATACCGTAACTGGAAACAAGTTACAACTTATAAGTTCGTCTCCTTAAATATCACAATTTGTCATGCAAAATAATTGACAGAACTCTGAATTGTACACAAAATACAAGTGGGATTTTGTTAGATATCATAGCAATTTAAAATCTACAGATTTCATCAATAAATATTATATGCTTAGAGTGAGATGACTTCTCTCCTTTAAAAAATCCCATTGTTTCAGAGCATCTGGTATGAAAGATCTTTTGAATATTTCTAATCTGCATCTTGGGACAGTAAATTGTTCTTCATTACGGGTATTGCATTTGATACATTTTCATTTTTTTGGACAATATCACTCAAATATTGAGACAAGACCCAACTGTGAAATGTGAGGTATCATTTTTTTGCGTTATAGCGACTGTATTTTAAAGTTCCTCAACGAGTTTCAAAGTAAAGTGTTTCTTTAAACACAAAAATAATAGGACCTGTGAAAATTCTTGCGGCAGTCAATTGTACTTTTTCAAGCTTTTTGGCATCCTGAATAAAACATCCATCCGAAACAATTGCAGTATTTATTCAAGCGAGGGGTTGTGTCAAATGTAGCATACAATTTTACCACTTTTTAACTTCAGTCTATTCAAAAGCCAATTGTTTTGTTTAGAATTGTTTGCAAAAATAAGGTATTGAAAAAAGTTTTTAAATTCGCACATTTGTGTTTGATACAAGTACATTCATGTAAGATAAAATACCTGTAGAACAACATTAGTTTAAAACACTAATTCTTATTTATAGGAAAAAATGAATGCTCTTCCTACAAACAACCCACACCAAACTGACTTTTATAAATTTCAATCATATATCTTTGACCTTCTTTCAAACAACCTTATTTTAATTAATGGTATGACAAACTCTATTTCCAACAGTAACTTAACGCCTTTGAACATTTGTGTTTCTTCAATAAATACTTACTGACAATATGTGAATTCCAACAACCCTAAACACAACAATTACTTCGCAGAAAAAAAAACAACTTTGAATCCAGTTCATGACACCTTTACTTGTCATTTGATACTCTCATACACAATATGGATTATTCATAATTTAAAAAGATGTGAACAGGATTAAACTGCTGTCAGATGAAGCAAAACGGTGTTGATATCAATTCGGACCAGCTCTAGGTTGTTTACTTCCTCTCGTACTTGTTAATCGCAATTGTTCGTTAGCTTCCTTTATTTCACAAATGTTAGAAAAATAATCAGTTGCTTGTATATATAAAAAAAAATGTTCACAGTGACAGGCATTAAAAATATTTTGTTGAAGGAATGTTGGTCTTTTATTCATTCTTTTCCACCAGGTACTTTTTTGTCGACCCTGACTATTGTAGACATCCAATTAAGATCAACATCTATTTCAATTGTAGGTTTGTTTTGTATAAGCCACCAAGATCACAAACCTCTCCTCCATACAGACAAGGGACTGAGTTTTACTACTATGACTCCAATGGTGATTCCTTTCAGCTCCAGGGTGCTAGCATTCTATCTAGACCAGGAAATCCGCTATACTATACGATTCACCAACGAAATTTCACGGTAGATAGCCTCTATTTTCATGAATGCTTAAATTGAATATATTTAATGAACAATTATTTATAAAACAGAATGTAAATATTGTTATTATCCCAATTTTCTACCTTCTACATACAGTGGCGGCTCGTTAATCTGGGTACCTTCGTTCCGAAAGATAAATTAAGAAACCGGATAAGTGAACCGCTTCGAAAAAAAAAATCCCAATCAAAACGGGTAGACGTACTGGTATCAAATGCGAAGACAAAGAGCAAATGCACCTGTTTACCATTTTATTTCTATAAGTTTGAAAAAAAATACATCTATATATCCAAATTTACATGTTGAAACAAAATGCGGATATTAAATTTTAAGCTGACATATTTTTTCTTAACTCGTCTCCTCTTTGGCAGGTGACTGCATAAAATTGATAAAGTATGATCTGCTACTGTTTTGTTTTTTTGTTTTTTGTTTTTTTTTTTTGCAATATTTGATAATATCGCCAACCCCCCTAACTCCGTCACTACCCTAACTCCCTCACTTTCGAGAAACTCCGCGCTGTTTGTAAACGAATGCAATTGTGACGTCATTTTTAGCATGCTGAAAATCTACAATCAAATGCCGAGATAATGTAACAGTCAAGTTCAAGAATAAGTAAAAAACAAATGACAATTATACTTAATCTATTGTATCTATCATTTTTATGTGAAATTAGTGAGCACGTTTTCCTTCATGCGCTATTCCATCGATATCTCCTACATGTGCGTCAACATGCTCATTTGCACATGTCAGTCATTTTTATGAAGGTCTATGTCAAAGGTTTAACATGACATACCATGTTGAATACGGCTAAAAATATTTTACCTTTTGTCTACATTTGCCCTAATGCACTACACGTTGGAGAGGACGTTAGGGCGACGTTATTACATAAAAAAAAATACGTTATATTAGGCAATCTTTAAGGGAGCCGACTGGGGTTTTATTGTGTGAAAACTACTACAGAGAAACTCTTTAATTTTATACCATATGTACCTTACATTGACTCCTGTATACATGCCAAGTTTAGTGAAAATCTACCGTCTGGTTATTTTTTAAGGACCATCTCAAAATACAGGTACATTTACTATAGGATTATATAGGAAAATACCATTTTTTCGCACTTCGGAGCAAATTATACAAATCATACTACAGACTTTTTGCTCAAATTATGATATATGATGGGTAATACTATATTGTATATTTTGTGCAAGAAACACAAAATTATACCGTCTGGTTTCCAGAGGGGGCATCTCAAAATGTCAAAATTCATGAAATTTTCCTGTTTTTATGGAGTACAACAAAACATGACAGATACCACAGATTTACATAAAAAATTATAAAAATGATTGTTAGATTCTCAATTTCCTATGTTTAAAATTTCAAGAACATATATTTTATACTTTGTATTTTATGGCATAATTTATGACCCCGCTTAAAGAACTTCGGTTATTCATAACGTCAAAAACACACTATTACGACGTCTATCTACCCATCATTTGAAAAATCGTTTGAAAAATCAGTTATTTAAAAACGTAATTAGTTTTTTTAACCTGAGATTTCCTAAATTTGTTAATTTTTATAAATTATGTAAAAATAGTTGCTTTAAAAGAGTAAATTGGCTTTATTTTACTATGTTGCGCGAAGTATTGCGCAATGAAAACCCCAGTCGGCCCCCTTAAAAAATTGTTTGCTTGCCCTCTCCCGACCGACTAACTAAAACCGGCCCGACTCAAAACTTTTCTTTTACCTCTAGGAAACAATTATTTTTTTATTTATTCCGAAGATTTCTCACCTATCAATAACTACTTTAACTTCATATTTGCAAGTGTTTCTGAATGAAAAAATGAAAAAAAAAAAAAAAAAAACCTTCCTATCTACATTTTTTATCCTGAGTCGGGAGAGGGCAAGCAAACAATTTTTTTAAAGATGGCCTAATTATGTATCTTTTTAAACTGTCATATTCAAGGACTGCGCATGCTCTTAAAAATTCACAATTTTATGAAGTAAATTTTTTACAACCTTATTTATTAAAATGTTGAATACAATAAACGTTGTTGCAAGAATATTTTAAACGAAAATTTAGAGCTAAAGTTCAAATGCGGCAAGTCAGAAAGATAAACTAGATCTAATTTAAGGTACACAGGCAAAAGTGGCTTACATAAATTTTATATGAAATTCACATGAATTTCATGTGAATTCTTTGCATGAGAAAGAGACGAAAAACAAGACATGTGAAATTTATATGAAAACTTCAAGCCATTTTGACATAACTTTCATATGAATTTTACATGAAGAGCATATCGCATAAATATCTTGCAAAGAAAACTTCACATGAAAGTTCTAAAAAAATTATTGTGAATATCATACAAACTTATTCACATGATATTTGCATGAAAAAATAAAAATATTTACATAAAAAAAATATTTATATAATTTTTACATGATTATCGCATAATTTTCAGATAAAAAGATAATCACATAAATATTATATAAGCCACTTCTACTTCCCGTTCGAGAATTTTTCACTCATATAGAGACGTAACCACATACAGGTGATGGGCCTCAAATGTAGACTTACACTCGGCTCTCAGGGCCATTGAGCAGTAAGGGATCTTTATCGTGCCAACGCATATCGTGTCTCGGTTTTAAAGGTCTCATCCGAAAGACCCGAAACTTTCATTTTGAAGTGCCGAGCGCTCGGCTAAGGAACGGTTGCTGGCTATTTTTTATCGACTTAGGTCAGTCGTTGTCAGGGCTCAAACCCACGACCTTCCGATTACGGAGAGAGCACTCTTCAGACTGAGCTACCGTGACGGTGTGAGATCGAGAGAGAAAAAAGTGTCTAAAATAGTTTTTTTTTTTAAATAAAGAAAAGCAGACATTTGAATTTTTAGCATAATTATTCGTAAATAACAGGCATATCTATGAGGAATCGTTTGGTTATTGATGCATTCACATTTATCAGTCCAATTAATTGCAATATCGCCAATATAATCTATTTGAAAGAAGTTATTTTTGCGGACTAACTTATGGTTTTCCAAAATATCTATCTCATTGTGTGTTCATAAAAAATGAAAAATAGTGTGCATTTTAGTTTTATTCACTGATATCCATCCAGTTCGGTTTCATAGTTTCATTGAAGATGAAAGAGTTATTTTCAATTTTGCAGTAGAAATTGACCATCCAGATGCGGAATGCAAATTTCCAAGATTAATGAGATAGGGCCACGTGGAAAAAATCGCTTTCAAAATAAATCATCCGAAAGGCGAAGCGTCTGGATTAACGCACCCCACTATATAGAGGATATTCAATGTTTTGTAGTTGAATATGGAATTTATTTTACGAGTGGGACAGGATTTGGTGATATTTTCACGAGTGCGAAGCATATTCAACTACAAAATATTGAATTTTCTGTTTATTATATTTTCTTGACCTCTGTCTTTTTGTAACACAGTTTCTTAGGCTTTGACGTTATAGTTGAGCGATTCAGAATATCCTATAGCTTATAGCTAAGCAATTGTGAAAACTGAAAACATGGATTTCAAAAACATATTTTGAGAAACTTTTGCAGCTTCAGTCTCTGTCAGCATGGTTTATTTGCTTAAAATGTTCTTATTACACGGAAAAAATGTAGAGGTTTACAAAGAAATGCTCTTGAAAAGTAACAGATTATTTTCCAAATTTAAAACCACTCGTGAATGACAAAATAAAGATGTTTTAAGACAAAGTAATTTACAAAAATATATATCTTTATTGAACAAATCGGGATTTTTTCACTGTAAAAGATTAAAATTTTTGTTCCTTTTTTTTTCATTCACATCATTTTAGATAAATAGTTTGAAAAACAGACAAAGACAATTGATATTTAAGTTAAATCATAAAAAAGAATACATTATTTTACCCTATATCTTTTATTTTTGATAATAAAATACATGAAGATGATGTACGAGGGTTGTTCGGAAAGTTGCGGAATTCTGTCATAACTTTTTTACTTATATACATATTATGTCCAAATTTGGTAGAAATATTTCAACAATAAATTCTTAAGATGTGAAATATTTTTTTTTTTAAAAGATCCTGATTTATTTCAAACTTCTTTAGAGTTAAAAAATGCGAAGATCGGATCGCGGAGCAGGTCAAAATTTCGTAATTTACAATCAATTCACTAAATAATGTCTGTAGTCATATCATCTGCAAAATGGCGCAAGATCGGAAAAATCCTAGACGTTTAAATAAGAACTGTTACATTGTTTCATAATCCAAATTATGACTTAATATTTTGCTTCGTTGAAAAGAAATCAATTTCAGAAGATAGGCAGTCCTCGATGAAAACGGAAAATATGACCTTGTAATTAACGTCACGGAGCAGCAGTTAACGATAATTTTGTGTTGTACTCTGGAAAACTCCAGGGAAAAAAACTCTGAAAATGCTGGAGAAAGCAGAAAATAAGTCAAAAGCGAGCCATGCATCTGTGTGTACATGGCAGAGGCGGTATTGGAATGTTGAGATTCTGTATCAGACGAGGACGATCTGTGAAAAACGGATTATCTGTAAATATCTGATCAAAAACTTAAAAAAGTTAGTAAGGTCGTGGTAAGAATTAGCTGCTTCACAGTTGCTGATCTTGTCAAAGCACAGTCACACAGTAAAAGAAATATAACACTGACAAAGAAAACTAGATGCTGTCGTAAGACAGTAATACCAGCACTAAGGTGTTTGTCTCTAAATGCACACTCCTTCATAATTGTGTAACCAGGGAATAATCCACAATAATTCTATAATTTAAATCAAGCATAAAATGCTCAGGTGAACATGTGGCCTTTGTGGCCTTTCACTAAATTCATTACCAGTCTGATATTACAGATATTTAATGATGTAAATTATGTTTAGGAGAGAATTTTTGAAAGGTTTTTGTTTTAAAAATGGGGGGCTGGGTGGGAGGGGGGGTGCGTAAATTTTGGCCCATGATTGGAACTTGTTGGGTTTATTGTCAAAATAACAAATATTATTATTTTAGTCTAGCGTTTTTGATGAACTTTAAACAATTTAAATTCCAAATGACAACTTTGGGAAATGATCGAATCGTTCATTTTTTTCAGTATATGGGTCGGAATATACCATTTCAAACCAACACCCGATCAACTATATCAAAAATCAACCCCCGACTACCCACAATTCATCTGTTTTTCTGTCATATTTGGAATAGATAACCCAATGTTATGTAAAAAAAAAATATTGTATGTAATTATGATATAAATTCTACACATTACACCTTTTTGGAAAAATTCTGCGTCTGGCGTTGGAATTACGTCTCACTACGAGCACTACTTTTACCGTTATCATAATGATTGCACGTGGTATACATACATCATTATTACCAGTAGGAATTCTCATGATTCTTGTGTGTTTTAAATGGTTTATATTATGAAGTTAACAGTTCCTACAACAGGCGGTAAATACATTATGATTATATTATATTAAAAGTTTAGACCTGTATAGAACGGGGGAAAATAAGCTAAAGTGCAAATGGTAAGAGGCCTATAGTTTGAAAAGGGTCAAAAAGATCATTGGATGCCACATAAGTTATACATTGAAACTAGATCCTGGAGTCATTCCTACTCTCTGGAACCGGAAAAAATCAAATAGCTTTCATTAAATTAAAACCGTTCAAGGTAGCTTAGTCGGTAGAGCGCTCGCTCCTTGATCGGAAGGTCGTGAGTTCGAATCTCGGCCGCGACTGACCTGAGTCGATAAAAAATAGGTAGCAACTGTTCCTTCGCCATGTGCTCGGCACTTTGAAGTGAAAGTTGCGGGTCCTTCGGATGAGACCTTAAAAACCGAGGCCCCGTGTCACGGCAGGCGTTGGCACGAAAAAGATCCCTCACTGCTCAATGGCCCTGAGTGCCGAGTAAAGGTCAAAATTTGAAGCCCTTCACCGGTATATGGTGACGTCTCTATATGAGTGAAAAATTCTCGAATGGAACGTAAAACAACATACAATCAATCAATCAATCATTAAATTAAAAGCCCCTGAGCCATCTTTGTATTATGACATATTAAATAGTATATGGGGTAATGACCCCTGAGGTCATCCCCACCATCTGAAACTTCAAATGATCATATATATATATATATATATATATATATTGATTGATTGCTTGATTGATTGATTGTATATTGTTTTACGTCCCATTCGAGAATTTGTTCATGTCAGAACAAGGTATTGCTTTGTATTCATGAACGACCTGAGGGCTGGGAAGGGGGAACAGGGGAAGGAGTTATGTCTGCATGGTCTTAAATGTTGTAAACTACTGTTTGTGAATATTAACCCCATTTCCTTCTTGTCATCTTCATTTATTGACCTCACAACATACATGTTTATTAATTCAATAGATTATGGACTTTTTGATCATATGCTTAGCTCTCCCTTGAATCAGCAATGGTGATATAAATATTTTTAGAATAGTTAAGGGTTAAACAGGTATTGCACAATCTCTTAAAATTGATTAAGCTCTGTAGTTGAATTATCTATACCAGTATAGCTTGATTTTGCTATTCAAAACACCTTGATGAAGTTATTTAATCATACTTTATTTCAAAGTTGTGCAGTTTTATTAACATGGATAAAAGTCACATTATAAATGTTGACATGGTATAAATTCGAAATTTTCAGCTTTGAGCTGTTCTGAAAGAATAAATGAAAAAAAATGCTTTTTAAATAATGTGTCTCCTTCCGAGCATTTGCGATCACAAGTTTATTTAGTTTTGTATGGGGTTGTTTACTTGGGATAATCTCTCTCATCTTCTCTTTCTCTCTTTCTGACATCTACTTGGGCCTAAAATTGAAATGGAATTATAGGTGAATTTTTTTTAAAATTGATTGACTTTTACACTAATTAACTCATACTGCAGCTTTGGAATAATATCCCTCCCAGAAATGTAAAAAATAAGTTTACTCACTATCTTGTCTTTGATCTACATCTAATTTCAAAAGGACACAGCCAGAAGTCTTTTCTCGTGGTTTGTAACAGATTTCACATGGAACTTCTATTTTTCAAAATCATGTAAGTTCCTGTGACTTAAATCCATTAGAATTAAAACACATGACAGTCCTCCTGCTTTGAGTAGGCAGATATAAGCTAAAATGTTGAAAAGTACTCACTATGAATAATCACCTGACCTTTTGAAGACAGCTAGGTAAACATACCGTTAAAGGTATAATTATCATACATAGGCCAGTGCAAAATTGAACTATCAGGATTGATTCATCATTATCATAGTTAAAATAACAAGAAACACAATAGAAATGTGATGAAATATTTAGCAACAAAAAGAGTTTTATTTCATGAAAAACATTTCTTGTCTAAAACAATGTTGTTTTCATCATATTTATTTTTTCACAATTTTATCTTCTCAAGAACCGCTGGACCATTTTAAACTACCTCAAAATATCCTTGGGCAAAGGGGAGTTAAATTTGTTAAGATTATTCAAATGAATGATCAACCCTCTTTCAAGGGGAGAGCAAGGGAAGATAAGAATGAGTGAAAATTTAATGGCACATTTTAAAAATCTTTTCAAGAACCACTGGGCCAGAAGTTTTAACTTATGTGAAACTTCATTACATAGTGTAGATCCAAGTTTGTCCAAATCATGGCCCCCAGGGGTAGGGTGGGGCCACAATAGGAGATCAAAGTTTTACATGGGAATGCGTGTACATGTATAGGGAATAAACCTTCAAAAATCTTCTCAAGAACCATTTGGCTTTAAATTTGAAACTTATGTGAAAGTTCATTACATAGTGTCGAATTAAAATATTCTTTCAAAACTTTACTCCTCCTACAGTTTTGGTCGGATTTCATTAAAACTTGGTACACAAGTAGACTATACTAAGATACATAATTCTCTGTGTCGATCTTTGATTTCAATGAACAGTGTTGCAATGGTTACTAAAAATAGATAATTTTGTGAAATTCATTCAATCGGCTACTCCTCCTTCAGTTTTGGTTCAGTTTCAAAAAGACTTGGTCACAATTAGTCTATAGTAACTTACAACTTGACTAAGTTTTATCGTTTTTGAATTTCGATGAACAATATGTTGCCATTGTTACTAAAAGTAGAATTACTAACAGTAGAAATTTATGAAATCTATGAAATTTATTAAAAATGCTACTCCTCCAACAGTTTTGGTCCGATTTCAATAAGACTTGGTACACAAGTACACTATACTTAGATACAGATTGATAATTTTTTTTTTTTCATCGGTTTTTTGATTTCAAAGAACACTATTGTTGGAGTAAGTTAAAATGGCAATTGAAGAAAACAAACAGTGGTCGACCAATTTGATTTTTTTAAACGGCCTACTTGGTGTAGAAGTAGAATATACTAAGATTGATTATTCTTTACAACAGTTTTTGATTCTGACATAAGGGTAATCCCATGGATGCTAAAGATAGAAATTTCTTTGAAATTCATTTGAAATGCTACTCCTAAAACAGTTTTGGTCTGATTTTATTAAAGTCTTGGTGTTCAAGAAGACTATATTAAGATAAGACAATCTTATATATCAGTTTTTGATTTAAAAAAAAAATTGTGTTGCCATGGTTGCTTAAAATAAAATTTAAAAAATTCTTTATAACACTAATCCCAAAGATACATCTTTATTACCAGTACATACCAGTAGGGTAGGACTGGAATGATTCAAATTCTTCTATATCGATATGTCACATGATATGATACGCATCAGGATAGAATGAATTGGTTATTATATCTTCTTTTTGTATTGAAATGAAAAAAAAATATTTCTTTACAAATAAGAATAATTTATTTATGGAAGGTGGAGAGAGAGAGAGAGAGAGAGAGAGAGAGAGAGAGAAATTATATATATTGTAAAACAAAGTTATTTAACAAAAGTGGTGTTATGAATTTCATGCTTAAAATGTAAGAGGAGTTCTGGGAACCAGAGGTTTGTTTTGTAAAAAAAAAAAAAAAAAAAAAAAAAAAAAAAAAAAAAACATTGTTTTTCAACTCTCATTTGACCCCTGAGGTGAAAATCAGAATCCATAACCTTATTGCACATCCACAGGACACAACCAATGATATTTTAAAAGATGATTAGGCTACTGCGTAAAATGTAAGGGGAGTTCTGGGAACCAGGGCTTTTTTTTTTTAATAAAATATGTCATTTTTCGACTCCTATTTGACCCCGAAGGTGACAATAAAAATTCCGAAACTTTTTTGCACAGCTACAGGACACCACCAATCATCTTCCAAAAACGTATTAGGCTTCTGCGTTAAATGTAAGGGGAGTTCTGGGAACCAGGGCTTTTTTCAAATAAAAACATCATTTTTCGACCCCAATTTGACCCCCAGAGTGAAAATGAAAATTCCGAAACCTTATTGCACATCCAGAGCACACCACCAATCATCTTCCAAAAGATGATTAGGCTACTACGTAAAATGTAAGGGGACTTCTGGGAACCATGGTCTTTTTGTATAAAAAAAAAAATATCATTTTTCGACCCCCATTTGACCCCGAAGGTGAAACTGAAAATTCCGAAACTTTACAGCACATCCACAGGACACCACCAATCATCTTCCAAAAGATGATTAGGCTACTATATGAAATGTAAGGGGAATTCAGGGAACCAGGGCTTTTTTGTATAAAAAATGACATTTTTGGACCCCCATTTGACCCCCAGGGTGAAAATGAAAATTCGGAAACCTTATTGCACATCCACAGGACACCACCATCTTCCAAAAGATGATTAGGCTACTGCATAAAATGTAAGAGGAGTTCTGGGAACCAGGGGCTTTTTGTATTAAGAAAAAAAAAAAATTTTTCGATCCCTATTTGACCCCCAGGGTGAAAAATGAAAATTCCGAAACCTTATTACATATCTACAGGACACCATCAATCATCTTTCAAAAGATGATTAGGCTACTGCATAAAATGTAAGAGGAGTTCTGGGAACCAGGGTCTTTTTGTTTAAAAAACGTCATTTTTCGACCCCCATGTGACCCCAGGGAGAAAATGAAAATTCCGAAACCTTACGATAGATGATTTAGGCATGATTGTTTATATTCGAAACGACAAGAACTACTGTTCTTACAATGTTACTGAGTTTGCTCCGTGGTTACAAAACATGTTCATTTTAGAAATAAATAACATGACTTCTATTAAATCACCTGGAATGAAACTCCATACATCGACAAAATAAATATTAATACATTTGATAATGTGCTCATTTTTAAATTTCTTGAAGATAGTATAAACGAAGATAGACATTATCCGCGAACTTTCTGAACAACCCTCGTATTTCTATCGATTTATTTTTAAATGTTTTCAATCCGCGTTTACCAATATCTGGTCATTTATATCGATAATCATGCTCAGAATGTGTTACAAAAATACACTTTAAATAAAAATTTAAGTACAATTCATCGTATTTATTAAATTTTATAATTTTTTTATTTTTTTATTTTTTTAATAAAAATCCTTATCATTTTATTTTATTTTAAATCTAGATTCTAAATTAATATTTTCCTTATTCTTAAAATATTTTTCTTTGTGTTCTCATTCAGTAATGAAAAAATTTTTTTAAAAAAATGAGATGTCACACACAAATAATAGATTATTTGATGAAGTGAATAAGTATGTTTCGTGGAAGTACAATATAAATTCAATTTTTGGAATAATTAACATGTTGATTTTTTTTCGTTGATATTTTACCAAGTTAATAGCAGAAATAACAATATCATCATTATCTTATGTTACGATAGATGATTTAGGCATGATTGTTTATATTGGAACGACAAGAACTACTGTTCTTGCACATTGCTTGACGGGAAGGAATACCCCCGTTTGAGGGTTAATTCCGTTTTGGGGGGTTCGACTAGACTGGCAAATAGGGCATTGCTTAATCAAAATACTTTGATCTCTCTCTCTCTCTCTCTCTCTCTCTCTCTCTCTCTCTCTCTCTCTCTCTCTCTCTCTCTCTCTCTCTCTCTCTCTCCATGTGTCTATATTTGATATGCTGTGTTGTTGTTTTGTTTTTTTCTCAGACTAATCCATTTTATGGGATTTACAACGATCAACCACCAAAGCCCTACAAAAATCCATCTAATAAGTTCGGACACTCAAAAGGTATTTACCATTTTTGAATGTATTATTCGTGTTTTCTAATTTTATATGATTGCTTTTAGCATTTTTGATAAATAAAGAGAGATATATGTGCCTTACGTTAATTTGAAATCATGATGATCATCACGATGAAATTAATTATCGGTAAGATAAGAGTTTTCTGTCTGTGAACATTTCATTGAACAAATATGATATTGACGATGAAATGGCTAGAGACCTTATCAATTCTGATTTATTCAAACATAAAAAAAAAACTTCCCATATCTTGCTTAAAATACAGACTGAAGATAAATAAGTTGCCATTGATTGCAGTATTTACATATACACGCAATGGGTTCTGGCCACAGATATGGATCTTTTTACCAAAAAAAAAGACTCAGGTGAAAAGTTATATTTTAAGTATGTTATTGTTTGGTTCATCATTTCTAAATAAACTAGATATATCCTTATTCAACTGAAAACTACAAACACAGACACACTACAAAATAAAATAAAGTAATAATAATATTATTAAGGACAGATGATACAAACAAATTTTTATCAAAAATTTTGAAAATAACCACTTTAGTCATGATTACATGAGTAAAATGAATAAGTTTAACCGCATAGATTTTAATTTTTTATTACAAATTTCACAATTACATGTATGTGATTTTAAGCGACAAAAAAGTGTATAGATTAATAAGGAGGATTGCAGAAAGGTAGAATTTTGAACATCAAAGAAAAATTACTAATTCTTAATATTTTAGAAATTTATTACTTTCATCATTTACAATCGAAATAGGTCCAAAAATATATACTAATCCAGGCATCCAATTTTTTGTTTGTGTCATCTGTCCTTAATTAATAATAACAAGCTTATTCAGGTAGTTTGTGCCCCCCGCTTAAGAAATAATGAAAGGGGTGAAAGAAGTAAATTAATATGCAATTGGTGAAAGTAAAAAAGATCAACTTTGACCTTTCAACTTTTGGGCTTTAAAGTCAGCAAAGATCTTTTGAGGAGGTTGGATCCAGCTATCAAAAGTCTTAAGAATTGTTGTTAAGTGTATTTATAGTATAAAGCTTAATCAAAAGAAAAAGAAAAAAGAACATATAGGTCAATCTGCTTCTTTTGGTGCTACGATGTAATTAATTTGACCTTTTTGCACTGTAATGGCGTCTTATACACAAATATCTTTAAGTTTTCTTCCAATATTTTTTATCCGAATAAATCGTGGGACCAAATGCAACTTCATTCTTGAATCAAAGCGTTTAAAATTCTGACAAAGAAAAAATTTCAAATAAATTCGAATAATCAATTATTTGCCCTTCCTACACTCACAAAATTTCATTTTTCTAGCGTTAAATATTTAACAAGCAATAAATCATTTAAATATCTTTAGACTTTACTGCATTTAAGAAGAATAGTCAAAATTATCTTATATATTCAGAAAAAAAAATTGAAAGTTAGGGTCTTTGACGTAAATTTTTAGATATTACTAAAATTTTTCATTTAAAACTAGGATTAACAAACACATTAACCTTTTCTTTATATGTGGAGATGGGGGGGGGGGGGGAATCCTATCATATCATTGACGAAACGTGGATTGTATTGTTATTGTCCATCTGAAAACGTCATTGATATTTATATATATTTACACATATATAAAGGATAAGGTGGTGTATGTATTATTCATATCTTTCATGTCTACTATTTTTTCTTGTCCATATTAATATTTTGAAAGAGATTATACATAATCTTTGAAGGATATCGTATATCTTATTATTGAGCTTTCATGTAAAAATGATTCTTTTAAACGAGGTTGGTTAAAGTATAAACATTTCTCTTTTCAGGAATCTTTTCTTTTTCTGTCCAATCTGGATTTTGGATAATCTCTAGTATACCAAAATTCCCATCTCTGACATATCGGTATGCAAAGGAGCAAACATCTAAAGGCCAAATATGTTTATGTGTTTCCATCGGACTGGATTTATGGAATCACATGGGTATCTCTCTCTCTCTCTCTCTCTCTCTCTCTCTCTCTCTCTCTCTCTCTCTCTCTCTCTCTCTCTCTCTCCTACATTAACAATGAAACTGAAGAGGAAAAAGAGGAAAAACTAAATTCGTTAATAAATTTTACTTATTTACTTTTTCATTACAGATAAAAGATAAATTATATCTTGGCAATGTTGGCTATTTACATTTATCCTTTTTTTTCCTATTAAAACAAGGAAAGCTTGCAATGCATGCTAATTATGAAGAGTATGTAATGTATCAACAACCAATACAAGCCCGACATGAATTGATACATCAAAAGAACAAGAGTAAATTACGTACATAACTGTTTCCTAAATTACAAATACATGTGTGAACATGCTTTTGCATGATCTAACTCTATTGCGAGTCGAAAGTTTTTGTTTTTTTTTATTTAAAGCTAGAATCCAAATAATTCATTAAAGTCCTCTCCATTTTCAGCAAGTAGAGGTAGAAAATCTATTACGATCATGTTTGTGGTAGCATCATTTTTTCCACCGGGCTGCTCACCTTGTGTTTTGCAGGGAACGTACAAGAAAAAGTTTCAATTTAAGATTTTCTCGAATGTGACGGAATTCAGCCTTTAATCGCTTAAAATGATATAATAAATCTGACGTCAATTAAGACACAAAACACCAGTTCAGTTTCGCGCTATTTTATTCATTTATTTATTAAGGTCTTCCGTTTCCAACGGAAGACCTTCTACTGATTCTGTTGTTTCTTTTCCACTATTATTATTTTTTTTTTCTTACCGATTTTGTGCAGACGATTTCTCGAGAACGCCTCGATAGATTTTCACGAAACTTTCAGCAATGATGGCAAATTATCTGAACTTTATGCGTTTTTTTTCATTTTGTCGTCATCACTTCCGGTCGTGAGATATAGCCAATTTTCCATTTTTAAAATGGCATTTTGTCCGCGAGTGTTCTCAAAAACGGTTAAAGATTGAGTCTTGAAACTTCCAGGGATGATAGATTGTGACTCGTAGATTTGAGAAACCTGTATGGCTTTTGTTGCCGTGACGTCCGTTGTCCACCGGAAGTAATTTAAAGATATGCAAATTTTCATTTTTTTCTTATTGAAATGTTTTTAATAGAGGCAAATAGACTGTTTCGAGTCATATTATTTCCACCGGAAGTTATTTCTTCCGAACCTGAAGTAGTCGAAAAAATGCTCATTTTTCCTCGAAACTTTAAGGGATGATTCCTCCACACTCAGTGAAGAGTTAAAAGTCCTTTTGACTACTTCCGGTCATACCGGAAGTGAATAAAAAAGACCAGAAGTTGTTTGAAATTGATAGATTTCACTCTTTTATGAGTTGCTGAACAATTCTGAAGAATTGATATGAATTTTTTTTACATTTAAAGTTGTTTTACTTTCTTTTATCAATCAAAATTTCCCAATCAAGATTTTATCAGAAATCTAACGGAAGACCTACTCGTTGCTCGCAACGAGATCTCATCTAGTTTTATTTTTATTTATTTTTTTTTTTTATTATTATTATTATTATTTTTATTTTTATTTTTTTTTTTTTTTTTGGCTTTTTCATCGTGATCCTTTTTAAAATATTTTCATACTGCAGATTAAGAAGTTATGTTTGACGATCAACACGCAAAAAATTTCTCACTGAAAACAATGAAGTAAGAAAAGTTTTAAACTTTACCCTTACGCGAGTTTTACTCAAACACACTGATGCATTTAGAAATAAATAAGTTGAATCCGATTTTATTAACTTAAGTTTTACTTTACTATAATGCTGCAAATTTTTAACAAATATCCGAGTAAAAAATATTTAGTCAATAATTGATGTGACCGAACAACAAGTTTAAAATACAAAATGAAGGACTGGGACAGTTTTGTTGGTAGCTTACCTGACATTTGTATAACTGCCTGAAGAGCCTAACATGGCAAAAGCTCTTGCAGTAAATATTTGTGATTATATATATATATATATATATATATATATATATATATATATATATATATATATATATATATATATAATAAAGATTTCATAGAAGATGGCACTTTAATCCATAACGCTTTCGCCTCTTGGCTCTTCAGTGGATTTTGAATATTGACAATAACAATAGCAACATGACATAATAACGTCGTTATTAAGACGGACGTCATAGTTAAAAGTTATCTTTACTATGACGTCATAATAACGACGTTATTATGTCATGTTGCTATTGTTATTGTCAATATTCAAAATCCACTGAAGAGCCAAGAGGCGAAAGCGTTATGGATTAAAGTGCCATTTTCTATGAAACCTTTATTATTTTTCTGTATTACTACCTATACTTAGTACTTCTTTAATTTTAATATATATATATACAGTACCAACCAGAGCCAACCTGACAGATAGCAGTCCCAGAGCAGTCCCACAGCGGTCCCAGCAGTCCCTGCGGTCACAGAAAGCAGTCCCAGCAGTCCCAGCTGTCCCAGTAGGCGGGGTTTTTAAATTAATGGGTGGAGCTTAGTCATAACTGAGATTACACAGTGTATCAACAAACAATGTCAGTAATAAAAAGGCAGCTGAAATTTAATAATGCACTTCCTTTTTTTTTAGGAGAAATAAGTGTTAGATATGTTACATGTACAGCATATTTACAATTCTTATGTGACAATTATTTCTGAATAATTAATTGCAGTATATACAAGAAAAAAAATAATTATATTTAAAAAAGAGACTTTCACACTCAAACTGTAATTACATATGTAATATATTTATTTGAAACCAAATTAAACTATTGTTTGTTAAATTTTATTTATTGACAATGGTTACTGCATATATTTTTTTCCAGAAAATTAATTATGTGCTTAATAAAATGAATGGCTTATTTTTAGACTAGAATTCAATGACTTTGAAATACATGTAGATCCTACAACTATAGATCAAGGCCGATTCCCATATCACTCCGTATTATGTTTATCATTGACGTTTCATTGAAGCTTCAGAAAAAATACATGTGTAACATGAATTTGATGACAGCTAATTCTTTATCAAAGTTTGCTAACAAATATATTCTGGCTATCATTTTCATTGACTTGTCGATATAATTATTGTAAGAATCTTTACGCAACGTAAAACAATTTCACTAAAATATTTCCTGAGCCCGTACATCAATGTGCATGTACATGTAATTCAGGCAAGTGACTATATCTCAGATATTAAAGAAATTAAATAATCCTGAAATACATTTATACCATGTTTATAAAAACAAGAGTTTTGCAGTTTGAAAAACGAAATAAATGTCATTGTTGACCAGTATGGTCAGTGATGTGTAACTCTGATACCCAAATAACACGCGTGAACTGTCTGCTATTCATGCCCAAAGGCGATTGAAAACTTAGCCAGGTGTTTACACATTTTATACACTGTGTACGGCTTTTAATCGGCCAGACTATGCAGTTGTTACGTGCATCTTGTTTTTCTTCAAATGTAAGAAATAAAACACAGATTTCGATAATTTTAGCCATATTTATTTTAAAAATAATTTTATATATTTATTAAAACTTTTTCATAAGTTAAAAATAAATCCGGGATCAGGGAGAAAAATCAACGAATAATTGTTCACGTTGTTTATATGACGGGAGATTATTTCATAGAAAAAAGACTGTTCTTGTTGAAATTAATTAATAGGTTTTATTTTCAAGCGGTAAAAAAAAAACTGCATTGATTTTTTTT
This sequence comes from Saccostrea echinata, assembly GCF_033153115.1. Lineage (NCBI taxonomy): Eukaryota > Metazoa > Mollusca > Bivalvia > Ostreida > Ostreidae > Saccostrea > Saccostrea echinata. The sequence continues at coordinate 5,430,438 of NW_026889767.1, forward strand.
CTTTTTTTCCGTGATAGCTACCTTTACAGTCTAAAAATAATTACTTTTCAGTGCAGCATATACATGTATATAAAGCTTTGAATTTAAAAAAAAAAATTAATGCCGTGATTGTGTCCTCCTTTAGGACATAGAATAATATAAACTTTAAGTACATAATTTAACAGCTTTTATTAATTATATAAATCATTTAGTTTCAAACACCTGCATTTACGTTAAAAATACGGATAAAAAAATCTTTTCTGACTTCGGTTTTTTAAACTGGCAAAACAACTTTTTATTATTACCAACAATTAATTAATTTTTTAATTGATTTTACACTGCAATGGTGCGAAATCGACGGTTGACGTACATGTATACACGTATCTTTCATTAGCTAACAGTATTTGTTAATTTTTTTGGAAAAATTCTTGTTGATTTATTTTCTTTTACAACTTCTCTGTTGAAAGTTAACAAAACTTCTGTACAAAATGAAACCTGCAAATTCAGAATACACAAGGGGCGGGGCTTTCTAGTCACTCAGAATCATTTTCACGCACAGCAGTCCAAGAGCAGTCCCACAGCGGTCCCAGAGCAGTCCCAAAGCAGTCCCGGGGACTGCTTTCTGGGACTGCTTGGGTGTCAGATTTGGTCTGGTTGGTACTGTATATATATATATATATATATATATATATATATATATATATATATATATATATATATATATATATATATATATATATATATATACATATCTCATATCTGTATCTATATATATAGAGAGAGAGAGAGCTCAAAAACATTCTCACCTAGCATGGTTTAGTGAATTAATTAAATGCACTATTTAGAAGTATTTGTATGTCACAAAGACGCGAAACGCAAAAAAAGTATTAAGATTATTATTCATAACTCAGTTGCTCCTCTATTTGCACGAGTAACAAACTTAATGCAGTTAGGCATGTCATGAACTAAGTTTTCAGAGAACATGTCTTTGGAATTGAGCACTGTTTTCGCTAGAGTGCTTTCCACATATCTTTTAATTTGATTTATAAGTTGTTAGCATGTTTTGAATAAGGGCTGATCATCCTCATTTGCCCTAAATGTTTTTTCAGGGTTTGAATCAAAACTGTTTTCCAGGACAAGGAAAGTGTAGAAAATACATTTCGTTTGATATACCCTCTTGTGCTTTCTAAATAATGGCACGATGCAACATAATACATACAGTTCTTTTTGTGGGGAATAGTAAATAAGTACACATAGTACCAACATCTTTCAGTATCTTCTGATGAGCCCAAGAGGGGTTCTCAAACGTAATGCATTTTCAGTATTAACACAGCCTTGATACAATCGCGATGAAACTCAATCTACAGGAATTCAGGGGAATTCTAGGCTGGGATATGATAATTATATTTGAAAAAAACGTGTGAACATGTAAACGGCTAAAAAAGACATGTGGAAGATACTTCAGCAAGAATGATACTATTTTCGAAAAACTATCTGTGAAAACTGACTTAATAACATGCATATATATATATATATATATATATATATATATATATATATATATATATATATATATATATATATATATATATCATACGTGTGTTGGATACTATCCATAAGATAAATCTATGCTTTATTAATAGTACTACCGTTTTTGACACAATCTCTCGCTTCAAGATTTAAATTTATAGAAATTTCTATTTGTGAAAGTTTTGTATTATCAAATAAATGCTAATGAGCAAAAATGTTCGTTAAAAACAAGGAAAGACTCGTTTTAACAATGCATTCTTACATTATTCTATAAAACTTACCATGGTTCTACAAGTATCCTAGCACTGTCACCGTACACAGAATGATTTCAGAGTAGGATTCATGATTTCTCGGTCCTTACAACACTGAACAATTTTCAGTCAAAAGTTTGTCTAAAACGAATCTCCAACAGATTGCCACATATGCTTTAAGGGACGCAGCAGATATCATTCCAAGATTTCATATTTTGTTTCTACGAATAACTTTCTTTCAGCATGTCAACGTCAGCAGTGCGACGTCACCAATTTGCTCGTCATCATTTGGGTATAAATAAAACAACATAGTTCCATACGGTTTATCTCAAAGTTTTGTTAAAAAACGAAAATCGTATGAGATAAATAGAACATCTATAATTGTGTGACTTGATATTGCTTTCTCCAACGAGTTGAAATCAATTCACACAATATAGATATCCTATATATATATATATATATATATATATATATATATATATATATATATATATATATATATATATATATATATATATATATATATATATATATATATATAAGGGTTGTCAAAACCATAACTGGTTACTCGCCTGTCTTTCTGATCGAGTACTCGGGTACTCAGCCATTATTCGAGAGAAAAGAATTAAAATATAAACATATGTACATGTATCTTCACTATCGTATTTTGTTCTTTGTCACTGATAGATTTTATGATCTAAATACCAACAGAAAAAGATAAAATCCCAATAATTTTAATACATATAAGAATATAAAGCTATGATAAACATTAGTTTTCTTGTAAGGGAAGTTTGGAGTGATTATCAATATATCAAATAAAGGTTAATATCATTCATGAATTTCAATGTTGAACAATCATGTTCTCAACTTTTCACAGCTGCGCATAATCGAAGTATCTTGCCTATCATCGATCGGATTGTGTGTCTTGTAAATTTGTGCTTCGCAGAGAATTAAAATGTTTTAAAGCAACTGTTTTTCGCTCTTACTTTGATGTCACTTTGCTCGATACGTTAATGATTTAACATATCGTTTGGCCATATCAAATAAGTAAATTTTGTTTCACAAAGTTAAGATTTTATACATTCGTTTAAAATATTTCCAGGTTCACATTGTTAGAAGAAGGAAGCAAATTTAATACTAAGCTACATGCAGTAATAAATGTGTATGCTTTTTTACTGAATGAATTTGATTTATATGTGAATTCCAATTATGACGTGTCCCTGGCCATAAACAAAAACAATGCGACGCCACTGACCAAGGAAATAATGAGTTTAATTGTTGTCAAAACCTAACAGAGTCTAAGTTCAACGCTATGTAATTAAAATAACGGTACAATAAACCCGAAAATTAGAATGTGCTTGACAAATAACGATGGAAATAAGAAGTTTTTATAGCTTTATTTTTTTTCCAATGTAATAAATGATTCAGAAATAAATTGTAGAAATTAATCATAAAAGATGGATATGTCTGAAACTACAATTCAACATTGCAAATATAGTGTCAGTAGCATATAATGAATGTACATGTATCACCAATCCAGATCCTCTTACCCCCTTCTTTCCAGTTTTCTGGTATTCCTTATAACAAAACTAAACTTCATTGTACAGCTTGTTTTCACCTTTGAAATGTTTTTAAGGTTATTAATTACTCCAAGAACAAAATGAACTTGTTTTGGTCCTTTTGTAAACACTGCTGGTATTACAATGAAACATGTTGTTTTAACAAATTGACTCTTGACATATGTGTGCTCCTGTTTTGAGAGTTTTTTACATTGTATCTAAGTTACAGATGTATAGGACTCGTCTTAGGTATGACATTTACGCCACACTCTTTTTCAATTTCTTAGATCTTTCGTCAATTACATAAAAGAAAGGTATGATTCGAATAATGAAACATGTACCTATATTTCTTAAAATGTCCCAGTAAATATCAGTGATTCTGGGGACTTTCCAGTATTTCCTACTGTCTGGGAAATACGAGTATTTCTTACAGGATGAAACTATGTCATTCAGTTAACTAAATTAGTTACTAAGACTTTTTTATCTTTATAGGCAAACTATTCCATATCACTAATCCCTACTTTTATGTAGGAGGTCCGCCAAACTTTAATTCATGGTTAACCTATGAATATTCAGTAGTAAGCAGTGTAACCAGGGGAAATCAACCATTAAAAATTTTCGCCAAAAGTCGGGTATTCAATGCAGGTAACTTATCATTATCATTATTACTTCTTTTAAAACAATTTCTTTTAAAACAATTTTATTTTGGTATTTTTATAATTTTTCTGAAGAAAATATGTTTTTGGGCCTATTTTGATTGTAAATGAAGAAAGTAATAAATTTCTAAAATATTAAGAATTTGTAAACTTTCTTTGATGTTCAAAATTCTACCTTTCTGCAACCCTCCTTAACTTATTAAACTATGCACTTTTTTCGCTTGAAATCACATTATTGTGAAACTGAATAAATATTTTAAAAATCTAAGCGATTAAACTTATGCATTTTACTCATGTAATCATGACTAAAATGGTTATTTTCAAAATTTTTGTTAAAAGTTTGTTTGTATCATCTGTCCTTGATACTCCTATTTCCTATCATATTTAACCAAAATTGTAGCAGAAGAAGTAGAATTAAAAGGTTCCTCGGTGTATTCTCGAAATGAAAAGATGTACATATAAGGATCGATCAGACCTAAGAGAATGGTTTGACTTCGAATCTCAATATGATCGCTCCATTTTGACTTGTTTATACTATATACATACGTGTACTTCTACTTGCCCGCTATTGATTTTAATGAATATTGTTAAAAAGAACATTTTTTTTAAAAAAAATTAATTATATATATAACTTGTTTTTTTAATTAAATACTATTCTCCCTGTAGTTTCTTCCTCTAATTCTCTAACGATTCTTTCCCGTAGAAACCAATTTCAGTTGGGGGGGGGGGGGGGCAAGCCAAAATAAATCCTTGTTAAGGATCTTGAAGTCGTTTTCATTGAGGGGACATGACAGTAAATTAGGGGTGTTGTAAATTCTACAGTATACATTTAGAGAATTATTGGTTCCTAGGTCTGTTTCAAATCCGATGCTAATTTCAGAATATTAGAAACATCGACTAATTATTGGTCGGCCAATCAACATTTAGGACCTAAACACTTTCGCAAAATCTTCTTGACCATTTATCAAACATTTTAGAGAAGATTAAACCCACTAACAATTTTTTCCCGTATTTTATGGCTAGAAATCTTCCATATTCTAGAGTAACTATCTTATACTGTAATCCGTAAGTATAAATTGTAAATTAAGAAAGATGATAAAATAAGGTGGATTTTGGAATATAGGAGACGGTTCCTTTGAGGACATATGTGACACTGAGCATAACAACTTCTTAACGAATCATTTGTACACTTGATTCAATTTGACTGCCGTCTCACTAAAACGAAAACAGGGAATAAGATTGACGTTAACCAGACAAATTCACTTTTTATTCCTTAAAATGAATATAAATGCTTTAATTGTTTACTCTTTAGATCTTTACAGTGATTTGATTGCTAAAACCTTTAGGGATGATTTACGCGTTCAGACATGGCAATCAACTAAAATATGCATCAAACAGGTTTGTATTACTTCTAACAAGTTGGTTAAAACACATACATTTTTATATACGATAACTTTTGAGAGAAAAAACAAATCTAAATTTTCTTTTGATTTTTAAAGCGTACTTGAATAAAAGCTAGAAAATAAAATAAAACCCTTCAAACACTTTGTTCTCAGGAGTTAAATCGTACAATCGAGTACGTCGGCTGCATTTTTTTTTTAATTAACCGATGTCGCTAATAATGAGCAGTAACACAAGGAGCTCCTTCTGCTAATTCTTGACACTCTAGAAAGGTTTTGAAGTCATATTCTAAAACTAGCTCATTCTCATAGATAAACGCTTCTTATCTAATCTCTGTTTTAGATTTCTCGTATTGGATCGATGCAGTTTTATGATGGATTTAAATTTAGATCAACAGTAGATCATTCGAAGTGGGCAGTAACCGAGAATCTAAATTGGATATGTATTGCAGACTTAAATATAAGAGTAAGTATAAATTATTGTATATTTCAGGAAAAAAAAAACTCAGCAAATGTTTGATCACTTTAGAATAGTTGATAAGATAAACATATAAATATATGTAGCTATCTACAGTGATTTGTTATATAACAAAAGTGGGCGAATAAGAATTTCTTTTTTATAACGTTAAGACTGAACACGACTCGTCAATAGGCATACAGTGTATGCCTTATGAGTTGTCCTTTCTCCGATATCAGTACTGAGGAATCCCTTTTGCATTCGTTACACATGACTATTTTCTTGTCACTGGTACCTACGTGGAATGGAAGACACGTGTTCGTGATGGTTATTTTACAATACCTTAGTTTACATTTTATTGCAGTTTACATGTATTTGTGTTTGTTTGTACTAAACTGATATGTGCAGCTGATGTAAGTTTCTTTGGTAACTTTCTCTCCTGCCGTTGAAGATGCATGTAATTACTTTTGTCGCAACCGAGTGGTTTACAATACCTATGTAGAATATGCTCGTCCACACAGGTGAAAACAGATTACACCGTGACCAAGTGAACGGCTTACAATGTCTATAGGGACTGTACAGGTAACGACAAATGAAGAGTAATATGGCGGACAAACATAGATCTCTGCCTTTTACGTGTCGTTTTCTGCTTTAAACACTAACGATGAGCATCGACTCGAACAAAAAAAAATGTCAAATTTCCGAGATTACATGAAACATGTAAGCTCGAAAATCCGTTGAAAAAAAGAAACAAAATCAAACAAGCGAAGGAATAAACAATATTGTATATATATATATATATATATATATATATATATATATATATATATATATATATATATATATATATATATAGATATAGATATATATATATATATATATAACTGGGGGGGGGGGGTGAATTAAAAAATAGTTTTTAACCCTTGATTGAATGCTTTTGCAAATCATTTTCAGAAATCGCAATATGGAAGAGGTGGGCTAGCAGTGTGTCTGAACCACAAAGATCTTGCAAATGAATTCAGATCCATCGCCTGGAATACAATCCCCTGCAAGGAGATTCCTTTAGGAGTGTGTCCGTCTTATGGTTAAAAAACATTCTTTTACTGTTTTTGAATACTAATATATTGTCATCCTCTTTCTGAGGATCTTCTCAGTATTTCAGTTGGAATACTTCATCGTTATATGTGCCGTGTTTTCCGTAAAAAAAATTACATTGTATTTCTATGACTTTTAATTGATTTCACATGTACAAATGATAAGAATATATTTGACTGTCGTCATGAGAAAAGGGCCCTTATCTTTTGACGTCACAATGCGCAGAAAACGACGTCAAAGTCGCGGTAGTGTAAACACGGAAGTAGTTTCTGTCGACTACGTTTTGTGAACACGAAATGAAATTGGATTTCCAGGTGTTACAAGAAAATTATTAAATCATATGAAATATGATGCGGAAAGTTTTAATAAATAAAATAATTACACACTAGTTCATGCATTTGTTAATTATTCTGTTTAAGCATATATCACATAATTAAGCTAAACGCGACATTGAACGCATTGTTAATTACGACGATTTATGGCGATGTGTATATATGATGCGTGGCTAAAGATACGGTATATGTGTTTTCTGAGCAATTTGCAAGTTTAAATTTGACTCATATTCAGTAGACTAAGTCTTAATATTAAATGGTATTCTACATACACGTATATTTTTTTCAGAGAGAGAGAGAGAGAGAGAGAGAGAGAGAGAGAGATCAATGCACATATACATAAAAAGAAATACCTTCGTGTAAAATGTACGAGGGCTGTTCCGAAATTATTGGGACGTTTACTTTTACTCCATAAAGGACAGAGATAAATTCATGAAAATTCGTCAACATTACATAAAGAACGAATAAAACAAATGTGCAAAATTTCTTATTTATAGGATAATTAGACAAGTTCCCGTGAAATTATAAGCATGCATATGTCTATCTGGAGCTACGTCATTTTAACGTCGAGTCAGCCGGAAATGTTTTCGCATTTGTGAAACGATCGGGAAGCGTTTACTCTTCTTTCTCTGTTATCACATATAAAATTCTAAAAGTCAAATGTCTCTTTTCTTAAACGATTCTTTAAAAAAAAAAAAAAAATAAAATGTGTGCTCTTGCTACTCCAGTGTAAAATAAATTACATGACGTGTTATATACAGGTTGACTAGTGCGTCGTGCAGTACCGATTTATGCAACGCGGATCAACGTTATTTAGTCCGTAATAATTGATGGTCATCCGAAGCTTTTGTTTTTACTCTGGTTGAATTATATGTAAGAAAAAAAATATATACCAATGAAAAAATAGAACCTTTAGACATGGTTTTTTTTTCTCATTGTTATTGTTTTAGCAGGTCGTTTAGTCTGGAAAAGAATTAGCGCTACACAAAATTTTATGCATGTCCGCTGCGCCGCCTTGACGTCAAAATCCATTTTGTCGTCGTTCTCAGATTTCTATGTCGCGCTTGAATTTATTTATGATCTCCGTATTTCTGAACGAAATTCTAATAAACTTGCACAAAATGAAGTCAAAATAAAATTGAAAAATTATATACATAAATTGAATTATTATCGCTCTTACTGTGTGTCCACAGGGAGTTTGAACGTTGGTGTTACATATTTTCAATAACTCATTTCGTGACTGCGCCGGGTACCCCTACCATTGATACATTAATATACATGTACCATTGAAAAGAAGAAATAAAATATTTGTTAAATATTTTTTGCTTTTATGAATTCTGAGTGTTTGTTAAACGTATATCAAATTTTCACTGAAAGACGTTCATTACAAAGAAGAATATACACAATGTCTCAATAATTTCCAAACAGCCCTCGTATTTAGTCATTTTAATTTTGATTCCTAGTTAATCATATCGATATGCGCAGTTAGACCACCTCAGGGAGAAGCGTCGATATCCAAATGTGTGTTTGAGGGAGAAGGGGGGGGGGGGCAGAGATCATTGAAAAGCAAAGAAAAAAAAAGAAAAAATGAATGCGAATGAAAAAGCATGAATCGGTAAAAGTTCAATCTAAAAAAGAGAACCTATCTTTTTTTTTTTTTTTGGGGGGGGGGGGGTATAGATACTGGTATCATGGGAGATTCGAACCTCCTACTAAAACAACGAATGAGAGAGGGGGGTCAAACGACCATTATATATATATAATTCTTTGCTAAATTAACATCAAGAGAATATGCTAAAGGGAAAAACGGAAGAGGGGGATGCCACGGAAATTTTGCAAAAAATAAATTGTGATAAAAAAAAAACATTTTGAAATGATCATATAAATACATTTTTAAAAAGTAGTGTCTGATACAAAATACTATCGTATGAATTTTCTTAAATTGTTCCGATAAAAGCTGACTTGAAATTTATTGCAATATGTTTAAGAAATAAATGCAGCTAATGTGGACTTTTTCCAAAAGCATTATGATCAATGCTGAAGAAAATAACAATTACATCGACGGTGATATTAGGATTAAAATATTTATGAAACAGAAGAAACAACAGATTAAACAATAGATTAGGCTGTCAAGAAATTACAAACGTCTGACAAATGTTGAAATGGCGACATCTTTTGAGAATAAATCACTGATAGATTAGTAACAAGTGTTTATGGGTGTCATATTCAAATGTTAAGAAAATGTTCAAAAATATCAACAACAAGTCGTAAGACAACAAAAACAATCAAGAAATCTTCATTTTGAGAAAGATGAAAAGAAATTAACACTGATGATGTTTCGAGCGAACTGCTGAATTCATGTACATTTGTATGTAATAAATTAGTCACATTTCGTGTGGAAATCTTGGACGTCGAGTCCCAGCTCTGATATCTCGATGCCCGGATATCTCAACATTTTTTTGAAAGTTCCGTTGATGTCGGGATACTGAAGGAAGAGGATTAAACAAGCACATACATCTTTCTGATTTTAAAGAAAAAAAATATTGTTATTTCAGTGGTGTGGTTACAGGCAAAAATAAGAGTCATGTTCTTTAATTTCGAGATTTTGACAAATTGTTATTTTTTGAAACAATAACTAGGAAGAAATGGTTTGTATAATTTATCTTTAGATTTCAAGACAAAATCAGATACTAAGTCGCCTATGAAGGTCAAGTTAGAGTGGTAGAGTTAAAAACATTCAATGGGATATTACTAAACCGAATCGCCTCATATACAAAAAAGTATAAACATGTGTGTTGGACGTAATATTTAATTCTTGTTTAAGAATATAATTTTATGTACATTTCATCGCACCGAAATATATGAAAGCTTAGGTGTCAGGTTAGCTGATACCACAGAGGAAGATGATCAGAGGACCTTAATTATGTTAAAATACATATATTCAAGCAGGACCGTAGCAACAGTTTCAAAAGTTGGGGGGGGGGGGCTTCCTCCAAAAATATGGCAAGCAAAAAAAAAAAAAATAAATAAATACCTACACTGACTCAAGAGTGTGGTGTTAGGGGGGGGGGACTTCTTAAAATAATCTGACAAGCAGAAAAAAGGAAAACCTTATCTGTAAAAATCTTGGAATTTGCCAGTGCTCCACATTACAACAAAAATCAAAATTGGGGGGGGGGGAGCACCTATAAAAGGAAAATTTGCTATAGCAAATTACTATACTCAGAAAAAGTGGGGGCAGGCCCCCTCTGCCCCCCCCCCCTTCATTCTAAGGGCTGTTAAGTCTCGCAAGATACTCGGTTTCAATTTCTAATAGATTTCATAAAAAATGTAATGCAACCATATTTCATTTCGCTCAGAAAAGTCTGTTTAGTATGAGTATATATTTGAGCAGTACAAGCATCTCTTTGATCAAATTATACAATATATACGTAAACGATAATGTTTGATTGGTTGTGTTGGTTTAAATTAACGGCCCTTTTAAGAAATGATGAACGATAATTGATGTGTTCAAGTGATAAAGCAGTAGCGTCGAGGGCACAGCTGCCTCAAAATAAAACAAAAGTATAGAAATATTTATAACCGCTTTTGATTAAGTGTGATTTACTTAAAAAAGTAAGAAGTTGACAAAAAATTTAAACTTTCATGTACTGAATAAACGTTCCTAAAGCAATCCTTGACATCATTATGTGCCTCTGTGAAAATATATTTTTTTTTATATCGGGATCGATGTCCTCTTTTGCGAGGGGATGCCCCGCTTTAATTGAACGAGGTGCCCCTCTGGGAAATCTATATAGATTTTTTTAAATATATATTTTAATATTACAAGTACTTTATATCTTTTATAAAATGAGCTAGAGTATTAATTATAAAAAAATACACTGTTGGGAATTCAACAAGAATTAATTTTTCGATTGAATAGAAACCGTTCCTAGATCCTGTCTAGACCCCCACTCCTCCCTTTACAAGACTACTAAATCTGCTCTAATACAGTATGAAAATAGTATGCGACTTCCCTCATGAATAATCACATAATAGTTGTTTGGAAAAAAAAAAAATTCTCAAGTTTATATGTGTCAAAACGATAAAGGTTATTTTAAAAAATGTAGTTTTAAAGAATGTTTGACGCATGCGACGTCATTACGTATTCAGTAAATAACGTCAACGTTGTTTTGAAACGGCCTCACTAAAATGCTCATAAAATACTAAAAACGTGAGATATTTTAAAAATTGATGTATATTTGTATTCAGAAAGAGTCAGGCTATCAAAATTTATCAAAAAGTCAATTTGTGAAATTTTGACCTTAAGGGCCCTTTTCTCATGACGGCAGTCATTTTATTTTTGATATATATGTATATCAATTTAAAAAAAAAATAGTGTATGTACTTCCAGTACATGTATTTGTGCTAGGAATATATCTTTGCAGTGCTTTATAATTGCTCAATTTCTTATCATTTAAAGTTTGCAACCAAAACAAGAAAAGTTTTTCTAAGATGAAAAAGCAAACAAAAAAAAAAACTTAATATAAAATTCTAGCAATGCACAAGAAACCCATACGCTTTATGGTCTCTGCTGACATTAAATCTGCCCAATTGAGACTAAAACTCTCGACTCATTTGTCAAGGAGATTTACAATTAAATAGGGAGTCTATACATATTATCACATTGTACGAAACTTGATCCACTGGTTATCTGTAATATAAAAGACAAGTATAGTTATCATAAGGTCTGTGACATGAATTTTTAATACAGTAAATAAAGGTGTCACATTTTATTTCAACATACATATTGTCTGCTCAAAGTGAAGGAGTATGAAACATTTTAGAAAGTGCTGTAAATATATTATACAATTATAAATAATTATCCCTTTTGAAGTCAACATGATGAAATAAGGACCCGAGACCTGCAGAATGAAAGCCTGGCGCAGAATTTTACCGTAAAGAAGAGCCGAGTCTGCATTCCCTGGAATTGAATTGTAACGAAATGTTCAAATGAATAAACGATAAATTTTATGACGTATAGACCTATCGTATTCTCTATAGTAAACAGACAATGCACATTTTATAACACGTTTTTTAACATATAATCATTATTCTATGCATTAATTTTAATATTAAAGGAATTTTGATTAAGAGGTCATTATTAAGCGGTCAATAATTATAATGATTGGGTCATTCTATCCTACGTGCAATGATTTCTAGGTCATTATTGCTGTAAAACTGTACTTTTTAGAGTCATTATTGAGTTTTAAATCCTCCTTACAAGCCAATCAATTTCTAGTATTCTCAATAGAGCATAATAAAAAAATTAATATGGCTATCTTATGCCTAACCTAAAGCACGAACCTTACGGACACGGGTTTCATAATTTAGATAGATGACTAACTGTTTTTTATAATCATATAATCACCTTGTCAGCTATTTGTTTGTAAGTAGAATATTAAGATTTAATACATTCTTAATATATAGCCAGATTAGACTCCATTTCTGAGCTTGAATTCTGGATCTAAAAGATTGAAGTTGTTGCATTAAATAATGCAGACACTTCGTGTTTGTGTGCTAAATTTTCCAGAAAGATATGAATGTTTAAAGGAATTAAATAAATTGCATAGTCTTCTACTAGCATAAGCGAAAACCTCGCTATTTCCTTCCTGTTTTTGAAAAAAAAACTCCTAATTTATCCTGATTGGCATCGGTTTGAACCTCAAATGGTAGATCAGAAATTTGGAAAGCACAGAAAATGTCGAGACAACAAGCACTGTTTAACAGTCTGTAAAGCTTCCTCTTGCTATTTTTCCCATTTCAAAATCCATTCAGGAATCTTTGTTTTCTTTTTTAGTTCTCTTTGACTGTAGATGGATAGTTTTAAATTTGTGAACGTCTAACTATATATATGTAAGTCATAACTAAATTTCTGATTGTATCGCATAAATCCTAGAATCCCTATGAGCTTCTCTGGTTTTAACCATTCCTAGATTTATTTTTATACTTTATTATCATCAGGTTTAATTCCCTAGGCAGAAACAATTGCAATATAGCCCACATATATTTAACTCCCCTCTTTAAGAAAGGGCATTTCTTTGATCATTACATGGTAACACAATCCTTCTCATGCTGAAACAACATTTTTAAGTTGTCTTGATGTTTGCTTGATTTAGAAAAATGAGCCCCAAATCGAAGAAATTGTATCCGTTTTCTGTTGATTAAACGCGTGTTGATGACTGACAAACGCATCAACGTTTAGGAAAATCATCACTGTGGGGGATAGAACCATGGCAACGAAAAAATTTAATGCTTTAGAGTCCAGAAATAGGCGCTGAAGTGGGTGTGGGTATTTTTTCCAAGACGAGAGCTTTCGTCCCTTGTAGTTTATGTATATAGGTGTGGTACGTCTTTTTTAAACGTGGTTTTTCTTGACTGAAAGTGTCAGAATCTCTATTTTAACAACTTTTAAGTGTATTTATAGAATATTCAAAATTTTTTAAAATTTATTTTACATTTAACAATCCGGAAGTTAGCCCATATGCTAATGAACACAATGCTATTATTATTCAGATATAAAATCTGCTGCTCTAGTAATCTCTCGAGCACTTTTCTCCATTATTCGCTGATAGGTTGCAGGAGCATTTACTTATCCATTTGCCATGCGATAATGTTCAAAGAAACCCAAGGGGCCCATGGTGGAGGCATTTTTCTCCTTATGTTTATCTTCTATTATAGGGATCTGGATCTGGTAATATCCTGATTTCATACCTAGCACGACCACCAATTATTCTCAGTAAGCAAATCTACATGTGTAATATCTCACAAGGAAGAGCATGCTTATCCTTCTTTATTTTGCTATTGAGCTGGCGATTCTAAACATTAAAGCGATATGCGTGAACATTGTCTCTGAAATAAATGAATAATATAATATTTACATTATGGAATAAATCAAAATATCATTGTATCACATATCAAAAAAGAAAGCTGCATGACTTGCCTAATTGTTATTTGATACACATTCACCTGTAAGTGATTCATATTATGCAAAATAAACCTACTGGGAACAAAACTTACAAACTAAAATAACAGATGCCCCGGTTAGTGAAGCAGTGTCATAGACTTGTTCATTGGAAGATGCTCGTTATAAATGCACTGAAAGTCTAGGAAAATCTGAATCATTGAATCAATTTTCGCTATTTAAAACCCTATTTAGGAAAGGTTGCAATGGTCAATGCTATTAATGGGCGGATCCAAGAATTTTTAGATCACCTCGACGAAGTCGAGATGAGCTTCTGCTATACTTCCGGCGTTGGAGTCGGTGTCGGCGTTAGCGTCCGCTCCCCGGTTTAAGTTTTAGGAGCAAGGCCATTCCCAAGGAACTATAAGCCCTATCTGGATTAAACTTGCATGGATGATGCATCAAGGGATGGACATTATCAGAATTGCTTCAGATGCTGCGTCTGACCTATATTTTCTAGATGAGTGACCAGGTTAAAGTTTTTGGAGCAGGTCCAATCCAAGGTAACTATAATATAAGCCCTACCCTATCAGGACCAAACTTGCTTGGATCATGTATCTAGGGATATACTTTAACTAAACTGCTTCGGATGCTGGATCTGACCTATATTTTCTGGATGAGTGACCAGGTTAAAGTTTTTGGAGAAGATCCGTTCTCAAGGAACTACAAGACCTACCTGGACAAAGCTTGCTTTGATCATGCATCTAGAGATGGACACTAACTAAACTGCACGGATGCTGGATCTGACCTATATTTTCCAGATGAATGACAAGGTAAATGTTTTTGGAGCAGGTCCATTGTCAAGGAACTAAAAGACCTACAGGACCAAACTTGCATGGATGATGCATCTAGGGATGCACACTACCTCATCTGCTTCGAATGCTGGTTCTGAACTATATTTTCTAGATGAGTGAATATTTACCCTACCTCGACCAAACCAACAAGGATGATGTATCTAGAGATGGACACTAACAGACTTGCTTTGGATGCTAGATCTGACCAATATTTTTCAAATGAATGACCAGGGTGTTGTTTTTGGAGTAGCTCTATAATTTTATGGCCTGTTATGATGAAACTTGCATGAATAATGCAAAAAGGGATGGACATTACCAGACTTGCTTCGGGTGTTGGAACTAACCTACATTTTTTTGGATGAGTGAACAGGTAGAAGTTTTTGAATCAGACCCATTGCCAAGTAACTATAGGTCCTACGTATACTTAAATCAAACTTGCATGGATATTGATCTCAGGATGCACACAAACTAGAAAAAAAAATTGTTGTGAGATTCAGCTTACTTATGAAAACATTCGTCGAGGTGATCTTCGTAATCTTTGATTATTACTACTTATGTTTTTCCGAAGGGGAGTCCGATGTGATCTGAAACAAACTATTGATCAATTTTTGCTGTGTATTCATCTAACCTTCCCAAACCTTTCATGTTGACCATACCTTAAAGTATTTTTTAAAAAAGAAGTCAGCTGACTTCCAGCTTTCAATATCTCCACTGCGCTTGTATTTGGACTCTGCCAATTAAATTATCAATTTTTTGCATTTTTGGCACATGTAAATACATGTATCATTTTATCCTGTCATATTTGTACTCTTTTTCTTTAACTTAACTTCAAAAGAATTCTCTTAAGGATTTCTTGTTTAATTTATACTTCAAACAAGCAGTTGAAAATTTATGAATTTAATTCGAACCGTAGGCATTTTTCTTCGGCTTCTTCGCCCATCTTCTTTATGTGTGTTTTATTCTTTGTAAAATTCGATTTGCACTTGACGAGTACATTTTTAGACCGATTCTGACAATAATATACTTGTGTAGTGTATGCATGTTTATTGCTTCTATATAAAAATTCATATACATACTACTTCGTTTGTTCTTAAACATTTAATACTTTTGTTACATTTTTCAAGTGCATATCAGCAACAGTTGTTAATTTAGGGATAAAATTTTGTGATATTTTATATAATTTTTATATACGTGCACATAATGTTTTTAAAACGCCTTTTTATGTCGATGACATAACATTTCGACATTTAATTTTTGCTGGGATTTTTTCACAGTTCCATTGAAATTGTTTTTGATTATACTAAAAACAATTTTGAGATGCATATTTGGTAAAAATCCCTTCAGTTTTGATATGTCGATATTTGATGACTACATAGATGAGTTATCCTAGCACTGCTATACCATAATAATTATGTTTATAAAATTTTAGTTACAAGTTTTGGATAATGTGTAACTCCAATGTGGACTCCATTGATTGTCTCTAAAACAGACACTACCTTTAAGTATCAGTTTAATATCATGTCCAATCGAATTTTGCACATCGCTTGTATATATATATATATATATATATATATATATATATATATATATATATATATATATATATATATATATATATATATATATATATATATATATATATATATATACATGTATATATACTTTTATATATATAAAATTTCATATTTTTTTCATCTGAATAAGATGTGTGTTAAGAATAGCCCTATTAAATTACTTTTCTTAACATACCAAATTTAAATTTAAAAACAAATTTTAACCGGACAATGCTGTTATACAGATAGTATGACCACATTATGCTGCCTTTTAAAAAATATTTTGTAACTGGAAAGATGTAATGTTGATATGTTTTGTGAAATGGGATGAGAGACATGAAGTCTGATGGGCTAAATCTTCGCAAAGAAAAATAACTCTGCAGATAGATTAAGTATAAAACTTTTACAGAGTTCTTGATTAAAGTTGCAAGGATAAAACTTTAGTACTCATGCATGTATTCAGATGCGTCCCACACCTAGTCAATTTGTAAACGACTTCTTTCTTTTTAACAGGATTAGTAATTATGTTCAGGAATATCCCCAGCAAAATTAGGGCTAAGAAAATAGCCCATAATGTGCTAAATGAATATTTCCCGCTAAATTATCAATGTGCAAAATCAATCGATACATTCTACATGTATAACTAGAGATAGCGTCATCGTAGGTAAATGGAGACAATTTGATTTCATGTTATGTTATGGCTATGTGATGTTCAGGCACTTTTTTTTTAAATCATCATTACGGTAAAATTCAAAATACAGCTAAACTGAAATCGGTGAGATTTGAAACTTCTTATAAACGAAAATATACTGAAATTCCACGATGCTATAAATAGACAGAACTAGATGCTGTCATGAGACAGTAATACCCGCACTAAGGTGTTTGCCTCTAAATGTACACTCCTTCATATTGGCTTACCGAGGAAAAAGTCATAATAATTCTATAATTTACACAGTACATGTATTCGTCAAATCGAGCATAAAATGCTCAGGTGACCATGTGACCTATGTGCCTCTTATAGGTATTTCCTTTACTTAATTCATTACCAGTCTGAAATAACGGAATTTAATTAATGATGTAAATTAGGTTTTGATCAAAGGGGGGATATAAATTTTTGGCACATAATTGGAACTTTGTAAATTTATTTTCTCAACAACAAATAATATTATTTTAGAACAAAGAATTTTTGATGAATTTTTCAAAATGTGCAAACTTTTTTTTAAGTATTTGGTTATGCAAAAACCTTCTTGAAAAGCCATACCCAATCAATTTTGTCACACCCCCACCCCACCCCACCCCCAATACACACACAATTTGTTTTTGGAAATAGGCCTAGATGGCAAAGTTATGTTTAAACATCGTTTGTTATGATAATTTAAAATTTGTTCTTGTACTTTACATGTATGTGAGCACCTTTTTGAAAATTTCTACATCATTTTGGGCTTGTGTCACCCTACTGGTACTAGTACTAGTTTTACCATTATCATTTTTGAATTGCACATGGTGCAGTGTTACATGTATATCAGTAGAAATTAATTCATTTTGTGTTTTAATTGGATTATATTTCATGAAGTTGACAGGACGTATGACAGTCGGTTAGTACAAGTTTAAGTATAGATTGGAGTAAAATAAACCGAATTGCAAATGGTTACATGTAGGTTAAAGTTTAAAAAGGATCAAAGATCATCGATGCCACAATAGACGAATTTCACATTCTGAAGAGTTATCTCCCGTTGTCGACATTACATTCGGTTACAGGCACAGATCCAGGAATTTTTTTTTCCGGGGGGGAGGGGGGGTCCACACCTCAGTCAAAAAAATTCCAGCCCAGAATTTCCTGAGGAGCAAAAAAAAAAAGAAAAAAAACAAAACAAAAACAAAAAACAGAAAACAAAAACAAACAAAATGAAAAAAATGACGGTGGGGTCCATGTTTTGAAAGGGGGGAGCGCATCCAAAGTCATTTTTTTATTTGCTGTAAATCAGTATAGACTCTGTAGTCATATTTAATCAACTCTGCAAATTCCAAGGGGGGGGGGGGGTCCAATCTCCCCAGCCGCTCCCTGTCCCTGAAATAACAAATGATCATGTGACACCAAAAAGTAGAAAAACTTTTCCATTTGACCATACATAATTTGTTTCTTGTGTTATTATGTTATGTATATCTAATGGTTTAAGGTTATGAACCTCTGGAGGTCATCCCCACTCTCCTAATGAACTGGAATGTTTACAATATGACTACATCAAATTAAATAAAAGTGCATCAATGATAAGATTGCTTGACATTTCATTCATGAATTTGGGTCAACCCATGTACCCTCCAAGAACTAGGAATGAAAATCATTCAAAGAGATGGACCATTAAACTATTTGTATATATTCACTTTTTTTTATGTCAAAACAAAGTATTAGTTTGCATGCATGAACAAACAGTGGAAGGGGCGAGGGGAAGGAGTTATATCTTTACGTCTTAATTGTTGAAAACTCCTAAAATGAATGTTTACCTCAAATCCGACTTGTACGTCTTCATTATTTTTAAGTGGTGGTGTCTCCATATGAGTGAAAAATTACCAAGAGGGACATTTAACAGCAAACAAACAAATGACTTAAAAAACACAATATACATGTACATGTTTATTAGTCAACGGATATACTTTTGGTCATATCTCTAGTTCTCCCTTGAATCAGAAATGATGATATAAATATTTTAAGAATGATTAAGAGTTGAAAAGGTTGTGCTTTTTAAAATTGACTAAGCTCTGTGGTTGAATTAGCTATACCAGTTTAGCTTATTTTGCTACTCAAAGCACCTTGATTAACTATTTTTAATCATACTGTTTTCTGAAATGTGCAGTTTTTTCAACATGGATTTTCAGCTTCTGAAAACAATGCATGAAAAAAAAAATGCTTTTCAAATACTGTAACTATTTCCAAATACTTGTGATCATAAGTTTTTAGCTCACTTGAGTTTCTCTGGTTTTCTGATCACATTTTGTCTGTCATCCATCTGTCCGTTTGAAACTTTTCACATTTTTGTCTTCTTCACTAGAACCAAGGGGCCAATTTCAACCAACCTTGCCACAAGGCATCTTCGGGTAAAGGGGATTCAAGTTTGTTCAAATGAATGGTCACACCCTCTTTCAAGGGGGGATATAAAAAAAATAGTGAAAATTTGGTGGTATCATTTAAAAAAGTCTTATCAAGAACCACTGACTGGGCCCAAAAAGTTGAAACTTTCTTTACATAGACTTATGTAGATTCAAATTTGTTCAAATTATGACCCACTGGGGTAGGGTGGGGCCTCATATGGGGATCCAAAGATTTACATAGAAAAATGCAGGGGATTTTTTCCATCATAAATCTTCTTCTCAAGAACAGCAAGGGCATTATTGTCCCCCGTTTTCGCGAGAGGGACCTAGGGGACATTAAATTTCATTTGTCTGTCAGTCTATCCATTTGTCTCTCTGTCCGTCTGTCACAATAAATTTAACATTCTGTATATACCTCACCTGGGGTGCCAGGAGCTCCCTGGATCGGTATTTAATATAAATTAGATCAAGAAAAATACATTGTGTAATATTTCTTTTGTAAATAAAATAAATATTGTGGATGAAATATCAAAGAAAATCATATTTGGTCAGCTAACTTTTTTTTAAAAGAAGGTAATTTGATTTAACACTTTTTTTATCCTTTGCTAATAAATAATACTTATATAATGGTGATTTTAAAAAAAAACAAATTGCATATGCATTTACGATTTCATTTTGTAATCTACATTTCAATTTATACTTGTATATTTTGTAATCTACAATTGATATGAAATTATTATTATTATTTTTTTTTATTGTTACATAAACTTTATACAGATAGATAATTATACGTGTATGTTGCAAGGAACACACAAAGTACTGTCCAACACACCCCATAGCAACATGTATATATAGAGGGCCAGGTCACCCTCATATACTTCATACAGAGATTATATTATAATGTATATAAATATAAATACATATGTATATATCAAAAATGGGAAAAAAGAATGGCACAATTATTACAAGTTTAATGCCAAGGATTGCATAATACGAAAATTGCATGTGATACTTCGAGATCGTTTGGTCACTACAAAAAAAATCATGAGAGCATTTTTCAAAAAAAATAAGCATGTCTTCATTTGTAATGTTATTTTTCAGAATTCTACATTTCATTTTATATTTAAACATTTTACAAGCAATAAAGGATATGACATTATTCAAAACGAAAGTATTTTGGTTAATCCCATGACTGAAACCCACAACAATATTTCTCCAACTAATATCTATACCTATGGCTTCAGAGACTCTGTTCCATATTGATTTAACTTGTCTGCAATCAAAACTCACATGCTTAGAATTCTCTTCAAAACGACATACAGAACAGTGTTTATCAATATCTTTAATCCATTTGCTAAGATAGAGATTATTTGGTAACAAGTTATGAAATAATTTATAATTAAACTCGGCAACATTTTTATCAAGAATTTTTTAATTTTTTCATCATATACTTTTTGCCATTGATTTGAAAAATTAATATCAAATTCTTTTGACCAGATATTTTCCATAATTGGCTTTTGGGATTTTTGTTGTAATAAAATTTTGTAGAAGAATTTTGATGTTTTATCTTCAATATTTTCTTTTTTATTTTGAAATTTAAAGGAAAATGAATTCCATGCGTTGTTAATATTGATATATGGAATATTACACGAATTAATATCATGCCATTTACTAAAGATTGTTTTAATAACTAAGTATTCACAAAGATAGTTTTGCGTTTTATTAAGTTTTTTTCTGAATTTCTGTGAGAGATTTGAGACCGTTTTCATCAAAAAAATCTTTTACATATTTGTATCCACTTTTGATCCAATTCTTAAAAAAAAATCATTTTACCTTTATATTTAAAGTCCTTGTTAAACCATATATTTTCACCCAAGAATTGGTCTGATACATTTATTTCACTTCGTGCTTTACACTGATTAAACGCACAAAGAACTTCCTTGTAAAAGCGAGGTAACTTATAAAGTATATTAAAGTCTGCAATATCAGTAATATTTGAACGCACTAAGTAGTGTATATCAAGTCCTTGTTGCGCTAAACATGCATTTAAAAGTTCTTTCAAGCTACTTTCATTATTTATAATTTTGGAAACCCATGCCGCTTTTGATGCCTTTACTTTCGTTTAACCTTTTGAATAATAAGAGATAGGGATTTCATATTTCACATGTTCATTACCTACAAGAATTTTCTAAATATACTATGATTTTTGAACCCATGACCTTGAAGTTTGACCTACTTTTAAAAAAATTTAACATTATTTTAAATTGATCATTTTGAAAGAGAAAAGATAGGGCATTCATATTATACATGTATATTACCTGTGACAAGACCTTTCAAAATATATCATGACTTTTGACTCTGTGACATTGACCTTGAAGTTTAAGGACATTGGCAAGGTTCATTGTTATCGTATAGAATTTTTCAAGAACTCTTGAGTAGGTTTAATAGTACTAAACAGGCTATATTCTGAATTGTTTAACCTACCAAGCCAGTCTTCTTTTTTAGATTTTGTCAAATCAGTGTTTTTGCAATTCTCAACGCATTTCCTATAAAAAATGTTGATAAAAGAGACCTACATAATTTTTCACCATAATATTTCTTCAAAACCCATTTATTTCATATAGTTTTTGTATTATATACATTACTGTATCTTCATTTCCTATGACTTCAAGATATTTTGGCTGAAAATGTATATATAGAAACAAGACAAGGACAAACGGCACCAATCTTTTGAGTTACTTCCCTTCAAAGCTATAATTACATATTATTCATAATGGTCAAGAGAGTCAGACTGGTTGATTGATTCTATCATGTAATTGACTGAATAGATTGAAACACATTGTCATAAAAATATTGGCATGGATTTATTTCAAATTTTATTCGTAGTTACTAAATGCTGCTTCCTTCATACAACCTGAGATCTGATCTCAGTCGGTCTACCTTTCAGCATTTGTCACATCTTTGCCCTTCCCAGCATACTGAGCATAACTATGGTAAATGACGACCTGTTGACTACTTTGTCTTCTGAATACAATTTACAAAAAAAGCCATTACTACTTTTCTTTCTTGCTGTATAGATGAGTCTACCCGCTGAAGGAAGTACACGTGCTTTTGTTTACCTCTGTAAACATCCGCTTTATTTGTTTTCACCGCTAGAGAATTCTACACGGGAGATCACTCTCAATTACTATTTCATAAGTGAAAAAACACATGTCTTAAGCTTTTTTTTCTCCGGGAAACCTTGACTTGCCAATGTCCTTAACCTACTTTTCAAAAATGTTATATTTCCTTATAACTTTTGATTGAGAAGAGATAGGACTTTCATATTTGACATGTACATTACCTTAACAAGATGTTTCCGAGTATGCTATGCATTTTACCCATTGACCTTGATGTTTTACCTAATTTTCAAAAATTTTAACTTCGGTGATTACTTTTGAATGACATATGATAAGGCGTGCATATTTAAAACAATATGCAATTGTCACAATTGCCTTCAATTGTGTTGGGTTCTTTTAAAAAAAAACTTTACCAGTCTAGTAAATGGATGACCTTTGCCAATCGAGAAAAACAATACTTTATAACAATAACAATTTATTTACAAATGTACAAAAAAATCAAAATGGAACTCGGGCTCCGGTGGTATCGAGGCTTAGGAGACATCAGATGAATGGTGCACAGTAGACATCAGATGAAACACACAAGAAGCTAGTGCAAGGCCATAATGTCACAGAATGATCACTAACACGTCTCCCAAACGAAGAACCATATTCATATAACATGTCGGCCGGAAGTACCAATCATCACCGGAAGTAGACGTCATCGGATTCAGGAAGTTCTCTCATAACGTTGAATTAACATCAGGGAAGGCTATCTACATCTACTAAAAGGTCACCTATTTAAAATATTGAACAACTTCATATAATAAACTAATCTATCTTACATCATAAATTCTCACTAACGCGCGCCTAATTATAACGTATACATATGTGACAAAATCTATAGTACAAAAATGGTATTCCGTAACTACGCTTGTATTTAAATATATAAACGGTAGTTTACGTCTCGTATCGACAAAAATGAATACAACAAACAAATACTTTCGTTTACACAATCTTTCGAGAAAAACAGAAAAATAACACTTACTGGATTGTAGTCACTCACACTCATAAATGCAAAAACAAAAGGCCCAGGTTTCAAATGGTCCACACAGGTACCAGTAATGCATCCCATTTCCACACAGCATGGGAGCCGCCCAATCCACTAAGTATGGGTCATAATTTCACACCGTCCACACAGTTTGGTGTCCAGAACTAATCTGACAAACCTGGCCAAAACCCTGGATAAGTGTAACTATTAATATCATCAGACTTGACAAACGGGTTTACCAAGCGGTGCCGCAGCTCTTTATGCTACAATTCAGTGACCATCGATGCGTGCAAAGTTAAACACTCCACAATGTATGGAAGAGCATTTGGAGCAATATTTACAATATTGTGACAGCAATTAATAATGGCATCCCATACACTAAGACACGGAAAGAAGGGGACCACAATCCTTTGAATTTGCTTGTTAGTCATTTTAATATAGAAACATCCTCATGTCGCGTAGATTCAAGTTTTTTATGCGCCGCCATGAATATGGCCGAGGCATATAGTGTTTGTCATGTCCGTCTTCCATCCTTCCTTCCTTCCGTCGCAATTTGCTTTTAGCTCAATTCAAAGCTCAGTTTCAAAGAAACTATCCAAGATATTTTTATCAAACTTCATATGCTGATAGATATTGATAAGAACTATGCAACTGAATCAACATTTTTTGACCTTGGCCTTTCCTTTGACCTTGACCTCAATTTTAATAAAACTAGTTTTAGCTCAATTTTAATGAAATCATTCAAGTTACTGTAACCAAACTTCATATGCTGATACATACTGATGTAAGCTTTTTTAACTGCATCAACCTTTTTGACCTTGACCTTTCCTTTGACCTTGACCTCACTTTTCTTAAATTAGTGTCTGGATCAATTTTGAATAAACAATTCAAGATATATTTATCAACCTTCAGATGCTGATACATACTGCTGAGAGCTATCAATTGCATCAACTTTTTTTGACTTTGACTTTGCTTTTGACCTTGACCTCACTTTTTTAAATTGGTGTTTATCTACGTTTAAAATAAACCATTGATGATATTTTTATCAAACTTCATATGCTAATAGTAAATACATACTGATGTAAGCTTTTCAACTGCATCAACATTTTGACCTCAACCTTTCCTTTGACCTTGACCTCTTAAATAAGTGTTAAGCTCAGTTTTAAATAAATCATTCATTTTTATCAAACCTAATATGCTGATATGTATTAGTGAGAGCTATTCAACTGCATCAAAACCTTTCACCTTGCACTTTCCTGTGACCTTGACCTCCCTTCTCTTTAATTTGTATTTTGCTTAGTTTTAAAGAAACAATTTAAGATAATTTTATGTAAGCATGCATTTACACATAATTTGGTAAAAATTAATCATGTATATCCAATTTCTTTAGATTTTAGTTTCAATTTTAAAGAAACTGCTCAAGATATTCTCATCAAACTTCATACATTCATATAAATTTTCATGTTGCATTAGTGATATACATTCGGCCGGACATTCATTTCCTATGGACATATTTCTAGTTTTCAAATCATGACCTCCGAGGGTAGGGTCAGGCCACAATAAGGGATCAAAGTTGTATACAGGGATAAAAGGAAAAAAAATCTTCAAAATTCTTCTTTTCAAGAACAAAAAGAGCATGGTTAATATGGAAACATTCTCAAAAAGCGAAGATTCAAGTTTGTACAAATCATGACCCCATAGGTTAGGGAGTGACCATTTTTTTCCCGTCCCTATATGCCATCCACATGGAAATGCAAATTTTGAAACCATTTTACACATCCACAGGACACAATCAATCATCTTCCAAATGATCATGATTTAAGGCTAATGCATAAAATATAAGGGAAGTTCTGGGAACCAGGGTGTTTAAACATCTTAAATATTTTTTTAAAAAAAATTGACCCCCACTTGACCCCCAGGGTGAAAATAAAAATTCCGAAACCTAAATGCACATCTACAGGACACCATCAACCATCTCCCAAAAGATGATTAGGCTTCTATCTAAAATGTAAGAGGTGTTCTGGGAACCACGGGGGCTTTTTGCATAAAAAACGTCATTTTCGACCCCCATTTAACCCTCAGGGTGAAAATGAAAATTCTGAAACCTTACTGCACATCTACAGGAAACCACCAACCATTTCCTAAAAGATGATTAGGCTTGTGCTTAAAATATAAGAGGAGTTCAGGGAACCAGGGGTTTTTGCATAAAAAAAGTCATTTTTTGACCCCCCATTTGACCCCCAGGGTGAAAAATTCCGAAACCTTACTGCACATCTACATGACACCAACAACCATCTTCCAAAAGATGATTAGGCTACTATGTAAAATGTAAGAGGAGTTTGAGAAAGAAAAGTGTGACAGACGGACCGACGGACGGACAGACGGACGGACTTGAGTAACAACAATATACCCGAACTTTCTTTAGAAAGTGCGGGTATAATAAGATTAGTCGCGCTTCTTTATTCGATGTGACTTGAATATTTTTGTTGCTTTCCGAAACACCAATGGACAAATATACTTCACCCTTTTAAGGGAAGTGTACTTCCGCTTGTAAAGAGAAATGTAAGTTTATTCACACTGTAACTGTACAAACGTTTGCATCTCAAGGTAAATGCATCAAAATAATGCTCCTTAGTACCTAACGTGTTACATGTATAACAGATTTACATGAAGCTGTCAGTGCATAGTAAACGAAGTAGTGTAGGACGTAATGTGTGCGCAGATAGTTAAATCTGCCGGATGCCTTGTATGGATTCAACTGTGATCGGGCGAAGCCGATCACATAAACGATAAAAATCCCTGTCACATGACATAGATTTCCTTGGAACACTCTAGTATATGTTACATATTCTTCCAGTTTCTGACCTTTTAATATTTATTTGTTATTACAATGCATGTTTCATGTAAAACGGTCTGTGTTTACTACTCTGTGAATGAGCCCAGCTATCAGTACTTCTGATTACTTCTGATTACTTTGATTCTTTGTTGATGTTACTTATTGCACATGAGAGGTTTCGGAAACCCCGAAGATTTAGTGCAAGTACTGATACAAGGAACTTCATGTTTTTATGGTAAAAAATTATTTCATTAAGAGTTAAATACACTAATCTTGACTTTCAAAACATTATTTTAATAACCAAGGATATAAGTATTCTTTTTGAAATTTATTTTTATAAATATTTGCATATAATCAATTAAATTAGTGATGAACATTATAAATTGAAGAGGATAAACTTACCAAAAAATTGAAATTATCCGAAGATAAAGACTTTTGTACTTAAAGCAGTTACAAGTACACGTACAAGTTATGTTGCTAAACGAGAAAAGTGATGTAAATGCGAACTTGTATTTCTAACTGTACACGTAGACGTTACTCTGCGAAACCTCCTAATTAGGACAGACGGATTGAAAAATCTGTTTGAATATAATCCAATTTTTCTTTTTCAGAGTATAATTAACCTTAAATATCATGCAAAATGGTATATTAGCAGGGAATACTGTAAAATCACATATTTTCATGGGGCCAAATTTTCAATCTTTGAGCAAAAATACCTGATATCGGACTATATGATTTGAAAACAATTACCTAACCTGCTGAGCTATGAAAACTTACAGGTTGGACTCGTCTCGACACGTCCCTTCGTGTCAATCTGTGTCCGATGCGCCAAACCCTGATGGTTGAATGCTTGCCAGTCAAAACAGCTAACATTTCTTTGGAATCCCTGTTTAATATTTGGAGGTATTTGAGAGATAAATGCTGAAACAATACCAAAGAATTAATAAAAAAGAATATTTGAATAAATATAAAAAGTTTCATAAGTGATCTCTGATAATTAACATTATTTTTATTAATTATAAAAAAGTTAAACGCTTTTATGATGTAAAAAGAAGTCTCAAACCCTGAGAGACTACATGGAATCTGCTCTATATGAATGCAATGGGGGGCTACTGCGTCAAAATGGCACTTTCCTGAAAAAAATGAACAAATTCCTCACTTTTTTTCGCAGGAAATCTAAGAGGAGATTTTAATGTAGTTGTTAAACCAGGGAGGTTCTGCGTCACAATATTTAAATGCCGATATTGAATATCTTTTCAATAAACCTTTTTCGATAGCGTCTCAAGACAGAACCTATTGCATATTTCGGGGGAAAAAACTTATTTGGTGGACAATTTTGCAATCTAGTAAGCAACCTCTTCCAAAATGGTAAGCATATTCGTTTTTAATGAATCTATCTGCTGCTGAATAAATAGGCTAAAACGTAAAATAATAACATGAAAATTAGCTAAATACTTATTTGATCTTTTAGCTATGAAATTCATCGCTGTCCTATTTTATTTTATCTGTCTGTTTTTTAAGTTAAGTGATCGGACATTTTTGAAGTGCATGCTATCATTAAACGGAAAATAGCAAAAACAAATCTAATCCACATTATTGTGTTGTTTTTTTTTTCGTTTTCTTTTGTTTATCATTGCTCATATGAAGGTGAACTTTAAAAATATAAGTTTGAATCAGGAACAACCGACTACATTCTTTAGAGCATTCTATATCTTATTATTATTATTATTATTATGGCTTATTATCTAAGCTTGATGTTACTATAGTTGTTCAAGAAAAAGTTGAAAATATAATAACTAGAATTATGGTGTAGATTAATTTTTTATGTAATAAATTTTGAAAGAGAGCTTGCAAATATATGCATTTTAAACCTTTTTTCACAATTTCTCTCCTTTTGTAAATTTATTTCTATAAGAATATTTTTGTATGGCGATTGTATACAGTTCATTAAACTGTATCTCATTTAAAACAAGATGGCAGATATGTCAACAAAATAATATCTCAACTTATGATAATCTTAAACCAATCTTGTTTTAATTAATTTTTTGGTTCTTTTTATTTGAAAGGATATTTCCAAGCTTTATTTTATTTCATTCCAAAATACTCAAAATGCTTGAAATAATGTTAACATATCATGTAAGACTTCAACATCCAATGCCCTGATGGTTCAGCATTGTTACTACCCCCAAAGTCCAATGGGTCGTTTCCTTTAAGAAATGCCACACTAAAGTACAGTGGACTGACATGCAGAAGTCGATGGTGCGTGGAAAATTGACTTTTGAAGTAATTTCTTAGGCCGTTGTGTGGCTTTCAAATTAAACAAGTAAGGGCCAGTCCTCACAAACCACTCGATAGTGTTATTGCTCTCACATTGTTATACTGATTTGAGCTAGTTTAGAACCCAACTAAGGTTAAGAGAAGTTTTCGCACATATTTGACCAGGGTTAGTCTAGCGCCCAATCAAGAATTTAAGATTAATCCTTGCTCACTATGAGACTGATAAGAGTTAGTCTCGCAGCCAGCTGATATATTAAGGTTACTATTTGACTAATTAGGGTTAGTGTTGAACCCACCTGAGAGTTAATTCTAGTGTATTTTAATGATACACCATTTACAATAATTTCATATTTATTACAAATTTTTAAAAAGTTTTTTTTGTTTCATTTCAAGAATGCTTCTATACCATAAAGCTGCGTAATATTTTAGTAACATGTATATGCAAAGCAGAACAATGAATAACAAGACAATCTCTTTAATTAAAAGGAGTACAATTTCTAGTACGCTAGTACGCTAATAATATTCTTGGTTACACATTTACAAATTTGTTAACAAATAAAATAAATGGTCATATATTGTTATCGGTCGAAAGTAAAATAACCCCCATCCCCATGAAAACAGAAATATTCAAACTGTATGTTATCAATCAGCAGTTTAGCAACTTCGGTTGGATAGCTTATTTTTTTAACAGAAAGTTATAAACAAAAGATGTAATCATTGTAAAGAATATGCTTTTCATACTATTTTTTTCTATTTTTTTAAACATAACCTTGTATGATAACTGCTTTGTTTGCTTGATTATTTGTTTATAGATTATTTCACTTATATGAGATTTCACCGTATGTCAATTAATGTCTTCAAATTAAGACCTTTAATGAACACTCATGGCAATTGAACAGTGAGGATCTGTGTTTTGCCAACGCCTGTCGTGACACAGGGCCTCGATTTTTAAGGTCTCATCAGATGGACCGGCAACTTTGACTTCAAAGTGTAGAGGGCTTGGTGAAAAACAGTTGCTACCTTCTTTATCGACCAGACGGCCTGAACCCACGACCTTCAAAACATGAAGGGAACACTTAACCGACTAGGCTAGATAGCGTGACGGTCTGATAACGTTTAAGAAAGCCATATCCCTGCAAGATTACCTTTGAAATAAAATACAATTGTACATTATTTTCAATTTTAGAAATTTTGTTAAATCATTTTTCGCATTCCTAATAAAATATAAAAGTTTTTTATTATTTGTATCTGTGATTGACAATGGCAACATGTGTGCAAAGGATTCATTGAATTGTCAAGTCAAAAAAAAAAAAAATGTTTTTTTAAAAGTATTGCAGGTTAATCTGATAGTTCGTTTCTTTTAAAGAAGTTAGTGTTGTGCTTAATGAATTCGATCAAGTTTCTCATTGTGCCTAATTTCAGACCTTAAACCTTGAACTTGCAGTTATTTGTCTCATAGATTGGTTTCAAAAGATAAATATGCAAATTTTTTACACATATTTGCCATTATTTTCAGTGATTTTATTTCAACATCTGATAGTTTTATTTAAAGACATATTTTCCTCCCCTAAAGCAAATTACATCCCACAAACAACACCAAACAATATAAAATGTACAATTTGACATTTAAATTTTTTTTTCTTTACACATTCCTTGAATATGTCTGATGGTCTCATTAACGTCCGATGGCCATTGTCAAGCCTCGATAGGTCAGTGTCCTTAAGGACGCCAAAGTTCGAACCGTTGATTCTTAAAACACATGTCACAATAAAGTGCGATTGACTGACACATCAAAGTCCGATGATGCAGTAAAACTTAATTGTTTTGAAATCACAATAGTTCGACGTCAATCCTAACGTCCTTGTATGACTTTCAAAATCCAACAGATAAGGGTATGTCCTTGCATCATGTTTCACTAGAAAGAGTACATAGTCTTGCATGCACCCACCCGATATATTAGGGTAAGTCAGAGCACTTTATTGGACTGATTTGTGTTAGTGTCGCATAGCACGCAACTGAAAAGTACAAGTCTATGAAGACTTTTTGACTGATTGGGTTAGTTTCGCACCAACAAGTTAGTGAAAGTCATGTGAATGCCTGGATAGCTCAGTGGGTAGAGCATCTGACTAGTGATGCAGGGTCCCTGGTTCGATTCTCGGTTCAGCCATACATTTTCTCCTTTTCTGTTACAGATTTGAAGCCGTTTACTAAACTTTGACTTGCAGGTATTAGTCCTGCCAGGGTCAGTTAAGAACTTGGCTGTGTGTTCGATGGCAAAGACAATTTAAGGAGAGAGGGATGTAAATGGTTTGAGTCATACAGTCCCTGAAACGTTCTACTTTCCCATTTTTCCGTTCGCTCACCGTTCGTTCACCGTTCGTTCAGCGTGAGTTCACCGTTCGTTCACCGTGCGTTCACCGTTCGCTCTGCGTTCACAGTTTTGCGTTCACCGTTCACAAAGCGTTCAGCGTTAGCTCTTCGTTCCGTTCACTTTGCGTTCACCTTGCGTTCAGCGTTCACCTATCGTTCAGTTTTCATTGTCATTCGGAACTCCGAAGTGAAAGGACTTATCTTTTTGTAGGTTAGGAGTTACAGGTTTTTTAATTTAATAACTAATATATCGTGTTTGAAGAAACATTATTTCATGAGGAAAAATATCTACGATATATATTTTTATTATTCTAACTTCGCTGTTAGGTTATTTATTAAATTACTCTGGAAAATAAATGTTGTTATAAGCACATTCTGTACCTATGTAGAACTATGCTGAAATATTAAATTTAACTAAGGGCAATGTGTAAATACTTCAAGCACTGCAACATTTTGTTGTTTTGTTAAAGACGACAAATCGTTAATGGAGATAAAATTATCCAAGTCAAATAATTACGCAGCAAAATTACAAAAATATTTATTTCTAACACGTTTTTTTTTTCAATTACTACAGAAAGTTCTGAGAGTTATACATAGTACTGCGGATATCGTGTTAATTTATTATCTTTGGAGCGAATTAAATTGATAGTGTGGTTAAAAGAAATATTTATTTAAAATGTAATGCACTACAGAATTTTCTCTACTATAATATGTAAAGTCTATAGTTATAGAGAAAAAAAATCTTTCTTCACCGTAACTTTATATGTTTGCCATTCGATATGATTAATATCCCCCCTTTTCCCCCTAAATCGGTTACTTAGTCAGTATTGTATTTCCAGAATATTTTAATTAACATTTTTTAAAAAAAGTTAAGGCCTTTTTTAGAACAAAAATTTCAGTCTCAAAACAAACATGCATCAAAAAAAGTCACAAAACAATAGTAGTTCAAAATGTACACGTGTCGGCGGTGGTATTTGGAATTGGCAGAGAGTATGTTTCAAATTCAAGTGTTAATGCCCAATGTATTTTATTCAATTATTATTCAAATGTTGGAATCAAATCTAGAAATGATAAAAATAAATGTTATAACTTGTTGGAAATACTCGCACTTCGTCTTCGATGTGACGAAACTTTAACACCTGCACAGTGTCGAATGATTTTGATTGACAGGACAAGCACGTGGACTTCGTGTGAACTTGAAGCAGGAAAATAAAAACGAGTATGACTGTCAAACAAATGGATATGATTTGTTGATAAAAAAAAAAAAAAAAGTTACTTTCACTGTCTGATATATTTAGAAAAAAATTTCAGAGTTTTTGTTTGATATAGGTACAAACATTTAGTGAAGCCTGAAATGGGGGGGGGGCTAAAACGGAATATTTCTCTCTCTCTCTCTCTCTCTCTCTCTCTCTCTCTCTCATTTGTCTGTTTAATAAAAACTATAACAGCATATTACTTGAATATCAAGTTCTGAAAATTGGATTTATAACAAATAATAGGAATATGTATCTTTGTATTATCTTGTCCGAGTATAATCACGGCCATCTACAGATAAATGTAGAAGTCTGCTCAATAAACATGGCCGTAGGAACCGGGGAGGGGGGGGGGGGGCAAGGGGGGCCGTGCCCCCCAATAATTTTGCCGATATATAGATTACTATAGTAAACATAGATACTATGTGCTTGTGCCCCCCGGAATAAAAAGGGTGATGCCCTTTTTTTTTTTTTTTTTTTTTTTAATTTGGGCTTGTCAGGAAATTTTTGGTAGTGCCCCCTCAACTATCAACTGAAAATATATGGCTGTGCCCCCTCCCCCCCCCCCCAAACCGAATTTGCTT
The DNA here is from genome assembly GCF_033153115.1 of Saccostrea echinata. Taxonomy (NCBI): domain Eukaryota; kingdom Metazoa; phylum Mollusca; class Bivalvia; order Ostreida; family Ostreidae; genus Saccostrea; species Saccostrea echinata. The sequence continues at coordinate 5,463,603 of NW_026889767.1, forward strand.
CCTACGGGCATGAATAAATCATCATGAAAAATAGAAATGATACATAATATATTATTGTATTAAAAATTTAAAATACGAGCGTATAATTGCAAAACGTCCACTGACCTTTGTAATTAATACATGTATTTTCATTATTTTACACGAAATCGCCTTAACACGGAGATATAGGAATGGATGTTACAACCACTTTAATTCATTCTATAAGTCAAAAGTTTGCTCTGATTTGTTATCAAATAAGAATAAACATTTTTATTTTCCAATTAAAAAAATATCTCTTATTCTTCAGCGTTCGGCAACAATTGCAATGTTTCAATGCGATAAAAATCGTTTGATTAAAAACTTAATGTGCATGCACCGTCTATCTCAGGACAATTTTGGAGAATTTATTTTATTGACTTTTTTATTCATTCATTTATTGGTTTACTTATTTATTATTGATTGATTTATTTATTTATTTTTTTGGCACCTGACATGATAAAACAATAAAATAGTTTCAATGCAAGGAAAAGATCAGAGGCATTCCGAATATATCGTTCATCTTGCGTTCACCGTTCACTTTGCGTTCGCGTTTGCGCTCCGTTCGCGTTCTGCGTTCGCTCACCGTTCACCGTTCACACATCGTTCACCAAGTTGCGTTCAGCGTTCACACATCGTTCACTCACCGTTCGCTCTGCGTTCGTTCAGCGTTCGTTCACCGTTCGTTCAGCGTTCGCTCACCGTTCAAATGGGAAAGTAGAACGTTTCAGGGACTGTAGATACTGGCCTGAAAAGCCCAGTGGTTGGAGCACCCGACTAGTGATGCAGGTGTTCTTGGTTCAATTCCCGGTCCAATCATACATTTTCTCCTTTTTTTGTCACAAATTTAGAGCCGTTGAACACCCTCCGTACTTGCCAGGGGCAATTAAGAAATTGATTTGTCTTAGATGGCCAAGACAATGTTAGGAGAGAGGAGTGCAATTGTTTGACTTTGGATATTGGCCTGGGTAGCTCAGTGGAAAGAGCACTGAATAGTCCCGGGTTCGATTCCCGGTCCAGTCATACATTTTCCCTTTCCTGTTACATAACTTGACCACTCTGGACTTGCAGGTGACAGTCCTTCCAGCGGTGAGAAGAACTGGGTTGTGTATTCGTAGGCGAATACAATTTAAGGAGGACGGAATGTAATATTTTGGCCCATAGATATCGGCCTGAATAGCTCAGTCGGCAGTGCGCCTGACAAGTGATTTAAGGGGCCTGGGTTCTAATCCTGGTCTGCTTCGTCGCATTTTTCTCCTTTCCTGTTACAGTAATGAGTTAGTTCTCGCACACATTTAGACTAATTACGGTTAGTCTTCTACCCACCCTAAACGATTTCAGTAAGTCTTCAACCCATCCAATATTGTAGAGCTGGTATATTATAAAAATATATCATTTACATTTTTTCATACTTATTTATTACATACGATCGGACCTTGTCGTGGTAGCAATATCGATTACTGTAGACTTTTGGACTTTGGCGTGTAACAGATCGGACTGTGCGTACCGTTTTAGTGCAGCGTGTCAAACCGTCGGCTTTGGCTCAGACCATGGGACTTTTGCGTACAATGTAACATCGGTTGGCAATTTGAAGTCAAACATTTATAAAAAAAAAAAAAAAAAAAAAAAAAATCCTCTGTCATTTTTTAGAAATGAAAAAAAAAGCTGCGAAAGGTTTAAGATAATACGCCACTGAGCTTATTAAAACACATAAGTTGACATATTTGCCATTTTGTTTTAAAACACAAGTTTCTTTATTATACAGATAATGTTCAATTTTACTCTCATATATAAAATAAGCACCCATGTCATGTTAGAACATAAATACTTAATGACGTCATACCTGTATGTCGTCATTGTCATTTATTACTCAAAGAAATAAACAACCTCATCAAAGCAGCTTTGGTTCAAAGGCATTGTAGAAAACAAACAGCCAAGGATTGATGATACTGCTGCACAAATGTTGAGAGTTCAACTGTTGTGGAGTTTTGAGTGGAAACGCGTAAAAAAGCCGGCTGTATGTTCTTTCAATGCAGATGAAATGACAAAATGCACCGGAATTGCGCAGCATTATCGTCAATACGTGCATTTGCAATATTCTTTCTTTTGTTTTATATCTGTAGAATTAGAAACAAATGCCCTTGCGCGTTGCTGCTTTGTTGATGATGTTTATTACCTCAAATAATAGGGAATGACGTCATAGTAAGACGTCATAATGTGTATTGGCCGTTGCATATCGTAGGTACTAAGTAGGCATTCAAAAATGAGTTAAAACCTTCCTTTTATAATAAATAAACCTTTTATGTGTCTTAACTCATTTGCATAGAAACGCCAAAATCTAGCCTTAACACTCTTGCAAATCTCTTTCATTACACGTATAAAGAGTGTGATTTGGACTACAATAATAATATCCTTGGTTTTCTTAACGTTCAGTAATTTTGTAATTCGTATTCCATGGACATCTGCCAAAAGTGTGAAGTGAGCCCCTTGAAAACAAAAGTATTTGACACTGTTTTTATCACTCAGTTGGAGAAGTCCCAAAAATAATATATTACACATGGAAACATCAATTCTTTTTTTTAGTGTTCCTCTTGTCTTATTTTTGCTAAGTGCTTAATTTTTAGTGCAAAAAGGTCAACATGTTGGTTTAAAATTTACTACTTTTTTGTTTTGGTTTATTTGAAACAGATATTCAAAAACTAGATATGTCAATAAATATAGTTTATTGTATAAACCCTTATCTTTTATAATATCAATAAATAAGACAGCAATTTATATTTCTTGAGAAATAATTAGTTGGTCTAAACTTTAATTAAGCAAGTGACTTAAGTGACTTTGAAGTTGGAATTTCCAACTTTAAAGTTGGAATTACCAACTTTAAAAAAAATATGACGTGTCACTAATACGCTTCTGTAAGGGAGAACTACTGTATATAGTATATTTTGGAAATTTATTGGTTACGCCACCCCCCCCCCCCCCCACCACGAATGTTTTTTCAGATCTAACAGATCTTACGTTAGCCATTACAACGATTTACATAAGACACATATAAAAATTCACACACATGGGTACTTTTTCTAAGGTAAAAAGAAACATCGAAAGATATTACTAGATATTTTAAACTAGGCAAAAGTTATTTGTTATTATAACTTTCATTAATATTTGTAGTATAAATACATATATCAACAAATGTTACTCAAGACCCTTTTAAAAGTTTGTTCTTTTGTCGTATGTGAACACCACCACCACCCCTTACCCGCGTCAAAAAAAAAAATCAAAAAAAAAATTAAAAAACTACCAAATTAGTTGCCTGCAACGAAATGCAAAAATTGAATGTTTTGTTTTAAGAGGAAATACTCCTTCTTCCGATTTACTTCTTCCTCGCCTTTAAAGTTTAAAAATTCCTAAATCCGCCAAATGTTGTTATTATTGTAAGAACTACGCACACTAACTCTCGATTCCCGCCTACATTTTCCATCCATTTAATTCAATATAAATGGCCATTCGGACATTAAAACTTGTTTGAATGCAAAAAAAAGTTCATTAGTGTTAAGTACTAATTTTAAAAACCAGTGTTTTTTAGGTGGCAATTGCCTTACATTTGATTTGAATCGGGATCTGTTTTATATCAATCGGGATTGGATTTATCTTAAAAATTAGAAATATTTTCTAAAATCGGCTCTTCATTGTATTTATCATAAAAATATTTTATTTCTTTTCTGTAAGTCACATGATTTAGATGATTTTATCCATAGATTCAAATATTCACGTCCATGAATATATTTTTAATCACATGTATAAATTCTTTTTGATTTCTTGATAACCATGTGCACCTATTTAATAAGATATTTATTTCATGCAATAATTAAAAGCAAATTTTAAGCTTGATAAAATATCTCATTTCCAAACAAAATATTTTTTAAAATTGTTTGGAATAAAAAGAAAATCCCAGAAAAAAAAAAATTAGCCCTTCAACGGCGAAATTATACATGCACGTACTTTAATCCAACAAGTATTTTTTATGAGTATAGTCTCGGCTTTAATCCTCCAAGTTTTTCATCCATTCATCATGTATATTAAGGAATATTTTCCTGCTCTACGAAATTTAACTTGGAATAAATAAGAAAAATACTGTACTCTTACATAGATATAATCATGTTAATGAAGGCAAGAAATGATCGCACACAAAAAAAAACAAAAAACAAAAAAAAACAAAAAAAAAAAAAAAAACGGGGTGGGTGGTGGGAATGGTCTGGGCGGCATCAGTTTTGTAACTGGTTTGATAATGATATTTGGAAATTCACCTACATACTGACTTATTTTAACTCCATATAAAGTATAAGGATATTTGGAACAATTGTCAAATTTTAAAAATGGAAATAAAAAAAAATTTTTAACTGAATCATCTACCGTTTTAGTGTCAGCTTGAAGCGAGGCGTCCAGCAGTAGTATTAGCAGTATTTTCCTCGTTAAGTAGTAAATTTCATAGATTTCTATAACTGTTTTTTCTACATGTAAATCAGTTTTTTTTAATTTAGTCTAAATAGAAATTGAACCACCAACACAAATAGTAATTAACCATTGCTATTAAGTGAAGAGGGATGTGACGGGTACTTCTGTTCTTTCAACTGCATGTTACAGCCGAGCGATCGTACTGCTGACTGCATATTTCATAGTACTATATATAAGTAAATATATTCAAATATCAACAACACTTCATGAAATGAATATCTCGACTTTGCTGAATTCTATGTTGCGTGAATCTGGAATATTCGTCATTACTGAATAATAAGAAATAATTCTTAATCTTTTCACATCCCAGTTTTATCAGAAATGTTCATTATAAATAACACCCGAAAAAATAATTTTTAGCAATTAAAAAATACCAGTATATGCATGTGCTAGTAAATCATTTAAAAATAAAACAATTTAATCCTATTATAATTATTGTAATGAAGTTTTATACATGTATAAAATTACTTATCAATACAGACTACATTTTCAAGTTGTATTTTTTTCGTTAAAAACTGCATGAATCAGTAATCTAATGATCCAGTTTAATGATAAATGTTGATTGGTTAATGATGCTATAGTATTTGTTATGATAAAAGGTCACAGAGTAATGTTCTATCAGTCCGTATTAGCATTAGGGTAATGGGAAAACTCAAGAGGGTGGGTGTGTTAGGGAACTCCTACACATGTCATAACCACCTTAACCAACATCAAAATTTACATGTAAACTTCTTATAAACATAAAAGGTGATCACCAGATTATGAACTTGGTTTAAGGTGGTTATGACTTGTAAATAAAAACTTTTCGCTTCATTTTTACGATATTTGCAGGAAAATGTAATAAATGAAAATGAAGGCTTTCAGCTTATGTAGATTATTTCATATTGTAAACTTTCAGTTAGAGCACATGTTTCAGTTGAATAAACCAAAAAATATATAAATATACATAAATCATGTATTTTTTCTCGAAAAATGTCAACCTATTTACCAAAAAATCTAAAATCAAAGTACTGGAATGACTGGAAGCTATGAAATTAATCGTGAAGACAACTTTCATTGAATTGTCTGCTAGAAATAAAGAAAAAAACTTTTTACGTACTCAGGTGTGAATATAAATTTTTATCATTTTAAATTTTTTTAATTTTTTATAATCTAATTTATTTATGCTACATGTATTTATTCCGTAGGAGTACCACATATCTGTTAGTACTAGAAATGGTAAAAGGTATCTTTGTTGTAGTGCGAAGATGCATTTGCTATTTCTATAAGTGCTCATGTAACTTTTATACATAGGGATTTACTGATGGGATGGTTTCATAATGAGAATTCTCGCCTCAACCTTTCAGGAGGACCCTCTTATTTTTTCCATATGAGTGACATAAGATCCAAATATTTTGTGCTACCTGGGTGTTGAGAGGACTCAATCTATTTGGATTTTAGGAAGCAAAATACATATTTGCTAGTATTAGTACATAAAGCCACAAGAACAGCAGTTCTGCCTTGAAAAATGATGAGCCAAAGGTGGTGGGGTTGGGGGGGGGGGTACTTCCCTAAGGTTACATGTAATTGATAATTGAATGTTGCTTTACGCCATTTTAGAAATTTTCACTCAAATAAAGAGATAATCCGCTGTTGGTGAAGTCTCACAATTTTGATTTATGCATGGTTATATTATTGACGCGACCTCCTTTTTAAGATACTATCCAAAAGACCCATAACTTTTACTTTTATCGCGGAAGACTTAGCAAAGGAACAATCACTAGTCACGTTAAATGCCTTAGTTTTTTGAACGAAAATTGAACCCTTGGGTCCCGAGAGTTCGAAGCGAGCGTCAAACCCTAAGGGCCTATTTTGTACATGGAATGTTAGTCCATGGATATACTAAAACTTTTGATATGCATAGTGAAAGGAGCTGTCGAAAATCTTCCTCGTTTCTATGGAGTGCCGTTAAAAGGGGGCAGAGACTTGTCTTTTATATATACATTTGTGTATTATATTTTAGATAGCATTTTAATCAAATATGTTGTTATACATGCAAAAAAATATGAAATCAAAGCAATTCTAATGGTGCTTACTAATTTTACGTTCCAGTATATATTTTAATACAGCCGTTCTTAGTTTTATATACTCACTACTCATGTGAATAATCAACATATACTTGCATTAATATTCTAATACTGTACGTTAATGGAGTCTTTATTTTTTGTTAATTTAGAATCTATTTTATTAATACCAACTCAATTCTTTTTCAATCACAAATAAAAGTCCTCCAATGTTTGTAACAATTGACACAACTGTGTGTAAGTTCAATAGATACTTAGAAATCATATTTCTTATATGAGCATTCCATGCACAAAATAGGTATCACATCTATAATAACAATACACAATTACAAATAAAACTTTAAATTCAGAGACATGCATAAAAACCTTATGTTTATAGACCTACCCTCAATTTTTCATTACTTAACCACAATTTGTTATTTCTAAATCACGTGACTTAGGTGATCGATGTTGAAAAGCAAACATCAGAATCATAAAATAGACTGATTAAAGATACGTAAAATTTTATTCTTAAGTAATTTTATCGAAGGCCGGAAAATGACCTTATAGAGAATCAACCAAAGTTTCATAAAAACGACCGTCTATTTTGCAAGAAAACTACTATTGAAAATGTTTTCCCCACTGATTTTATTTTTTAAATTGAAAGATGAAATATTTCTTGATTTAGTTTGGAGTGAATTATAGATCTGTTGAAAATGTATTAGAATTTACAGTTCTTTGTTTCCGACCTACATTCAATGGTTTATATAGGGGAATTCAAGAACACAAAACAAAACGATGTTTTAGTAAATAAGCTATTTTCAAATATATCTTCAAGTACATTATTCCATATGGACTTCATTAATATCGTTTTCAATAAAATGTCAAATATTCGTCACATTCGATGTTCAGCCATTTAATACAATACTGCCTGGTTTCCTAGTGGACTGCCTCTTAATATGCATTAGATACATAATCTTTTATTTCGAGCTAGGTTTTGATTTCAATTTGAAAACTATGTATACATTTATAGCCAATATGCGAAGGGAGTTTTATCAGGTATAATAATAAAGCATATTTGTGATGTCACATGACTTTGTTGAACACATGTTGGACATTCATTTTCCTCAATGTTGCACAAAAATCGAATCGGTGCAAGTGATAAACAAAATTTTTGTGAACGTTTTGTATATAGAAAGTGCTGGGGGTAAATCTTAATTTTGCTTTTTAAGTAAATATTTCTTGAGTTTGGTTATTCTTTGAAGCGTTTCTGGAAATGCCGACGGGCTGTACCTGACACGTAAAATCAATAAAATAGCAGATTTTCCCACACACGAGGGCATTTTCCACTCTTCATTGCAATTCATATAAAACAGGCCATTTTACATACAATCCCCCATCAAGATTCTGTCAGGAGATACAAGTCTCTTATAGATTCAAGCAGAATATCTTCAATTTATCCTTATTAATCACTTGTCCAAGTCTAATATATACACGATTTATAAATCCTAACTCTGTGTACGGACATGTAACGGGGAACATTTCACAAAGTTATTTTTTGAATACGTTGTATATCAGACATGAGAAAGGAATATCGATATTATATCGCAATTGTTCACCATCGTAACAATACATTGAAGCTTAAATCAACAATCCAGTCATCTTAATTCAACATCAACTTAAAAAAAAATCTACATGTCATATGAAAGGAATGCAAAAGATATGACACTTTCCACGTCATGTCAGCTCAAGTTTGCAGTGACTTGACGTTATGATATTATGACGTCATATCTAGGTAGTTCAGGGAAGTTACTATAGCTGGCACACTGTGATATTTCTCGGACAGCCTTCTCCTAGCCGCGTTGAACAACAAGTTATTTGTTCTCAAAGACAAGTTTTATAAATACTAGTAATTAAAAGAAATAAACATGCAGAAATTTTACTCTTCGTGTAACATAGGCTTCTAATGTGTCATTTTTTCAGCAATATTAAATAGGGTTATATAAGGTTATATTATACATTTATTGCATGTAAGTGAGGGAGATATGAAGATTTCTTCATAAATGAAAAATCATATTCCCCGAGGGCAACGATTTTCATGGATGAAGAAATCTTCATATCTCCCGAACATTCATGCAATAAATTGTTTATTATACCGAATCAACATTAGACTTTAATACAGACATGTTTTTTTTTCTTCTTCAAGAGTTACAATAAAAAATTAATCCTTCTTAAGTGCTATCATATTATCACATATATAGTGATAACAAAAATAAATAACAAGTAACACAAGTTTCATCATATTTTCATATGCAAAATAAATTAATATAAATAACAAATAACAAGATATTTAACTTTGAGAAAAAAAATATAAAGCAAATATTCTCAAATTTAACATGTTAAAGATTAAAAAAATAATCAACAACTAGTTTAACAGATAAATAGATAACAAAGATATTTAACTCTGTAAAAAAAAATTTCTAACTGACCATTTTAACAAGATTGCAGCAATGTATTTATTTCTGAAAATTAATGTTAATTGTAACGTTGCAGTTGTCCGAGAAACTGGGTCTAAAATTCAGAAATCCTCTGGAAGAATTACAAACATCCCCTTGGTTCTGTGTGTTTACATGGTTTTGATCAATTTCACACAGGATGGTCTAGAGATCTTTGGAATGAGTCACATTCACAGGTTCACAAAGTCAAACTCATCTTTAAACACATCTGAGAGGTCTCCCAAGTCCTGCAACTGTGGACTTTCGGATATCATTTGGTTTCCTAAAGCGGAACTTAGAGTGTCCGAGATTTCTCTTTTCTTTTGGTCACTTACAAAATGAGAATATGATTTCAATAAAAACTCAGATATTTGTGGCAAGATACCTTCAAGATTTGGCGCCCACTAATGTTACCAATATCCATGACAGTTATACTAGTGGCTCGTACAGAATGATTTCGGTATTCACGAGACAGCTTTCCTACCTTAGAGATGTCCATCATGAACTGAGAAAGTGTATAGCATTATAAATATCGGTACGAAGGAAAATCTAAATTTCTATTATGAAAAAATAGAAAGTTGAGATCATTTTGTATTTTCGAATTTTATTGATTACTTATCAAGCCTTAATCGGCTTGTGTCTTTACGTTTGAGGACATTATGCAAACCTTTTTTTTTTTTTTTTTTTTTTTTTTTTTTGGTTTGTTTGTTTGTTTGTTTGTTTTTTTGTATTTGTTTTTGTTTATTTCTTTGTTTTTGTTTTTTGTTTTTGTTTTGTTTTTTTTTTCTTTTTTAGGCAATGAAAAATACCCTTACATAGCACTTGAATGCTCAGCTATTTAAGATTTACCATAGACTCATAGAAAAACATATCGACTATTCAATTTAAATAGGTCATATTTTGATGTACCATGTGAATGAATTGTTCTCAATTGAACTTAAAATCTAATTAAAATGAATATAAGTATGATATAAAAATTTATCGAGACAGTGCTTTATAAGATTTCTGGAAAATTTTATAACGAAGCCATGTATTTAATATCCTGAACGGAAAAAGAAACTCAGGGTAACATTATATGTGAAATATTTTGCTTGCATATCCAAAAATTATAAAGACTGATCAGAGGAGTATCCTGGTTAGTTTGTACTAAAAGCGGTTTTTGAAATTACTCAAACATGACATAAAATGCATGACGTTACATAGGGATTGTGGTTAAAATAAAAAAAACAACACATGCATATTGATGATAACAGGTTTGTTAACACATTTTACAATATAACTTGAAGCACTGAAGGTATATACATCGTTTTTCGATATATATAGAGTCAATTTGAATATCTTGAATCATGGTGCGACTGACGAAAGTTCCATGTGGTCAGGCTATAGTTGGTTAATAAAAGAAAAAGGCAATAACAAGTTGCAGTGCAGTTTGTTTTAAATTTTTCCACCGCAGAACATCTTATCTGTCATTCCTCAGAGAGGATGGGTTTCCAACCAACCGTGACTTTGGAGCGTAATAACACTACGTCAAGATGGCGTAACTCGTCCTGCCACTTGTGTAATCCCCACGTCACTATCACTGAAACCGCTATTGATACAGTAAGTAATCATAACTGTTACCTTAACCTTAAAACTCATTGCGCGACCCTGGTTTGCGAGCTCGATAATTTACTTCAATGTGCCTTAAGCTTTCACTCGTGCACGTGTTCGTCGTATGTCTAATTTTTCAGCATGTTAACACCCGGTAAAATATGTTGCCAGATTTGTCGAGATTTTCTTGCAAACAATCACAATAACCCACTTGATTGGCCTCCATAAACTTCATCGTTTTTTCCTCAATCGAACATATGTGGGACTAACTGGACTGTAGGGTTTGAAGGCTTCGGGATGCCCCAGCTTTTCCCGACAACTAAGGACTGTCTTGTTGGAGGAGTTGAATAATATCCCTATGAAAAAGATGAATGCAATGATGAACACCATGCAGAGAAGAATCATAACTGTGACAGATGCGCAATGGACGTATAGGAGATAATAAGAATTTTCGATTTTCACCTGTAGGTCATATAAGTTTCAATAACTTATGAATCAAATGAGATTTTGGATACTTGCTGATTAAAGATGAGTTTAAATAAAAGATAACAACATAGGAGAAAACATTCGGAAAAAATAAATTAAATCACTTCAAAATTTTACCCTCCGTTTCTTTTTTATAGAAATACCTTTTTTTAACATTTTGTACATAAAATGGAAAAAAATTTATTGATTAATGTTAACAACACTTTCCAACTACTATAGTACAAAAGCTTTTGATATGAACAAAACTCATGTTTAAAAATATGCAGCGTAATGTTGAACTTTAGCATCTTTGTTGTTAAGAAAGACAAGAGTATAGGCTGATTGGAATTTAAAATACTGTCTGTTTATATTTTATAAAAATAATGATGAGTAAATCAGCGTACTTGATTCTTAAACATGTAAATAACAAATGTAAAATCTTCAATGGAAAATTAAGTAGGTAGATCAGGTGATCAAATCCTCTGAAGGCCGATGGCCTTCTCAGTAGATTTTGTCACCTACCGACCCCCTTCATTTCCCAGTGAAATTTTTTCAGACTCATAATTTATTTCTTAAATATAGAGTTGGAGAAAGACAATTGTATTTGGCACTAACTGAACGTCGAAGATTTTAACAAAATTGCTCAAGGTGTAAAATGGCTCGAGAAGCGGTTCTGCTTTGAATATTCACCTTAAAAGGGTTCTGTTTGAAGCGAAGGTTCTGTGAAAGGCTACTTGTGATCAATAATATTGAGCACATTTTTGTCTGGGATTTGTGTTTGTGTGTGTGTGTTTTCGCGAGAACCGATACTCGATGTTGAAAAGGCACAAGAAACTCGTCCGATGTTTGATAACATAAAGTTGAAGGAATTTCGGTCGGTAAGGTATGAAGACACTAAGCCGAGCCAGTTAATTTGAAATCAAACATTACTCTATAAAAGTTAACCAAAAACATTATATACCTACGATTCAGTAAGGCATATTCATTCTGATGTAGACACAGGGACACTGGCGACAGCTTACATTGTTAAGACAAAGCTCTCTATGATGGACTAAGCGATTGCTCCGTGATCGGGAGGTCGTGAGTTCGAATCTCGGCCGCAACTGACTTAAGTCGATAAAAAATGGGTACCAACTGTTCCTTCGCCATGCGCTCGGCACTTTGAAGTGAAAGTTGAGGGTCTTTCTGATGAGACCTTAAAAACCGAGGCCCCGTGTCACAGCAGACGTTTGCACGATAAAGATCCCTCACTGCTCAAAGACCCTGAGTGCCGAGTAAAGGTAAAAAATTTGAAGCCCTTCACCGGTATATGGTTACGCCTCGATATGAGTGAAAAATTCTCGAATGGGACGTAAAACAACATACAATCAATCAATCAATCTATGATGGACTAAGACGTGTTTACTGAAATGTTTATGTATTATGTGTATGCATTGATATTTACTAGCAGATTTGCAAATTTATCGTGAGTACAGTAAATGAGAAAAATTTATTGAATACATGTAACATTCAGAGCTTAGGAAGAAAAAATAAATTAAAAAGTTGAGACTAGGCAGCCGACATAAAACTTTATAACATGAAGTTGTTTATTCTCTTTGTAAAATCGCTGAAGGATTAGATTAAATACTTGCATACTTTTTTAAAGAAAGCAGTCGTTATTTTACTTGCGTATTTTCTACATTATTTTGTTCACCTAGTAGATTTATTGTGCCATACGATTAGGTCACTTCACCCATGACCTTTGGAAAACTTCATATAGGTATGAAGTTTTTTGCGTCTGCATGTTGATATAATACAGAGATACGACAAATGCATATGTTTTCTTTTGAATCACATGATATTCACGGTAAATGCTTTTTAAATACTATTTCATAAAATTCTTTTCATGAATTCTCGTTACGTTTCATTTTCACTCGACAAATATTGGAACAATAGTTATGATGTTATGGGTTAGGTATTTTACCCCCTTGACAAAACCTTCGTTATTTAGATCATCCAAAAATAACAAGATTTAGTTTATATTATGTTTTGCATGTTTGCATTTCTAGAACTTGAAATAAATCATTAAATACAAATACATATATTAAGAAATCGTCATCTCTTTAGTTCACGTCATATAGCTTACTATGACGTCATATTGTACAGGCAAGTAGAATATCTGTGAGCCTTAACATACTTGCTTTCTTGTATCTACTTTGGTCCTACAGGACAATATAATTATGTACTTGTTACTGAACCACGGATAGCCTTTTAAAATTGGTCTTAATGAAGACAGATGATACCTTCATGAACACGCAGTGTGTTGATTAGTCGAATTAAAACGATTTCGTTACTAGTTTTTATTATTATAATTTTTATTTATTATTATTATTATTATTTTATTTTTTATTATTATTATTATATAAATGATGTCGCATTTATCTATGCACGGCTACATGAACTACTTGTAAAAATATATTAGTTTGTTCTACGATGTGTCCTGCATTGTTATTGTTATAAGATCGTATTTCATGGTTTGAACCATCGTCAAATAAAGAACCTGTATCTGCAAAATCCCATAATATTCATTTTTGATAGGAAAGCAATCCAATCGAAGAAGAAGGAAGTGTCAACGAAATAAAAAATGAAAAATCGCCGCTATTGGAAAAAGAAAGTAAAGTCTCTCTCTCTCTCTCTCTCTCTCTCTCTCTCTCTCTCTCTCTGCTACATTATTGTTGTTCAACATTTATCATCGGGTGATTATAAGTAATACAAGTACACTTTTAAGGGAAATAAAACGAATGTATAACTATATTGAATAATTGTTTTGTAACATTTTTTCTCCAGGACTAAAAAGAAGCCTTCTATATTTTTAGATAGACAAGAGACTGAGGCGTCCTGTAAAAGGATTTTATTTTCGGGAATTAAAGGTATGAATATTACATTAAGAAATTGGTTCATTACATTCAATTAACAATAATAATAATAATAACTGGTAGACTTAATGTTCACAGAACAATCAGAGGTCTTTCCACTTTCTCTAAATTTCATTCATCTTTTTAACTCTACAGATGAATATAATGAAAAAGAATCCAAAAATGGCTTAAAAGCGTGAAAAAATGAAAAAAATTAAGGAAAAGATTACTTTGACGTTTGACCTTGACCAAGTGTTCAAGGTCAAGGATCACATTGCAATTAGTCCTACATTTCTACGACTAAAAGATTAAGAATTTTAGGCTTTAAGGATAAGCACAAAGAAATAAAAGGGCAATAACTCACATAAGGGTCGTCAGCTCCTTTGCAATAAATAGATTGTAACTTTATCTTTAATAACCAAAGACATTAGTGAAGTTTTCATATCTCTACTGTTTAAGGTTTCAGAGAAGTAGCGATAACAATGTGTATGGTAGAAGGAGCAATAACTTTTAAACGGATCAGGCTTATGGTTGGAAATGAAAAAAAACAAATTCATTCCAAAAGATCATAAAAATAGTGCAATGATATTTAAAAAATGTTAAAAGGCAAAAGAGTTAGAAAAAGAGCTAAATTTCTCATATTTTGAATAACCTTGACCTTTGACCTTGACCTTAATTTCAAGATCTAAGGTTGAAGAATCCAATGCAGTTGTCCTTTGTCTGTATATTTTATCGATATCTTATCGATACAAAATTAAATTGTTTCTAATCAACAAACATTTTTGGGGAAGTCCATTTGCACTTAATAGAAATAGAAAAAGAAAAAAAAATCTTAAATTCATTTCAAAAGGTCATAAGAATAGAGCAATGATATTTAAATTATGTTCAAAGATATAAAGATAGATATAGAAGTAAATTTCTCATATTATAAACGACCTTGACGTTTGGCCTTGATCTAAATTTCAAGCTCTATGGTTAAAGAATCTAACCAAATCGAAAACTTTCAGGGGCAATAACTCATTAAAGGGGTCGATGAATACTTTTGCAATGAATAGACTGAGTGTCTCCTCATATAGTTGAAGACGTTGCTGAAGGTTTCGTATCTCTGTGGTTTACGGTTTCGGAGGAAAAGCGAAACCAAAGATTATCGTGCAAGGGGCCATAAATGTAAAAGGGGTCATAGATTACACACATTGTATAGTTTTTTGAAATAACGTTTGATATCCAGTATCATGAACTATAAAGTTTTTCTATACGTCTTTCGGTTTCAAAAACTTAGCGGGAAAAAAGTAATAATAATAATAATAATTAGAATTTCAAGAGGTCTTTGCAGTAAAGGGTGGAAAGACATAGTAATAATAATAATAATAATAATATTCTTTTTAATTTCTTCTTTTGTTTTAAAGAAGCTAAAAAATCACGGCTGACTTTCAATAATATAGCTAACAAAAATAGAATACTAAAGCGTAGAGAAAAGAAATTGGAAAAATAATTGTGATGTTCATTTTGATATGTAGTGAATAAATCTCCACCCAATCCTTAAAAATTTGACAAAACAACTTTTTGCCCTCTTCCTTTGAAAATAAGATGATTTGAGTGCATGTTTAACATATTGCCTCTCTTAACCTGCAAATTAAGCCTTCTCATAACTTAGGAAATACCATGTATACAACATAAAACCTTCATAGTAGGCAGAAACATGGTTTATGATCTAAAAGTTTCTCACTACACTTAACTAAATTTATTTAGACAAGACCATGTTCACATTGGCAACTTGGAAATATTATCTTAATCCCATGCCTAGTAAAGTTATGAGTAGAAGATATGAACCTAAACTCAGGTCGATGAAAAATGCCATAATTAGTTCTGTCTTCATTTGTAGTTACAATCGGGTGTTTTCTGTGAAATATATCGGGAGGCAGTTGGATTAGGTTGAGGTTTTTATTTTCTCAAGCAGTTCATAACAATGACATCACATTTTTATTGAAATAGAATATGCTTCACTAGATTGTGTTTGGCTTTCTAATATATAAAGAGTTAAAGGGAAATACATGTTAATAGGTCTACATAATCTATCAGTCGAGTCTCCTTAATCACTTTTATGTAGGGAAAAAGCGCAGAAAATTCAAAACCATGCTCAACATTAATTTTCTAATCTTTGGAGTTTTAGAAGCCCTTCGGTAGGTTGTATTGCTTAATGTTTCGATGCATGTGTCCAAATAATTGTGGATAAATGTTTTCTCGAATGCTACTACATGTATTTAATGATATGCATTAAATTTGTGATGTATAACATATATATCTTTATATTACTTGTTATCATTTTAAAGGAGGAAACTTTCATATCACGCTTGGAATAGTATTTTTGGCAATTGTCTTCTCCATGATGACGGTGAACTGGGCAAAGATGATATATGAAGAAGAGGAATCAAAAGTATTTGTCTTTATTGTGCTTCTGTTTAGCATTGGTATAGGAAACATAAGTGTTTTTGCCTTTCTTATCTCTATATTTTGTTGCAATAAAGCAAAAATTACGTCTATGAAACCCGAATCAGTTTATGAAGGATTCAGAATTGGGGTGTCGTATTTTTTTGGTTGCTGTAACTTTTTACACAGCGGACTATATATATATAAGCATGCTCAAAGTAGTAGTGGATGTGTAGAAAGAAAGCTAGGAGTGGCTTTTAATGTGCTAGAAATTTCCTACACATTTTTTCTTATGTGTGGAATCATTGCTTTCAAATGTCAACAAAATACAATTTGTCAGAGGTATCTTTCAGTTGGCATTTTGCTAGCAAATTTTACGTTCTGGTTAAATACTGTTTTCGAGGAATCAGGAGAGGTATTCTCGTATGAGGATGACACAAATTTTACCATATTTTGTAATTATACAACCAAGTCTACTAATCTCTTAAAAAAATTTAATCCAGTACTATCTCCAGCTACTATTGAGTTTGCCATCATAACTGTAGATCTGCTGTTCTCTAACACTAGGATGCAAGAAGGTTCGACAACTATTGAACGAAATGAAAATGAAAATACAGGGTCAAATGAAAACATACTGACTGAGAATGCTGGAATGAATCGAAGAAAACTGGGTAAAATTGTTTTAATGTTAACGTTTTTAATTCTGTCTGTTGCATTATTCGTAACAGCAATAGTAGGCTACGCTGAGGATAAAATTGATATTGATGATGAAATATTTTCCGACTCCTTGTCTGCATATTTTGAGTCCTATGTCTGTCTATCATCAGTTTTAAAGCTATGCATGATTATTTGCATGATGATATGTATAAGTTTGTCTTGGGAGAGTTTTAGATACAGGTTCAATTTGGAAGGTCTCATTTTGATGAGCAGTTGTTTTGGGAATGTTGTCTGTCATATGTTTTACTTGTTTGCTGTTTGGAAAAGTAAGAAGGATATGCAAGATGAATCTGCGGATCTTTTTCTTGATCTTTCGTATTTTGATAATATAATAAGCATAGTTCTAGCAGGACAACAGACACTGTTTATTCTTGCAATTGGAAATGGAGAAAAATTGAATAGAAATCGATGGGGAAATATCCTTTACTTTGTGTTCCTGTTGTTAACCATAGGCAATATTTCCCTTTGGTTGAGCGACACTCTTGGAGAGTCTAAATTACCTGAATTAAGTATAATTTTAAAGAAAAACTACAGTAAATCTTTCTGGATAATTTTTACAAAACTTGTTTTGCCCTTCACTATATTTTTTCGCATTCATGCAGGATTAATTTTTCTAAGAATTTACTGTAAAAGAGATGGTTATTATAGTTCTTCAAGAATCACAGTTTAAGTTTATTACAATTTACCCATAACCAATTTAATGAGTACTTGGAAAAAATGCTTCCAAATTGAAACAAATTTTAGAAGTGAGACGTAATTACCAACGGATGTATGACATGTATGATAACTCAAACAAAAAAAAACAACACTTTTTAGCAGTATTTTTACATTCTTATTTCAAGGAAAGTGCAACTGCAGACATTTTAAGTACACATTTGAGTTATTCGAGACTAGTTTTCTTTCTCTTAAATTCTTTTAAGATTTAAAATAATTAACACCTTCTGTCTTGCAAGGGGAAAAGCGGATTAAGTTAGTACGCAAATATACCTTTACTAATATAGCTACAAACAATTATAGTACTAGTATATCAAATTCCAAAAGATTATTTAAAAAAAAAAATAATGAATGTTTAGTTTTAATACTTTTCTGTCAAGGTTCTGATACAATATATTTTAAGCCGTGTGATACAAAAAAATTCAATGTTTATTTAGAGGTTTTATGTTTTCAGAACAAAATACAAGTATAAAAATTCAAAGCATTGAATTTAAGGAATAATTTGGCGTATTTGATGTATACAACCTTGAATTCTGTGTCAATGAAATAATTTTTGTATTCAACGAAATTGCTAATAATATTGAATGTTTATGATACCATGTTCCATAAAACGAATAATTTCAAAATTGACATAATGACTTAAAATTTTATTCAAATGCTTTTGACAAATATTTGGTTTGTATTAATCATGTTGAATGTAATCATTGTTTAATGGTATTGTTTTTTATTTTTCTGTCATTGAATTAGATTCATAAGTTTTATAGCGATAGGAATTTATTTATATGAATAAACTGATAAGTTGTTTACAATAATATTACTTAATGATACATGTTCATGTGTATGAAATACATGTATGCAGGGTTGTTCATAAAGTTCTGGACGTTTAAGTCAAACTGAATGGTCATAGACATATTTATTGTATACAAAAATATTTGTTTTAAAATCAAAGTCAGAATAGTTTGGATTTGATTATTTGAACTTAATACTTCTGTAAAAATCGCGGTCTTTAAAGGTCGCAGATAGTGCGCGCGGCCAGGTAAAAATGTCAAACTTTGAAATAATATTTTTGAATTAAAATGATTAATTTCTTTATAAAGCAAGTCAAAGCTTAATAAAAATCAAATGTGTCGCAAATGAAGCAGCTGTCGTCATTTTTGGATTCCTTTAGTATCGCTTATTTGACAGATGGTAAAAAATGTTAAGAAAAACCCGCAAGAAATATATTTTAAAAAAAGCGACGTCGGCCATCCGAATGGAACAGCTTCCAATCATAAAATTGTGATTAATTTTGATAAGGTTAAAACGACATCACCGAAAAAATCATTATTCAAACAACGGAAAGTTTGGCAATATATTTAGTTCATTGAATTGAAATTGGCATATATGAATTTTCAACGGTGTGTACAATCTGGGAAACACTACAAGAAGTGAAACCCACTGTTATTTGATGAAAATAGGACATCCTTATTCATGGTGTTGTTAAAAATCTAGCGCAACGTCGGACTGGGCTATGCAGCCTGTGTATGCGATGTGTTTACACAGATGAAGCTACTAAATTATCGAGTTTTGTTTTGAATTTTAAAACTTTAATTCATTTATGGTCTACACATAAAAATTGTCGCAAACACTTGACAGTGTTTCATAATAAAGAAAAAATATCATGTGACCACGAACATGTGATAAGCATTCAAAAATCCATATTTTAAAAAAAAATCATGAAACTAGCTTTACGTTAGACTGGGCCTTACTGCTTGCATGAACAAAGTATTTATACTATAACGTTCGTAAAATAGTATGTATTGTTTTAATTTTTATACATTTACTAAATCATTGTCTATATTAAAATATTGCGGTACACATTTGGCAGTGTGGTCTTTATTATGAAAGTTAAAGCATTTGTCTACGAACTTTATTGACAACCCTCGAATATGTCTTAAAAACATGTTATGGTTTGACTGTGTGATTTTTTTTACTCAGTCTATTGTTGTTGCTACAAAAGTTTTCCAAATAAATGCATTATTAAAAATACGGAATACATGGTATGTTGTATAAATATTTTTTTCTTCTTTTTGATCTAGTGTAGTTCTAGATAAAAAAAATCTGCAAAATATTGACTCAATATATCAATACTTCGATAAATGGTTTTGAATATTGCTTTTATCTTTTCTGATGGTTGTGTTTTACATGAGACAATGAAGGACTATTCATGGTGTAAATTTTAAAACTTCTTTTTAGAATTTGTAATTTTCTAAAATTGCATTATAATTAGTTTGGACAGTGAGTACTTTTATTTTTTTTTCTTTTCTTTTTTTTTTGTTTGTTTCTTGTTTGTTTGTTTGTTTGTTTGTTGTTGTGTTTTTTTTCTTTTTTTGGTTTGTTTGTTTGGTTTTGCTTGTTTCACATTTGATATGTATGTTCATTATGAAACCTAATAAACTGAGTAAAAGATCTCTTAACATTCAATTTTAATTCTAAAAAATACCAAAATTTTATGGAGCACATTTATGATAATCACAAGAATTATTGACATATTTTTAGGTTCGTCATATTGGACCCAGTGGTCTCCACAATGTAAAGACATTGTTTTTACAATTCACTTTATTTGCCTTTTTTAGCAACATATAACGTTATCTTGTACAAGTCTGAAGTCGAATGACTTTCTATCATATTAGACAGAATATAACCAAACAAATTATCACATTCAGTTTTATTTGTGGAATATGAAAGTCTAACAACCTGTTCAGATGGTACAAAATAACTCTCTCTTTTTTCAAGACCTTCACTCGCTAAAGTCTTTATTTTATTTTCATCCATTTTAATAGGTTCCTGGTGTAAAATGAGCTCCTCAACTAAGTCAAGAGATTGACTCTATCACATGACAAATATTTTAGAATAGGAGAACAATCCGCTTTCTCGGAGCAGTTGTTCTAGATATATTCAGGATCCATAATGTTCCTCGTTTTTCAAGTGAAATGGTACAAAAAAAGAAAGAAAAGAAATGCGAAAGCTTTCTTAAGATTACACTAAGCTGGTTCATCTACATTTATCTACATTCTTGGTGACCAATTGTGGATGTATGCATGTCATATACATATCATTTTTTTTCTAAATGGGTTTTTTTTTTTTTTTTAGTTTTTCTAATTTACTGGTAAGATAAAGATACACATTTTTAGTTTTTAAACCGCACAAGACAGAGATATTGAATTTGTAAAGGTAATTCTGTGATAGACTTTAGAATAAATACATGTTTTTGTATGTTTGGTGATGCAGCGTTTTTGTTGATTTCGGCAATATTATTAGTCATTTTGAAATTGTTATCAAGATAATACCTTTGTTGCGTATATTTCAAATAAAAGCAGAAGACTATCTCTTTTACAGTTTACAAATATTTAGAAATGCAGTGGAAAATTACCGCAGCCGACATAACACTGACAATGTTATATGGGGAAAATAATTCTTTAGTACTAAAACCAAAAAAAGGAAATCAATTGAATTCTATTTTTGTTTTAAAACCAAGACTGTGGCCATATGTTTATGTTTCCATGGTAGCAGCAAAACCATTTCAATCACAACTAGAATGCTTTTTGAACGTAATGCAGTAGTATTTTTAAAATTACAATTGGTAAATGGTATGTTAAAACAAAAAATTTCTTCTAAACATTAGACAATTTTTAATTTTTGTCATATGAAATAGTTGCTAAGTAGCATATAATTTAATTTTAAAATGCATCCATGGTAACCATACAAATTTACTATTTGTAAAACTATGAATGCTAAAGTTACTTGCGTAACATATAGTGTTTCCTTTTTTAACTGTTAGTAAAAACTATAAATAATTGGAGCCAAGTTTTCAAAATTTTGTAAAACAGATAGTTTGCTTTCTGGCTTGTGTGCAACAGGTTGCCAAATCAACCTAATCATTATTTGATATAAGGAATCTTTACATCCATATAGATGTTTTAATATTGAAGACTTGTATCTTAAAGTGTTTATTTTTCATTTCGAAGGACTTTTTTGAAAATATTATTTCAGCCTCAAAATTTAGCAAAAATTGCATGAAGGTAAGAGGGTAAAGTGGTTGTAAAATTGGTTGTTAAGTGTTCAGAATTGTTTTATGGGTTAATTAAATACAAAAATACTTTAATTAGACCAATATTACATTGACAGTTTTACCCAATTGCAATTTTAAGGCATAAAATATCTTTTCCAATCTATTTTATACTATATACATATGTGCCAAAAACAACTCTCTTTGCATTGTTGCCTCGGGAAATTTGCCGTAACCATGGAGATGAGAAAGTATATATTATCAATTTCTTTGTACAAAAGTCAGTTATATTCTATTTAGGGGGCCGGCTGGGATTTCCATCGCGCAATACTTCGCACAGCATAGTTAAATCAAGCGTATTTACAGTCTTTAAGTAATTATGTTCACGCGATTTATAAGATTAAACAAAATTAGAAAATCATAAGTAAAAAATCTAACTACATTACATACAAAAAAAAGATTTCTTTAACGATTTTTCTAGCGATAGTTAAATGAACGTCGTAGAAGTGTTCTTGTGACGTTACGATAAACTGAAGTTATTTAAGAGGGGGTCATAAAAATGCTATGAAAGAAAAAAAGGTATGAAATGTATGCTTTTGAAGTTTTGAACACAAGAAATTGAAAATCTAACAATTATGTTATTTTTAATATATTAACCCCCAGTATTTATTATATTTTCTGGTATTCCATAAAAAAAGGAACATTTCGTAAATTTTGATATTTTGAGATGACCCCCTCCGAAAACTAGGCCGCAGACTTTTGTGTTTTTTTCATATAATTGATGTACAATGTAGTATTACACATTACATTATAATTTGAGCAAGACGTCTGTAGTAGTATTTGTATAATTTATTTTAATGTGCAAAAAATTAGCAATTTCCCATATAACCCTATAGAAAATGTACCTAACATTGAGATGGTCCCTAAAAATAGCTAGATGGTATATTTTTTACCTAGACGCGGCATGTAAAGTTACGTATGGTATAAAATTGAAAAGTTTTTTATTGTAGTTTTTCACATAATAAAACCCTAGTCAGCTCGCTTAATTCAAAATTTGGTTATGGTACTAAAAAATAACAATTTATTCCATTTTTCTTTCCACATTCGACCGGTCACGGTAGCCTAGTGGTAGGGCGTTCGCTTCGTGATCGGGAGGCCTGGGATCGATTTTCGTTCGCCTCGCAGCGTCAAACCTAAGACGTAAACATAGGTAGTGACTGTTCCTTCGCCAAGCGCCCGGCATAAGAAGTGAAATTCATGGGTCTTTCGGATATGATCTTAAAAACGTAGGTCCCGTGACACGGTAGGCGTTGGCACGATAAAGAACCCTCACTGCTCAATGGCCCTGAGTGCCGAGTATAGGTCTAAATTTGAAAGCCTTCAACGGCCTACGGTGAAGTCTCTATATGAGTGAAAAAATAGGTAATGGATAAGATTTAAAAAATATATATACATGATTTCGAAGTCAAACTGTAAAAGAGATAATACTCTGCTTTCATGTGAAGTACACATAACCATTGTTTTATCTTGATAAATATAAATTTTCATAGAATATTGGAAGAATCAAGGAACATGCAAAATTCGGACACATGTATTCTAATGTCTTCCAAAGAACTATCAATCTTTCAATCTAATATCTCTGTCTTTTGTCGTATAAACACTAAAAATTGTGTATCCTTTCTCGTGGTAAATTCTTTCCTGCTGTAAAATGCTTTAAATTAATATCAGAGTATTATGAATGTGATGGACATTAAAGGATAGAGGATGGAAAACCTAAAGGGTAAGAGCAAAATAAAAGTATACAAGTTAATTCAGAGATTTTGTGTCCCCCGCTTAGGGAAAAAAAGAAGAGCATGCACAGTTCGGGGGGTCACACTGCCCCCTGTATTTGTAGAATTATTAAATGTATACATGTATATTGAAGCAAATTTAAAAAAAAACGCCAATATGCATATAATATGTGTATAGAAGATTCTTTTTAATATACAGAATATTTATCACACTGTAATCATGATTTTATGAGTTTGTACACGCCAGACATCATAACTTTTTCATTTCATTTCACATGTTGAATAGTATCATTTAGTAAATCCAAAAAAAGAAAGGGGGATCGTCCGGGGATTGAACCCGGGCCTTTAGCTTGCTAAGCGAGCAACATACCACTAGACTACGGAGGCACTTGATTATACAACAAATTAAATGCAAACATTAAGTCACATGTAATGTTTATATTCACGTTTGATATTGTCAAAATTTTACACAATAAATGTTGTCTAATTTAACCTTTACTAAACAGTTTTAATAGATGTAATAAGAATGTAAAGTCCGTCGACACCTGTATTATATGTAATAACTCTCCACCTGCCCTGAGCTAAAAATAGCGACTTTGAATACAATATGGGCGGGACACTTTGAGATGGGCGAGAGAGGCCCTAGGGAGTTATGATATTAAATTTCATTGCAAAAGCTCAAAATTTTCTTGAGATATCGCCCGGAAACGAAAGTGTTACAAACATAGGGAATCTGGGTTCTTCTTTAGGCCATAGGGAGTTGCTATGCAAAATTTCATTGCGAAAGCTCAAAGGGTTCAAAGGTATCGCACGGAAACGAAATTTTTACAGACAGACAGAAATACAGAAGGACAGAAGGACGGACAGACAGGAAAAATTTATATACCCCACTTTCAGTGAAAGCGGGGGGACAAAAGGTTATAAACACCAGTGGCAAGTTTCCTAGGGATTTGTTGTTAAGTTCTTGGTGTAGTAAATCTAAAGAGATTGAGACACCCGATTCTTATCTATCAAGGAACCTAGGGGAGAAACACCGTGCAAGTAGTACCTTACCCAGTCCCCGTCTCTAAATAAGAGATTGATTGATTGTATAGTTTTACGTCTCATTCGAGAATTTTTCACTCATATAGAGACGTCACCAAATACCGGTGAAGGGCTTCAAATTTGACCTTTTGACCTTGAGCAGTGAGGGATCTTTATCGTGCCAACGCCTGCCGTGACACGGGCCTCGGTTTTTAAGGTTTCATCCGAAGGACCCTCTAAATAAGAGAAAATTTAAGTACTGTGTGATTTACCCTCAGACAGAGCTGTCTTAATAATAATTCCAATCATTACCTCAGACAGAGAAAAAGGAAAACCTATATATACCTTGTAAGAACCTGATCATATTACATAGGAAATATCTTTAAAATCTTCTTCTCAAGAACAACTGAGCTATTATTAGTAAAATTTATACAGAAGCAACCTTAGATATTGTAGAATCAAGTTTGTTCAAATGTTGATCCCCTTCCCCTGGGGGAGTTACAACAGAGGGTCAAAGTTTCACATAAGAATATATAGAAAGCATCTTGAAAAAATCTTCTGCTCAAGAACACCAAAGCCATGGTAAGTCATAATATTATAGAAGCATCCTCTGGTAGTGTAGATTCAAATTTGTTCAAACTTAGGATGGGTAGCATGGGGCCACAATGAGTGATCAGAGTTTTACATACGAATACATAGGGGAAAAATCATTAAAATTCTTCTGTTTGCTTCTGAACAGCACAGCCATGATTACTTATATTGAAATTGATAAGCATGCTGAGGTAGTGTAAATTTAAGTTTGCCTCCCCCTTCCTTCCCTCATTGTTCAATACTGAACTGATTTCTGCTTCTTCTTTCTGCTCCTTCTTAGCCAATGTGCTCAGGTGAGCGATGTGGCCCATGGGCCTCTTGTTTTTTGGGTTTTTTTTTTTTTTTCGTTTTTTTGCCAGGCTATACAGATATAGTCTGTAAATCTATATGAACTGAAGTACTTCTGTGTAAAAAGAAATTATTAATGACAAAAATATGACATTAGATACACAAACACCTTTCGTAGGTTATTGTAAAAACTAGCAACATTTTTTTTCAATCGAGTTTGGGAAAATTTTTATAAAAAGAAAAAGAATTTTTTTTTTCGATTTTTTGGTAATTCATGTGTGTGTGAAAGTAATAAGTCGGTTACTAACAAAACCCAAGTGCAGTTTCGAATTTATGCTTCAATTGTATTTTAAAAAAGATGCTTGATTCCTGAACATATTCACAAATACCACGAACTTCGTTTTGACGTCGTCAATATTGTGTCGACAGCTATTTTTCAAGATTCATTTTACACACACACACACACACACACAGAGAGAGAGAGAGAGAGAGAGAGAGAGAGAGAGAGAGATAGAGGGAGAAAGAGAGAGAGTATTTATAGAGATATTTTATAGAAATTTCAATGTAGTATTAAAAAACATTGATAATTTTGAACTTCATAATATTAGTGAACCAAAAAATATTGAAAATGTTCGCCTTTTTGCCTGGGGCGACCCTCGTAAATAACATCTTGAATCCCTTTTACTTATAATTAGGCCCAAAGTATTTTTCATCATAATGATTATCTCCATATTTTTTTTTTTTTTTTTTTTTTTTTTTTTTTTTTTTGAAATTGTGTGAATTTTTTTTTTTTTGGTTATCTTCTTTAAAAAGTTTAAAAATAACATAAAATTTGCGAAGTCAGAGTTTTAGTAAATTAGAATCACAAGCTTTATTTTCACACAAATATGTTTTTCATGTGTGTGTATGTAAAGAATATGACATTGTACATGTATCCTTCATTTTGTGCATGTAGACAATATATTTTGCTGTATAATTTGCACGATAGATGACCATAGACTGACTATATAGATGATCCGGAAGATTGTGGAATAAACTCTCTTTTTATAAACATATTTATTCAATTACTTATTTTATGTGAAATTGATTTTGTTTAACATGATAAGCAAAGCTATAATATAAACGAAACTCCTCAAAAAAGTTAGATCCAAATGCTAATATTTTCAGTTTATGTGAATATGTATTATGATTTAATAATGATAATAATAATAAACAGATCATCGAGATATGGAGATCCTTTTGTCTTTATAAAAGAAAATTCAACCATCTCTTATCTTTGGCTGATTGCCTCAATTTCTGATCATTTCTTGCTAAAATAATCATGTTCTGTCCATTCCTTTGTTTTAAAAGGTATAGTTACAATATTTTTGCTTTCTAGTAGAGTGATATACAAACAGAAGAATACGAGTTAAGGTAAAAGACCCCTTAAATTTCATTTGGTAAGTTAAAAATGAAAATAATTCCAGCTGTAGTGTCCGTAAAAGAAATTTAAGTTATAACATCAATTCTCTGTAAGGACCAAAAATGCTTGGCCACGCACTATCACTATAATATCAGAGAGTGTCCTATATAAAGACTATTGGTGGGTAAATTTTGGACAGTACCTCCTTTGTTTCCATAGCAACGACTTTGAAATATTTTGTTATGGCAGAACTGACCTGATTGTCATCACCATGTAAAATAATTCCGTGCTTCCTTAATGTAGGAAAGTTATGAACATAACATGGGTTTCATTTTATAGCTAAGTAATCAAAGTTTCTGTGCATCTAAATTTTATTCAATTTAACTCGAGGTTTTTCATATGATACAGATCAATTTACATGAATTTGTCATAAAAATGAATACAAAATTTCCTATTTCTTGATATGCATATTAATTTTTGCAGGCAATTGAAACTTAGAAAAAAGATCTTTTTAGTAAGATCGAGCTTAGATCTAAAAGATGCAAAAAGATTTGAGGTGGGGAAATCAGTTAAAAGTCATATTCCAATCCCCTCAAATTATAACTTTTCCTAAAAATTAACCTAGAGTTATTTCCCTTTGCTAACTCTTTTGCACTGAAGACAAAAAATTAAACTGGTGTTATTTCCCTTTGTTGACTCTCCTGTATGGAAGTCGAAAGAAGTGTATAACAACATGTGGCAAAAACAGACGCCAGAAAAAAAAACATGAAACAATCACAGAAAAATGATGTGTTTTTCAACTTTTTAAAATGGAATTCAGGTGTGAATGACAAAGTAAGTCATCAAATGAAGGAGACACTGCTTTCTCAGCATTCAACTTGATAATGATGTAGATCTTTATTAATAATAGATTTTTAAAGCCAATTTCACTTTGCAAAATATTGAAACAAAATTTATGAAATCTGACTTGCAATCCCATCATGTGGGATTCCATATACTCTAAAACCCATGAGAAAAATGCAAGATGCAATTGGAGGAAAACAACAAGCAGAAGATACGGCACTCAGTGGGATTGGTTAGACAACCCTAGACACAGGTATAAAATGTTTTCAAATATTCATTTTGTATAAAAACTACATGTAAGAAGCTTTTTCAAATAAATTGACATGATGTTTAAATTAAATATTCTTTTTTATATAATAGACTTAATTGTTCTATATTCAAAGATCACCATGTTAGCAGGACATTCCAGATATATATCTTAATAATATATTTGCATTATAGGAATTTTTGCTTGCTTCAGAAAACAACTTACTTTGGCAAATCATAACTACAAAGTTTATCAAAAGGAGGAGAATGTTATAAAAGATGTAAGTTTGTATGTAATGAAAAATATACACAAGGCAATATAAATATTATGTATATTTTAGGTAACGTTGTACACAGTGGCGGATCCAGGAATCTTGAAAGGGGTGGAGGGGGGGGGGGGGCGACCAGTTTGGTGTTGGGGTAGGGGTCAAGGCCACACCAGAAAAAATTAATTTTTAAATCTGATGTATATTTTGGATACAAAAGGGGTTGGGGGTGGCCCCCCCCCCTCTAAATCCGCCAGTGGTACAGTTTAAAATCTGATTTAGCCAAAAAAGTAGTAGGGGTGGTGGGTAAAAATTAGAGATGGTCGCCTTAACGGAAACACATAAATTTTTTTTTAGCCTAAAAAGAAGTCATATAATTCAGATTCACTGTAAAAGAACAAAACATATTTAACTGCAGCTATAAATACACATTAATAAGATATAAATATAACATACCCATGTAAATGTATGTATTCATGATTGACAATAAGAATTTCTTTAATTTGAACAAAAAATATTTTAAACATATTTTAGATGTACTGGTGCTTTGAAAAGAAAAAAAGAAGATGAAAAGATGCATAGAGAAATAATTTTCAGTAAAAAGCAGGTGATTTTTTTTTAATATTACAATTGTCTGGATATGGAATTTCCATTTTTTTTAATGCCAACTACCACAATGAATTTATCAAATCTTTTATAAAAGTCATGATTTTGACAGATTCTGGGGGTGTAGTAATTATGAAAGGAAATACAAATTGGTTGTTAATTATACTTCTATGTATTGTTACAATTTAGGACTGTGACACAGTAGCATCACTTATGAAAGGTTGCACTCAAATAGTACATCGATGAAGGACATATGAGCAACTGTAAGTACACTATAATTTAAACACTCAATTTTATGTTAACGCCCCCAAAATCTACCTAATTCAAGATCAATAGTATACCGCCTGTCAATCATTAAAAAAACAATAGCTTCTGATTTGATTGACGGGCCAGCTACGTGGGCTACCTGATAATCTGAGTTTGCATGTTTTGAAAACAATTACCTGGTCACGCGTCAAACACTTTCATGTACCGCCTGAAAGGTCGCTTTGTATACACTCTGGTTTAAATAATCATGTCGCTGTTATATTGGTTGATAATTTTATTTTTTAAAAATAATTGGGAGTAGATAATTTAACAGTGACTTCGTGATTTTTTTTTCAATCTCCACTGCTGTTTCGTACTTGCTAGCGATGTGACGTCCAAGATAACTGTAGAACTTTTCGAAGAAAAATTAGCGGATATTCAAGCCCTCTTTTCTTTCAATAACTGAGATTCGGAGAGAGAAAAAGTTTTTGTAGCAGCACAGACCGATAATTCTTCCGAACCCCTTATTCAACCTGTGCCTTGATTTGAAGAATGTACGTAATGCTCTCGTCGACCTTGCACTTGGGAACACAGAAACTCAATTCGCCGTAATTGGAAACAATCGACCCCCTCCCCCACCATTTGAAAATTATAACAAAATGCAATGGATTAAATAAGAAAAGATATTAATACTAATATAAATAAAGTATCTTGTATCTAACGCCATGAATTACGAAAGATTCTTTTTATATCCAAACCAGTAAACAGGGCATAAGTACACGTACCCTCGGAAATGGCGAATATTTGGACACCATTGTTCGCCAGAAAAGTAAATAATATTCCGATCGTGGTAAATGTCCACACAATAAGTGGAATCTTTTTATTTCAATATTCACACTTAATATTTTATAATAATTTCTTTTATTGGCGATTAAATTATTGATATGATTGCTTTATAGTTTTCGCCCCCCTTTTTTTATTTTACGATTTTTAAAAAAGACGTGTCTTTTTATTTTTTTTTCTTCAAAAGATATAGACGAAAACGCTAAGTCTACAAATTTTATATTTCAGTACATATTTTATTTTAAATATTCTCACTCAAAATTATGCACAAAACGCGTTATGTTGACCCTGATTACCAAAAGCCGGACTTCCTGTGTAATGCAGCGTGTATAGGGATTTTTGACATCTTGAGTATTGGGGCTCTCCAGATAAATAACACCAGTGCTACCAAGACCACTCCCCCTCCTCAGGTAACCGTACGGTAAAAAAATTGGGTCTTTAATTAATTCAATTTTCTTTTTTTTATTATAATTTTTTGATTATATTTTGGATTTTTTAAAATTATATTTTGGATTTTTCAATTGCAATACTTTGTGAATGTGTCATAGAAAAATATATTTTATATAAAAAAAAAAGTCGGGGAGAACCCTTGGGGTATGGAATGCAGGAGGGGGGAGTCCCGTCCCCAAGCACCTGTGATACGAACCCTACTTTTTAAAGTACACATGCAGGAATTTTGAGGCAATTTATTTAAAGTATACATGTATGTTTTCTATTCCAGGGGAAAGATGAAGATGATTATTTCAAGTATCGCTTTTCAAACCCATTTAAAATTCTTCTTGACTGGTTAGACACAACACCACATAATGGTCAACCTCTGATGTAAAGAGAAATCATGGAAACATCAAGCCTACTGTTTCTATTGTCTACAAAATTGCTATATAGCAGCTATTTTCTACATTTTGTTTATCTCTAAATACATATTTTGAATAATGTTTAGATGTAGATTCCTGCTTGATTAATAATTTGAAGAAAAAAAAACAAAACTGTTTTTAAAAGTAACGATAAAATTATACAATATACACATGAATATGTGTATGTTTTCTGATTGTAAGACTATACATTAATGGTTTTATTTTTAATGGCGTGTTAATTTATGGTCAGTCTAAATAATTCTAAATTTCTTTAACCAAATAAGATTGATATATAAAGATTTGCATCTAGGAACAAGCAAAATTTAAGTTATCTGCCCTTTGTAAAGGATCATAGAGAAACAATAATATTTCATTTAATTTTGTTTTATCTTATTTAGAATGTTTAATAATATTTATTAATCGTTCCGTTTGTCTTATTTATTAGTGAGAAAAATGTTTGGAAAAGAAATTTTATAAAACAACCAGTGTCTAGTAACATTTTGAACAAAATATTATTTGGCAAAATGCCAATTTTCGAAGTTAAAAATACCGAAAACGAAATAAATCCCCACTCTACTTTTCATAAAAGTTAACTAATATTGTTATGGTGTTTCTAAAATTTCAGGTGATATTTTCCTGAATTGCCTGCATTTCTTGAAAGACTTCTTGAAATACAGGGTAAAAACAACCATTTTCAAAATGTAAGAATTTGGTCATCTTTGAACCATCAATTGAAGAATTTGCAGTGACTTGTAGAATTTTTTTTATTGTGTGATATAGTGCTTCATTTGTTCTACTCATATAATGTATGAATTATATCAAAATAATAAAGATGATTAAACCACATGAAATCAAGTATATAGCATTTTTATGCTTGAATTGAGAGTAAATGGGGCAAATATCTATATTAGCCCGTTACCATGGCAACCAAGGTAGTAACCTTAATTTTGAATGTTGATAATGTCATAATGTATGGGCATTAATCACCTGAAAAAGTTTCATGAAAATCGCTCATGGTGTGTGCCACAGCCCTACAGTAAAATTTTGGTCCTTACAGAGAATTGATGATAAATTGTTTAATTATTTTTCATCCAATGGTGCAACTGTTTGATATGACTTAATGCCAACAACATGCATAGAGCAAAGTCATGTGCAGAATGGATTTCTCCCTCTGCAAAAACGTCGATTTAAACGGATGTTATGGTAGGTCCATCATGCAATATGCTGCAAAAAATCTACATCATCGACAATGACTATTATTTTTAGTAAAGGGACAAACTGTCAACTTGTTTTCATACGAAAACAGATTTACAGTCAGTAATGCTGACGACAGAAATGAATTTGGAGGAAATATACATGATTCCTTGAACACATACGGAGCGTGATTTATACGCCGTTGAAGATTTGTGCGACGATGAAAGTTCCGTTCCTTAGTTTTGGATACTATTTATTAACACATAACTTTACATAACTGGATGACATTTTACCTCCGAAACACTTTGTTTGTGTATTTTACGTCCCTTTAAAAAAAATTTCACTAATATTGAGACGCCACTTACCGCTTGCCGGTGTAACGACGAAAGGTGACCCCGTAGGAAATTGACCGGTCAATTTTCTACGGCAAGTAGGGTCATTTTCCGACCGTAGAAAACCCTTCCAGGTCGGTAATTCTACGACTCCACACACGTTGAAAAATGACCCGCATAGAAATATGACCCCCTACATTGCACTATATTTTATAATTAAACATTTAGAAATGAGATGTGATATGCGTTTATCCGAGGTTGGGGAGGGTCGGTGAAGACCTAGAGTGGTCTCTTGGGATTTATTTTTCTTTCAAATCTATTTTTGGGGAGGAGCAGAGTATCTTCCCCTCCTTTACGCCACTTTTCAATACTAGCATTATATACAATGTACGTGGTATCATTGTTTTTTGTTTTTGTTTTTTTGTTTTTTTGTTTTTGTTTTTTTTTTTTTTTTGTTTTTTTGCTTGCATCCCAATGAGTATACATTTTTGAGGAGCATAAATTCATATATATATATATATATATATATATATATATATATATATATATATATATATATATATATATATATATATATATATATATATATATACATTTTGTTTTTGTTTTTTTCTCACAGGTTTTGTACCGAAAATGACATGATATGTTTCTGACAACGATATACCTATATGGAATGGATGTTTTTATCGATAACCATTTAAAGGACAAGTTTGTGGCCCCATACTTCTAGCTTAAGATTTTTGCCCGCTTTGAACCTGCCTCCACCCCAGCTTTTACATGTGTCAGTTTCTGGATACACCAATGCATTGAAACAAAAAACGTACATTGTATTATTATTTTTAGACAAGGAAATAATTAGAGAAAGCACGGCATATAAAGCGTCGAATATGGAGATGCTATCATTAACAGTAATTACTGCTTCATTTTTAATACCATGTTATTTCTTTTTTCCCTCTTTTAGGTTCATTTATTCTTTTATATTACATGGATATTAATACCCCCGCTCCAAAGGAAATAGGGGTGTATACCTTTTACCCTGCGAATCTCTCTGTTGTTTGTAGGGGTTAAGTGTTTGTCTGTCTGTCCGAAACAATTTTTTTCGGTGCAGTTTTCTCTGCAACAACTCATCGCAGATACTTGAAATTTTAACACTCTTTGATTCGGCATTCTATACAGTGGTATTCATTTTGGTACAAATCTTGTCCGTCTGTCTTTTGCGGGTGGGGTATCACTAGAGAGCACTGGCTCATAGATTTCTTGTTTCCCCTGTAATTTGTGTACTTAAAATGCATTTATTGTCTGTAGAATTATATTATCTGTATTGTAGGGAAAAACCGAATGTATCTAAATAACTTTAACTATGAACACTATATATATTGTTTGTATCAGGATCGCTATTTGAAAAACACTAATAGTCTCTAACAAAAATACTAAAGTTTACCAAATTTAACTATAGTTTAATGCAGTATCAAAGTTTTTACTATAGTAAATCAAAGTATTTTTTTTGGATATATGATTGTAATATTTTATGTTCTTAAATTTATATGTGCACATTTTTTTTTCATATTTTAGGGAACTACGAGGGGTGATCTCTTTATTTACAAAATCACAGTTCAGATCAAAATAAAATTTGGCACACATTTAGTCATAAACATGCTCTATAAAATATAGCAGGTGTTTGCTCCACGTTTGTGACGTCATAATATAAAGATGACTCAATATGTAGATGACGTGACAAAAAATGGTTGACTCAGTCGTACTCGAGCAATGAACGGCTTTAAAGTTTAACGTTTATCTTGTAAATCCCTTTACAGTAGCATATAATTATTTGTACAAGATTTATGAAGACAAAAGACTTGCCAAAAGTTCAATTATTAATTGGATTGATTGTTTTAGTGAAGCAAGGGAGGTGGTTTAAGGGGATGAAGGACACATGGTCACATGACTCTGTTTAACTACGTCATAGTCTCCATTTATTTAAGTGCAAAACGTGTAAACCATCAGTTCTTGTATACAATTTTGACAATTTGTTTTGCATTAATCACCATCTTATATAAAAATAAAAAAAAAATAGCATTCTTGTAAACTTTAACAAATTACGGAATATGTTGTTCCACTCCTCTTTTTTCCTATACTGCGCGTCCAACAAGTCGATGACGTCATACACGATCTGTTAGTACAGCAAGATCATACTCGGTGAATACACTGGCAATATTATTATGTAAAAACAGGTCATAATCAGTATATGTTTAAATTGTTTTAGAAATGGGGAACACAAAAATTTATTTTGCCTGGCTGCTGACGAAAATCTTATGTAGGTATATCTTATTTCGCTTATTTAGCTTACGTGTGACGTCATAGTTGGTTTTTCCCGTACTCGAGAAATGTAAACACGACACGTTTTTGTCATGCTTATGTCTTGTTTAACGATGTCCTGTGCAATATTGAGGTCAGCTTCACCATTCGATATTTTTATCATTAATCGATAAAATGAAGGAATTGCAATTCAACGTAAATTTTCAAATATTGAATGATAGAATTTTTTGCAAATTAAGTTTTTTGTTGTTTAAGTTGTCTTAAAAAGTACGTAATTTTCCCTACCCAGATGCAGTGTGATAGACGAAACTTGTTTTTTCGAATTTTAAACCCTATTCATACTCTGAAATATTTTATAAGATACATGTCCACTAATATATTTTTTTTATCTATGCTTAAAAAATCCCATTATGGACGGAGCAATGGGCCCGGAAACATGGAGAATAAAAACTCCACTTAGACACTGTAGGACATAGTGTTTGTCAATCAATATCTCTAAAATAAGGTTAGAAACCTAATGATATAACTGCTTTAAGATACGTGGAACATACTAAATTAGAAATATACAAAATATGAAAAAAAAAAATTGAATGACAAGTATTTTTTTCAGCTGAAGGTCCTTCTTCCCCTTAAATGATGTTTGTTCTGGTGCCCAGTGAAAGTAAGCTGGGGAAGAGATGTGTCCTCACTTGAGCAATTTGTAACGAAAGATCGCCAAATTACAGTTAGAAAAATGTTTGAGTATCTTAACAATAATATAATTATTTAAAACCTTAAAATATCGTTTACCTTAGATTTAAAACATATCATATATGAGAAAAAGAAGGCGCCCATACTTTATCCACAATGGATAATCGACGCACTCAATACAAAAAAAACCCGGGTTGCGATGGTCACCATCCTCATTCTGGGAAAAAATATCCTAATCCAGCCATCCTATTGCTGAGATTTGGCCATTTGTAACAAATGTGTTGTGTTGTTCAAATCATCACACTAACACGTGGGTCAGCCATAACGGAACTAACTTTTTTATTGAATGCGCATGTGCAGTACATTGTAATATACAAACCAAAGATACAATAGATCCGGACTACATCACATTCCTCCCTTTCATTTAAGATGTACACATTTTTCAAGATTTTACAGTTATTAATTGGCAATAAAATTGCAGCATAACTTTGAAAGTCACTAAAACGAAAACAATATCATCTAAAGTGATTAGAATGACTAGATGACAAAAATGACTAGAACTAATGAATACACTACAATACTGATAAACAGAAAAGAACCTCTGGTTCTTACTGATTACATGGAGATTATTATGCTCCCAACACTGTGTAATCAGTATAATATTCACAAATTCAGTTTCTTCGGGGCCCGTCTCTCTCTTTGCGGATAGCGTCGAACGTTTGGAGTTGGCACAGACACGGAGGCCGAAGGTTCTTTTGACACCACAGGAGTTTTCGAGACATTTGGTGAGATTGCATCTTTTCCTTTAGGAGTACGAATTGTTGTTGGAACAATCGGCCTGACATGAGGAATTTCAATATTTGGTTCAGAATTGATGTCGCTAGTTCCACAACGAAGCTGATCAGCATGACTTCACCATAGAGTGCCAAGTCCCGTGTCAACTGTGTAAGACAGCGGTCCAGTACGAGAATGTATCTCAGCAGGAATCCAACTGCGTTCTGCGTTCCTGTAATCTCTGGCCATAACCTTTGGTCCTTCTTTGAATTCTCTAACATTAGAGCGTATAGAAAGCTTCATCTGGTCCTGTCCTGACAATACCGTATCGTTCAGGTTTGGTTTAATCATGTTTAGCCTAGTTCGCAAATTTCGTCCCATTAGTAATTTAGCTGGTGTTTCATTTGTTATAGAGTGTGGTGTAGTACGGTATTTGAATAAAAATATGCTCAGCTTTTGCTGCATGGATGCATTGTCTCCCTTTCCACTCTTCATTGACTGTTTGAATACTTGAACAAGTCGCTCTGCTTCCCCATTTGTTCGTGGATGATATGGGGCAGAGGAAATGTGTTAAATGCCATTTTGTGCAAGGAATAACTGGAATTCTTCGGAAATAAACTGGGGTCCGTTATCCGACACTATAACTTTAGGAAGTCCCAGTTGCGAAAATAATATTCTTAACTTCTCAATAGTATTTGATGCTGTTTTAGTCTTCATAGGGAAGATTTCCAACCACTTGGAATGCGCATCCACGATGAGTAGGAACATAGAGTTCATGAAAGGCCCGACAAAGTCTATGTGTAGACGGTCCCAGGGTTCCTTAGGCCAGTCCCAGGGATGTACCGGAGCAGCCTTTGGCATGTTGCTATGTTGCTGGCAACCACTGCAAGTGGAACATAAGTTTTCGATATCTTGATCAATTTTAGGCCACCATACAGATGTACAAACGATCTTGCGATAGACTTCATTTTGACGATCCAAATGTGACCTTCATGCAAATCCTGTAAAACTCTGTCTCTAAGTTTCTCTGGCACAACAACACGATTTCCCCACATCAAGCAATTCTGGTGACAGATAAGCTCCTTAAATCTGTTACTGTATAAACGAAATCTCTCGTCATCTGCAGGTAAGTCATTGTGTCCCTTGGAAACACAGTCCAATACGTGTGATAAGATATTATCTCGTTGAGTTCCAAGTTTGACTTGTGCACTTGTAACTGGTAATTGATCTATTTGAGTATTGTAAAATACTGTTGCCGTGTCCTCATAATTTGATGTTGTCACTGAAAGCGGTAGTCTACTAAGACCATCAGCATTACAATGAGATTTGGTGTTTCTGTATTCTATGTCGTAAGTATGCCCAGCCAGATACAGTGCATACCTCTGCAGTCGTGCAGCTGTCATGGCAGGTATTCCAGCACTGGGGTTCAGGATGCTAACCAATGGCTTGTTGTCTGTGACTAGTGTGAAATGACGTCCATAAAGGTAAGTATGAAATTTAACAACTCCCCGATACAAAGCTAAGGCTTCCTTGTCAATTTGAGAGTATGCTTTTTCAGCCTTGGTAAGTGATCTGGAAGCAACCGCTATTGGTCGTTCGGTACCATCGTCTATTACATGAGAAAGTACACTACCAAGTCCATATGGAGAAGCATCGCAAGCTAGCTTGACCGGTTGGTTTGGGTCATAGTGACAAAGAACTTGCTCTGACGTCATTATTTCCTTAACTTCTGTGAAGGTTTGTTCACACTGTTTTGTCCATTTCCATGTTTTATCTCCCTGCAGAAGCTCATTCAGTGGACCCAGGACTGTTGACAGGTTTGGTAAGAAGGAACGATAGTAATTAACTAAGCCCAGGAATGATCGGAGTTGCTGTAAGTTCTCTGGTCTAGGTGCATTAAGTACAGCATTGACCTTGTCTGGTGACTTCTTCAGTTCCTCCTCTGATATCATATGACCACAGTATGACACTTGTTCTTTAAAGAAGTCGCATTTTTCTAGGTTAGCTCGTAGACCAAACTTTTCTAATTGTTCTAAA
Source organism: Saccostrea echinata (assembly GCF_033153115.1). NCBI lineage: Eukaryota > Metazoa > Mollusca > Bivalvia > Ostreida > Ostreidae > Saccostrea > Saccostrea echinata. The sequence continues at coordinate 5,501,863 of NW_026889767.1, forward strand.
ACTGCATCAAGATTTGCAAGGTGTTCTTCATCTGTTTTTCCGCTCATGGTCATGTCATCTAAGACGCATGATGTGAATGGTATCCCCTTTAACACTTGGTCCATTGCACGTTGCCAGATAGCTGGGGCAGCAGCTACACCAAACTGTAGGCGTGTGTACTGGTATAAGCCCTTGTGTGTATTAATTGTCATTAGCTCTCTGGAAGACTCATCCACTTCCATCTGGTTGTAGGCTTGTGTCAAGTCTATCTAAGAAAACTTCCTTCCTCCTGCTAGTGAAGCAAATATATCCTGAATTCGAGGTAAAGGATACTGGTCCACCTTCATTACTAGATTTATGGTTACCTTGTAGTCTCCACATAGACGTACTTGACCATTTTTCTTCACTACAGGGACAACAGGTGAGGCCCATTTACTGTGGGTAACTGACTTGATGATGCCCTCCTTCTCCAGGCGCTTGAGTTCTTCCTCGACTTTTGGCTTCAGGGAATAAGGCACGGGTCTAGCCTTACAGAATTTTGGTTGAGCATTATCTTCCAGGTACAGTGTACCTCTAATTCCTTCCAGTCTTCCAATTTCTGACCCAAAAAACAGCTTGATGTCTGTCGAGAATTTTCTTTAATATTGTGTCAGTTTTCTGTGTGGTCTGTCGTAGCTTCAACACTTTCACTTCATGCCAGTTCACTTTAAACTGTGATAGTCCATCACGACCAAAGAGTGCTGGTCCATTCTGTCTGACTACTATTAAGTCCATGTTTCCCTGTTGCTGATTCAATGTCACCGGTACATGCACTGTGCCTAGAGGACTAATATTCTCACCAGTAAAAGTTCTGAGTTTTATTCTGGTCTTCTGAAGTGGTACATCACTGAGATTTTGTTTATAAAAGGCCTCAGGTATGATAGATACAGATGATCCAGTATCTAGCTCCATGTTAATTTGCTGTCCTTTGATCATCAGCTGGAGGATAATTGGGTCAACTTTGTTCATGTTATTAACAGTATGCACATGTAACATAGATTCAAACTAATGTTCATCATGTTCATCATTGTCATTTAAGAAGTTCACTTTTTTTCCAGTCCTTCTCTCTGTGTCCCGTTTTTTTCTTTAAACATGCCCTCTCAATGTGGCCTTTCTTTGAACAGTAACGACAAGTACTGTTTACATGTTTACAGCTTGGTACACTGTACTCACCTCCACATCTCCAACATGGTTTGTGTGAACGTTGTTGTGGTGCTGGCATATGCTTCTGTGTCTGAGGTTTCATAGAAAAACGAGTTTTTGATTTCTGACTACCATTTACCTTGTGAACTGTAGCACTGGTGTCTCTCTGCTCACGAAGCTCTGTTGCATCACGTCCTGCTGTCTCCATTGCATGTGCAATTTTTACTGCAGTATCCAGGGTTAGTGCTGGTTCAGCAAGTAGTTTCTTCTGGACAGATTCACTGTTAATACCACACACGAATCGGTCTATTATAGTGTCATTGAGAGTCTCTCCAAAGTTACAATGAATTCACAATTTTCTGAGTTCCGCCACTTATGAAAGCACAGTTTCACTTGACCGTTGTTCACGTTTGTGAAATCTAAAGCGCTCCGCAATAACAGAAGGCCTGGGGTAAAGATGTCTATTCAAATGTCCAAGAATTTGTTGGTACGTGAGATCTGCAGGTTTAGTAGGTGCAACAATGATCTTTAGTAGTCCGTACGTTTTAGGTCCTATTACTGCTAAGAACGACGGCACTTATGAGTCTTCAGACACCCCGTTAGCTTTAAAGTAAATATCAACACGTTCTGTGTAGACATCCCATGTCTCGATTGATTCGTCGTATGATCCAATCTTACCGATTGATCTGACCTGCAAGCCTATCAGTTGTTGAGCGTTTCCTTCTTCACCCATTTTGTATCAATCTGTATGTTTGCCGACTCTAAACCAGCATCCTTGTCGCCAAAATGTTGTGTTGTTCAAATCATCACACTAACACGTGGGTCAGCCATAACGGAACTAACTTTTTTATTGAATGCGCATGTGCAGTACATTCTAATATACAAACCAAAGATACAATAGATTCGGAATACATCACAAAATGGACTATTCTTGTTATAAAAAAAATAACTTGCATGGTAAGAAATATAAGACTCGGAAAAATCTTTTACCTTCTGTGAACAGAACGCTAGGAGCATGTCACGTGACCGCCTGGATCACTTGATTCGCGCATGGGCAGAACGGTGGCAGATGTGCATTCAAATCGGAGAGGACCACTTTAAAAAAATAAACACTGAAACCTGATTTTATTTCTTCCATAGAAGTAATTAAATTAGTTCGCGAAGTTTTTAATTACTCCTTGTATTTCTTGTATATTAATGTCTGTCACAGGGTCATCGTTAAAGAATATAACGCTGGATTCGGATTTATGAAGTTTTAATGAGGATAACAAAGAAATGAAACCTAGAAATATAGAAAACACACTCACAACACACACACATTAACAAGAGACAAATACAACACATTAAACAAAGTTACAAATTACACAATATGAAAATTCACGTCGCTGCCAATAAAGAAGAAGGTATGGTTTTAGCTTTATTGTGCCCTAAAAATTTAATGTTTTCTAAAAGTTTTGAAACTGGCTTAAATATTAGTTGAGTATATGACTGTAATAAATCAGGAAAGAATATAGCATGACGGAGTACCATTCTGGATACATGACGTCATTAATTTGATGCATTTCTCTATTTTAATCAGAAAAAGCCTCAAAATGACCCATTTCAAGGGTTATTTTTCTTAAGAAAATAGTGTCCACAGCCGTCGCCCACGTTAATTTTTAGATATGTTGTGTAAAATTCTTTGAAAAATCACATATCTCAAAATCTTTGTGGGCGATGCCTGTGGACAATATTATCTGAAAGAAAATTCCATTGAAAATTGGTGTTTTCTGCAACTTTTTAAGAAAATACGGGAAAATGCACAAGTTTATGACGTTACAATTAGCATTTGGAAGGTCATGTGAGAAAAAAAAATTTTTATGATCTTTCTGCATGGAGTTTCAATAATTCAAAAAGCATGAGTTTTAATTTTTTACACCACTTTTATTTTTAAGAAAAACACAGGGCAAGATTTGTATTGAAACCGTACCTTGTTCTTACGTATTATTGAAATTGGTTTAATAAGTATTCACATCATTAGAAATAAATCTTACCAGGTATCCAGTATTATAAAATATGAAACATAATTATCAAGGCATCGTGAAAGTCGATGACTTCAAAAGTAACATGAAAGTTTGGACCTCTTACACCGTAAAGGTAGAAATATAATAGTTATTTGATTTGGCGGGATAAGCGCTTATGTAGTGCACGAAGTTAGTATACATGCATATTAATTATCAAATAGTGGTCTGTCATTGGTCCACTGGTCGTATTAGTATACCTGGTCAGTTTGTAAACTAAAAATATCACGTGAGAAAACAAAACATTCACACATGGCACTCATTCACACAGACGGCGCTATGTTTGATTAGCAATGCGCGCTAATCAAATATAATTTATTAACAAAATATTTAATTAAATATCAACTGTGACATTCTCCCCTGCTAAGGAAAATGACTCCTGACATTTCAAATATATTCATATAAATAACCCTGTAAAAAAACAAATTTTAAATGCAATACTGAGTAAAATAAGTAAGTATATGTACATTAACACAAAGTTTGTGCGACATTCTCCCCTAAATATCTTACACATAGTACACAGGAGTTATCTGATGGCTCACCCATTCACCATACTTGTTTGGTGGTCTCACCTGTTTGGTAGATCTCCTTGGAATTGGTGATGTACTAATATTTACAGAGGGAGAATCTGATACATTACGATTCAATGTCGAGGGATTGTAAGTACTACTGGCGTCAAATGTTGAACTAGTATTATAGGTACCAGTATTGCTCCAATTGTCTGAATGAATGGAACTAAATGGTGTAGACTTACCATTACCTGATCCAGGATTTAACCGTCTCTGTGGTATAATATAAACATTACCACAATCAGATGACCCAGAATCTGAATCTTCTGACTCAGACTCAGAACTAGAATGAATAGATTTACAAATACTAGTATTATTACCGGTATCTACCTTAGGTGGTTTTTCTTGGTTGGGGTTTTCCTGTTTTTGATCAATGTTTTTGGGCACCTTTGGGCAATATCTGCTCTGTTCAGAAAGTTTGGGGATATATGATATGGGCAGTAGCATATTTCTATGCAAGGTCTTAGTTTTCTCTTTCCCATACTCTTTCTTGACCTGAAATACTGGGATGTCAGAATTGGGCTGATTGATAACAATATAGGTATCTCTGGCCCACTTATCTGCCAGTTTTTTTTTTTCCTTTAGTCCAACATTTCTAATGAGAACGCGGTCTCCAACATGAACTGTAGCTTCTCTAACCTTAGAATCATAATGTAATTTATGACGAGAAGCACTTTTCTCAGCTTCACGTGAAGCTATCTTCTAGGAGAACTCTAGACGCTTCTGGAGTTTCTTGGCGTAATTGTCGCGACTGCGAATGTTTTCCGTGTCGGAGTCTAAGCCGAGGTAAGCATCAATAGCTAAACGCGGATGTCTGCCGAACATGAGAAAGAAAGGCGTATATCCGGTACTGTCATGTCTTGTGGCATTATACGCATGCACAAGTGTACTTACATAAGATTTCCAATCTTCTTTTTGCTTGTCCTCCAGTGTACCAAGCATTTTGATCAAAGTCTGGTTGAATCGCTCAACCATCCCATTCCCCATAGGGTGATAGGGAGTGGTTCGCGACTGCTGTACACCTGCTAACTTACATAACTCTCTGATAACATTGCTTGTAAAGTTTCTGCCCTGATCACTGTGTAATCTATTTGGAAATCCATAATGAACTATAAAATTTTCAAATAATATTTTGGCAGTAGTTTTAGCTGTTTGATTTCTTGATGGAAAAGCTTGAGAGTAACGAGTAAAATGATCAGTAATTACTAATATATTTTCAAAGCCACCTTTGCTTTTTTCCAATGATAAATAGTCCATACATACAAGATCTAAAGGTTGGTAACTTTCAATGTTGACAATTTCTGCAGAAATCTTTTCAGGAGTTTTGTACTTCACACATCGGTCACACTTCTTGATTCTGTCTGAGATATCTTGGAACATTCTGGGCCAGAAAAATCTTTCTTTTATGAGCTGGATGGTTCTGTCGCGTCCATGATGACCAAGGTTTGTATGTAAGAGTCTAAAAGCTGTTTCTCTGAAATGACTTGGTAAAACTAGCTGTTTAATATTTTCATTCTCTTCTTTTAGATTTGATCTTGAAAACCCTTGCTCAACAAGTTGAATAACTCTTTTGATATCTCTATCAGATGATTGTTCCTTAACCCAGTCAATGTCTGAGAAAACACATGCATCATCAGAATGACACTCGTTAGCTTCACAAGTAAAGGAATCTGATTTGTCTAAAACGTCTGTATTCATTATTACATTGGTACTTACAGTCATATATGATAATGGATCTTCCTCTCCAGTTAGGAATACATTTTCAAAATATGGGCAACTTTCACGGTCTGCTACGTAAGCACTGCTGATAGACTGGACAACATTGGGATTGACTTCCACCATCTCATTTGGTCGTCTAGACAAACCATCTGCATCAGCATTGTTTGTACCTTTCCTATAGTGGATGGAAAACTGGAAGTTGCCGAGTGCTGCCAACCATCTATGGCCTGTAGCATCGAGTTTCGCTGTGGTCAAAATGTATGTAAGAGGGTTGTTGTCCGTCACCACTTCAAACTTGTTACAATACAAATAGTCATGAAACTTATCGGTAACAGCCCATTTTAAGTAAAGGAATTCCAGCTTGTGTGCTGGGTAATGTCTTCACTGTTCTTTAACCCACGACTCGCATATGCAATAACTCTTTTCTCATCATTCTGGATTTGGTGCAGTACAGCCCCCAAACCATTACATGATGCGTCGGTATGAAGAATGAAAGGCTGGTCAAAGTCGGCATAGGCAAGAATAGGTGGAGACAGCAATTTCTGTTTAATGGTCTCAAACGCCTTGGTCTCTTCATCACCCCATCTCCATGCTGGTGTTTTTGCCTTACTTGACTTACCTTTGTTCGTGGAATGGCCTTTAAGTAGATCATTAAGAGGCTTTACAATTTTTGAATAGTCACGAACATACCTCCTATAATATCCCGAAAATCCTAAAAATGTTCTAAGAGTCTTGATGTTGGTAGGAATCGGCCATGTTGAAATCGCTTTCGTCTTCTCTGGATCTGTTGCTATGCCTCTCTCGCTAACTACATGCCCTAAATAACTTACACTGTTTTTGAAAAATTCACATTTCTAAGCTTTAAGTTTCAGACTGTGTTGTTCAAGTCTTTGGAAAACAGCTGTCAATCTGTCCATGTGTTCCTCAAAAGTCTTTGAAAATATCAGAATGTCATCTAGAAAAACCAACATTTCCTTAAGTTTAATTCACCCATACAACTTTCCATGACACGTTGAAACGTAGCCGGGGCATTCGTCAAACCGAAACCCATTCTATTACATTCAAAAAGACCTACTCCACTTACCGAAAAAGCTGTCTTTTCTCTATCTCTTTCATCAATCTCTACCTGCCAGTATGAACTTGTCAGATCTAACTTGGTAAAGAACTTGGATCCAACTAACCTGTCAATTGTATCATCTATGCGTGGAAGATTGTAAGCATCTTTCACTGTCCTAGAATTCAGTTTCCTGTAATCAATACAGAATCTCAAGGTTCCATCTTTTTTCCTTACCAGTACAATGTTAGAAGAATAAGGGCTCTGTGATGGTCGTATGGCTCCAACATCTAACATTTCCTTGACATGTTGTCTGACTTCTTCGTACATACCTGGTGGAATACGTCGATAAGGTTCCTTAAATGGTTGGTTATCTGTCAGTTTAATCTCATGCTTCAGTAAATCTGTCTTCCCTATGTCAGTGGAACCATCAGAGAATAAATGAGTCCAGTCAGACAGAAACTGTTTTACATGACTTACTTGCATAGTGGTAAGGTTGTCCTCAGAGATTTTAATGTCTAAGTCCTGTAGAGATTTCTTGGATTTCTTACATATACCTGAATTTGACGAATCAGGGTTCCAAGTATCCATGACCTTTACACCATGTACTGCACATAAAAGTGACTTAGGGGGAATATGTACAATGGAAGCAGAGAGGTTACAAACTCTTACAGGGATGGTTACAGTATGCTTACCCTTTGTAAGGGAAATAACACTTGGACAAATTACTAGACCACCAGACAAAGTAGTATTGATTTGCTCAGTCACAGCTGAGTCAATGTTATGAACATTTCTAACAATACCTCGTATTAATTTTGTCTCATTTGGTGCTATCTGGATGGCATACTTGTTTGTAGTTTTCACTGGTGTTTCATCTGTCATTGTGTTGAAAGCTAATTTTCATTCTTCTTGAATATTTTCATCTGCTGTCTGCTCATAAGCATTTCTACAAATACGAATAAAATTAGTTCCAACAATAACAGGGACATTTCTAGAATAATTTGTCTGAGGAACTACAAGTGCTGGAATTGCATATGGTGAGCTACCAAAACAAGGTACACATATTTCCAATTCAACGAAACCACTATATGGTAATGTACCACCATTGGCACTTTGTACAGTTAGTCCAAATTCAGAAATACTATGTAAATCTGGTACTGGGTTTAAACTCTGATGAAAATCTTCTGATATACAAGTAACCATTGAACCTGAATCTATTAGAGCTCTGGTTTTGACACCATTTACAAAAATCTCTGAATCATTGGCTTCACCAATCAGTCTGGACAATAAATTGTTGGTAGTTTGAGGCTTGGTTGTAATAGCAGGGCTTTTCTTGTAGACATCTTCTGTTTGCCTCACAACAGAAGATGATTCTAGTTTAAAGCATTACCTTGACCTGGATTAGAATTACCCATTCTTTGTACATGTTGATAATTCTGTCTTGAACTCTGTTGTTGCTGATGTGATCTCTGGCTTTGTTGTGGAAAGTTTCCTCTGCCTCTTGGATAAATAGAACCTCTGCCCTGAGTCTGAAAAGAAGCTGTTCTATTAAAATTTCTTCCTTGATTTGACTGACTGTTTTGCTCTAACTTGTTCATTCTATTGTCAAGCTTTTTCATTTGTACCAATAATTCTGAAAGTTGTTTTTGCATTTTCTCTATCTCAGAATTTTGAATTGAAAGAGCATCAACATTTGTTGAAATTGTGACACTAGACTTACTGGCTGTGTTTACAATCTTCAAATTGTTTTCCTCCTACTCAATCTGCCTTATTTCCCTTAACAATGAATGAAATTCCTTCACCGACTCATATTTGTGTCTGGTTGCATTTCTTAATTGTGAACTTTTCAATCCAGACCAGAATTGTGATCTAAGCATTGCGTCTTTGGCATTTACATCAATATGACCTAGTTTTACAGCCTTTTATATACACTGTTCTAACCTAGACCCATAGGAAACAATTGACTCACCTTCTTGTTGATGATCAGAGTAAAATTTCTGCATTATGTTTTCAGGAGTGCAAACATTCCCATAAAAATCATCCAACTTTGCAAGGATATTGTCTACAGTTGCATTTTCTCCAAGTGGAATCAGGATTTCCCTAGCTGTGCCCTTCAGAGAACTTCTAACTGGCTGCAAAAGAACATGATCAGGCCACTGGCCCTTTAAACACCGAACCTCATATGGCCATACATCATAGCTCACTTCTCCTTTTTGAGTTTGTTCACTACCACTGAAAGTTGGGAGTTTAATAGGGGTAGGGTTATTATTCTGAAACAGAGCAGAGCTGTTAAAAAACCTAGGTGATGACATAAGACCTGGTGGGTGTAAATAACCTGGTGAGGGTACATGACTTGGGAATGGTACTTGACCTAGGGGTAGTAATTTTGGTATAGCACATTCACTCACATCTTGCTGAACCTTAGGGGTACTAGTAGGAATTTTCTGTGATTTTAACATGTCATACTCTTCCTTTGGTATTACCCTGTAATGTGGTTCTGCATTAATTTGATCTATAATTTCTTGCAAATCTTTTTTACCCATGGTTTCATCACCACTAAATGCCATGTTGATTTGAGGATGATCAGAAGACTGACACCAAATCGCAAGCAAAATTAAACTTATCGCAAAGCGCATCTGTCTACACACAATCACGCATTTAAAATCTGTACAAACATAAACAATAAACCTGAAAATATGTACAAATATACCTGCGCAGCTATGTTAAGGCTTCCCGAAGCTTTAAAATGCGCTCAAAACATAATATGTCATTGCGAGGTCGGTTTTGGTTTTAATTTATAAGTATTGAACTTTAGTACTTCCAATTTATATAAAGGGTTTCCTCGGCTATATATTAGCGTATTTGTTATGATATCACATGACTTTGTTGATCACGTGACGGTCATTTAGAATTTTTTGAAGTGTTTCATATAAATCGCTTTGGCGCAGCTGATTAACACAATAATTATAAACATTTTGTTATATAAATAAACTCATCGTATCCTTGTGTATCCGAAATGTGCTTGGGAAAAGTCGTAGTATTACTTGGGTACAAAATATTTCCTGAGAAATTCAACTTACCTACAAATTTGAGGGTATTTTCCACACAATATCGTAATCTGTATTAAAACAAAGCCAACACACACTTTTCCCAAGCAAGATTCAGTTAGAGAACAACCTCTTCTTACAGATTTCCACAAAAATTCTCAGATTAATCCTCATTAATCACCTGCGCCAGACTCTTTTATACACACAAAATAAATTCTTCCTCCAACCACGGGTATAAAACAGAGTACATTTCAAAAGTATATTTTTTGAACATGAAGAATTTCAATCAAGGGTAGGTAAGCGGTGTATTTTTAAAATATTCGGACATATAAGACTTAAAAAACCTTTAACGACCCGTGAATTTTGTAATAGCTATTTAGCATTTTACATGCAGTTTGAAATAAAGTGTTACGTTCATGACACTCTCCCCGTCATAACACTTCAAGTTTGCAGTGACCTGACGTCATTTTCCATTATGACGTCATATTTTGGTAGTTCGGAGATGTGAAGGCACAGAGTGCACTGTCATATTCTACGGGAAGCCTTAACCTACCTGCGTGTCTGCTTTGACCCTTGTCCTGTTTTCAAGTCCCGTACTTTGGTTAGTAATGCTGCAATTGAAAATGTGATCGCGCGCAGGGAATGATTTTCGAACTATTGTACGAGTAACACATACCACACAAAGTACCACAGACAATGACATAGACAGACAAAAGAACATTGACAGTGAACAACAATGCATCACACACATTCAAAATACACAGAAAAATTGTTTACCATATTGAACATACGCGTTTGGCAGCTAAGAGTTTATCAAAACATGTCGAACATTTGACAAACACGTTTTTTCTACACTTCCGGAAGTTCAAAACCAAAACAAATGAAAACATGAATGTCGAGCCCGATCTTTTTACACATGAGTAACACGCACCTTGCACACATTCACAAAGCCGGCAACCTCACACACTATACACAGCTGATACACTAAACATGAAATAATACACAGACATATACAAAACAATACAAAACACAAAGACACAGAACATAAATAGTAATTAATAGCACAGATATATCTGGATAGATTTTATTTTTCCCTGGCCAAAGATATGAATCACTGAATGGATAGTTTCACCTCGGTAGGGTCTTTTCACAACTTGTAGCGCGAAATTCTTTTCCTCGCACAAAACAGATGTCAGTTAGTTTACGGATCACTGGACAGTGGACACCTGTAACAGGCATAGAAATTGTTACTACTACTGGGTAGTTTAGCTAGCGTAAAATATTTATTAAGTACACTGATTCCGTACGGACTCGAAGCACGTACTGAGTACAATCATGAATAAAACTCACTTGTCATGATTATGTAGAATGAAAATTGTAGGCCTACTGTCTGGAATTTTGGCGTTGGTCGTCACAGCGGCATTGGCGAGTGGCGTTTCGGCCTCGTCCCAGGAACTGGACCCTGGTTTTCCTCACAGTAACATCATTAACGTGGGCGCCATATGTCACAGGGTCATCGTTAAAGAATATAACGCTGGATTCGGATTTATGAAGTTTTAATGAGGATAACAAAGAAATGAAACCTAGAAATATAGAAAACACACTCACAACACACACACATTAACAAGAGACAAATACAACACATTAAACAAAGTTACAAATTACACAACATGAAAATTCACGTCGCTGCCAATAAATTACGTATTATTGAAATTGGTTTAATAAGTATTCACATCATTAGAAATAAATCTTACCAGGTATCCAGTATTATAAAATATGAAACATAATTATCAAGGCATCGTGAAAGTCGATGACTTCAAAAGTAACATGAAAGTTTGGACCTCTTACACCGTAAAGGTAGAAATATAATAGTTATTTGATTTGGCGGGATAAGCGCTTATGTAGTGCACGAAGTTAGTATACATGCATATTAATTATCAAATAGTGGTCTGTCATTGGTCCACTGGTCGTATTCGTATACCTGGTCAGTTTGTAAACTAAAAATAGAAATATCACGTGAGAAAACAAAACATTCACACATGGCACTCATTCACACAGACGGCGCTATGTTTGATTAGCAATGCGCGCTAATCAAATATAATTTATTAACAAAATATTTAATTAAATTTCAACTGTGACATTAACATATCCCAAACTTTTACATTACTGATATCAATTTTAAGAAAGTTTCAGCTTTGAAGGCTCAAAAAAAAGTTCCAAACTAAGTTTCATAGCTAATCAAAGTATCAAAGTATTTACTTTAGTTAATAATAGTAAACTATAGTTAACTATAGTTTACTATAGTAAATTTTTGTTAGGGGTGCCCTTCGATTGTGATAGAAATACTGGCAAAATACTCCCCTTTCTTGATCATTATATAGATACATGTATAATCTACATTATCATGCACATATGCCTTAAGTTACTCCTTATAAGTAGGATTTTTGATGTAAGAAAAACAAACGATTTTTGTTTACTTTTATCCTAAAAACTCTTATATTTTTAAAACCTCGTATCACACAGCAGATCGCCTAATTTGTGTGCTATAGGCCAGCACATTTAAAGAGTGGGTTATATACACCCTCGTTACCCACTCCTTCAAAACTTACCACTATGGATACACTGACACGAATCACTTACTTGATTTGAACACAATGTGTGTTACAATATTTTTTGACACAGTTCTATGTTTTTTCTTTGTTTGTTTGTTTGTTTTTTGTTTTTGTTTTTTTTTTTTTGGCAAACGCAACTTTAATTGTGCTAATATTGCAAACCATACTTAGGGAAAAAAATGATATGTAAATTAGGCAGAGGAGCTTTTTCATAATGTTACATTCGTTTTTTTTCTATTGGTAAGAATTATTACATGCAACTAGAAAGGGAAAATACGTACTACTGTGTATAAACTTGTGTCAATTCTTAGTATACTAAACACCTCTTCTATTAATTGATCAATCTTTTTATGTAAAAAGCCTTTTTTTTGTTTAGGCTTTATTGACACTAGCAAAAGACATTGGTAAAGATTATGAGCTAACCTTTTTTTGTGTCCCTGAGATCGAATATCAGAGGAATATTGATTTAAATTTAATCTTCCTTATATCTTTATGAGAAGTTTTATACTAGAAAATCAAAGATATATATGAGATCTAATTTTCTTAACAATTGTCTATTTTTTTCACGCAAATTTATTTGGGTAGGGTTTGAAAACATTAATCTTTCTTGTATCTTCTGAAGAAAAAAAACGCTTGCAATTATACAAAGAAACCATGCATTTTTATTTCATATACATGTATAAGTTTCTCTTTCTGACACCAGTTAAGTAAATAATCTTGTTTTTATTTAAATGACGACTGTGGAATCTTACTTCATAAAATGTGATAAAACAATTCTAAAAACACATGTACTTTTGCTATTATAGTCATCGAACATCATAATAGCCTAGTTATTTGTTTACCTTTAATGGGATAAGACATCTTGTATTATTGATGTACATGTGGGGTATAGTAATAACCTTTTGTTATATAAACTTTAAAGCTTTAAGGCTGCGTGATTTTACCCCCATGTATTTGCCTAAAAAGAATATTCCTACCGAAACCATTTTTTGTATTAAAAAAAAAAGACACAGGGTCAAACTTCTACGGGGGCATTTTTATACAACGCACACGGAGAAAAATGACCCCAGGCCATAATTTCTACAAAAAAGTGGGTCATTTTTCTACGTAGAATATTGACCAGGGGGTCAAATTTCTACGTAGAAATATGACCCCCGGTCAATATTCTACGGGGGTCACTTTTCGTCGTTACACCGGTGAAGGGCTGTAAATTTAGACCTGTACTCAGCACTAACAGTAGTTGTGGATCTTTTTCGTGTCAGCACATACTGGGACACAGAACCTCTGTTTACACAGTTTTATCCGGACAGGTCTTAAGGTCACACAGTAGATTCGAACCCGCAACGTTAGGATCAACTCCGCGACTGTAGAGCTAACGATCTAACCACTGTGTATTAGTATTAGTTACATGGCATATATCAGCTGTGTGTCACGTGACTGGTATAAAAATAGAATTATTAGCTGAATGTAGAAAATGACACTATACGCAGGACTGTTAAGGCGTACTATGAAGAAATCAACGGAATATAAAAGTGCATAAATACATATTTTTTTAAACTGAATTTATTTTAATAAAGCTATTATATTATCATTTGACCTTAATTTTAATTGAAATAATATTGTATACCCCGCTCTGTACTGAATTTGGTTTGGTCACGTTATTTGACAGTCACGTGATAAATGCATGTAATGTGTACTGTATATAGGTCATAAACAAATTTCAATATCGCAAGGGCATACCCTAGTTAGAATAAAAAATTTCATTAATAAATTGTATCTATATAACTTGTACTTTATGAAAAGTGCTGCTGCTTTAAACAGAATTTGCATGTTATTATTTAAATTTCAAGTTATTTGGCTCTAGTAGAAATATGTGTGACCTTTACCATGTATTTTATTTATTAATTAAGAAATGCTCTCGATTTCAGGAAAGCAGCAGCACTTTTCAAGTTAAGGAATGTTTCCGTTATGCATATTCAAAAAAATGATCAAGATCTATTAAGTGTATGCCCTTGCGAAAAGGCGATTTAATGAGGCACCTCGGCGTGAAGCATGCACACCCTGTACACAAATACACGGTAGAATCAATTTGATACATTCTCTCGATAGTTTTTAAATAATGGCACTAAACAACGGTTTCAGATTTGTTTAAAATGATTAATCAATCAGTAGTATATCCTATAATCAATTATGAATTATGCATTTTGCGACATGCGTGATGTATGGCGACCCACTGACGAGAATCCATCCTTAAGCTATGATGATTTTGACTTTTATGTTTACATCCTTGAATTGAAAATTCTTCACGACCCTCCCTTATAGTATATTCTGATATCATTCAGTTTGTTTTAAAAGCGTTATTGATGCAGCAGCATAGTTGAGAAAATTGACTAAATTACCATTAGGGGGACACCTAGGCGAGGCTGATACATTGTACTCAAATGAATATTTCTGCAATAAAGTTGGTAGACATGTGTGCAACACCATCAACAGTACTGTTATCGTAGACATACCCGGTATAAGTGACCAAATCATATTTTTGAGTAAATCTTTTTACCATCAATTAAATTATTTCCTCTCAAGAAATTATTATGATGATGAAAGTATTTTAGTCTTGAATATAAAATAAATCAATATAGCAGAATTGTTTGGTTTATTGAATGGAATAATAAATATTGCATAAAATTTTCTACTGTTACATTTTTAAAGTCTATTTAAGAATAGTTTAAGATTGTCTTGAGAAATATTATGCTTTGGGGCAAACTTTGCTTATTTTTCTCGGATATTTGTCATCAAAGGAGCAGTTTGACTTCTGTCTTTTGTTGCCACATTCTTCGTACGACCTAATCTAAATTTTATACTGATCTGAAACCTTCTTATGTTCTAGGCACATTGTTCCTCCACCTCGTCTACACTGAGAGTCCTGAAAATAAGTGTTATGATTGATATTTATTAATTTTATAATTATTTATCAAACATTTATCCATTGGGTCCCTACTGCATATATGATGGAAAAATCAAATAGTTCTGGATATATATAAAATAGAACAGTGGAACAATAGTGGATTTAAACATGGGATTTAAGGGGGAAGAAAAACATGTTTACTTGTTGAATGATAACATAGTATATGAGAATCTTACTTTCGCAAAGAATTTCATTCCATAAATAATCCAATCAGAGACTATCGTAATTGTCTCGTTAATCTACTTTGGTCTATGTATTATTTATTTTCCGTATTTTATGAAATACGCAGGTATGTTAAGGCAGTACCCAGATCATATTTCGGCGAATTTAGACTTTTTTCGTAAAATGTAACATTGATAAATCGGAAAAGCCATAGATAAAACATTTACTATTATTATCCAATGTATAGACGTCATGGAGTCTTATGCTAAAAGAAGCACTCCACTACGACGTCATCACGTGACGTCTATAAATAGAAAAATTGCCTTAATGAAAAAGTGAAAAGTTCAACACTACCCCGGGGATGAGTCATTTCTTTTTGTGAAAATAATTATGTGAAAACATCACTGGGTCATGAAAAGTGCTGCTAGAATCTTACTCTCCCGACACAGAAAAAATTATTCCAAAGTTTCACATGAAACCTTACCAAAATTATTACATTTTGTACAAACGATCAAGGAATTGTCATTAATTCATGTTAATCACACGATTCTAGCAGCACTTCCCAAGTACTACAGAAAACAAGCTTTCGATACAAACAAAAATTATGTCTCAAAGTTTGCGGCGTAGTGTTGAACTTTTGGAACTTTGTTGTTATACAACGACAGAGGAAAGGCTGATCGGTATTTCAAAGCACTGCCTGTGTTCATTATAAGAAAAATGTTAAGAAAATATCAGCGTACCTGATTCTTAATCTTTAATTCCTTATGAATCACACATAACATTCACGGTATATGCTTTAAGACTCCCATTTTATATATTTGTTTACATGAATTCTCGTCACGTTTAATTTTCACTCGGCAAATATTTGATCAATAGTTATGACGTCATGGGTTTGGTATTTAACGCCCGTGATAACAACATAGCTATTTATACCACCCAAAAACGACAAGGCTTTGTTTATATTATGTTTTTGAATGATTTCATTCATTTCTTGGACCTGAAATTAAACTTTATATATAGATATTAAGAAATCATTATTTCTATACTTCACGTCATACAGCTTACTATGACGTCATAGAAGCAAGTAGGATATCTCTGGGTGTAGCCTTAACATACCCGCGTATGTAACAGTATTTAAGCTCAAAAGTCCACTGAAACAATACAAATCGGGAGGAGAGCAAGCACGGACCTTTAAGAACAACATAGGTGGGATGAGGTGTCATAAAGGAGTAAGCATCTCCTGTTACAGCTGCCGTGTACTCATTGTCATGATCCAGTAAAAAAAAGAAAAGAAAATCTGTAGACAAATAAGTGCGTAAATAACGGCCTAACAATTAGCATGAAATATGTCATTCGACTAAATGAAAGATTGTATTTGCTATCAAGGTCATTGTATCGACTCTAGAATTTGCCCCAAAAGATAATGATAAAAATGAAGAAGTAAAAGATAAGCTAAAGGGATACTCAATCAAGCTCCACATAAATTACTTGATCACCTAAAACCACTTTAATCAAGTGCACCATTGTAAAGAAAAGTTATTCCCTGATTCCTGATTACATTATAACTACGATCTGATTACATGATAGAAATAGCTCATCGCTCTGTTCAAATCTCCGATACATACCCAGTATTTCTTTTCTGTTACTGCCCATTTTGAGTGATCTTTCGTAGATGTGAATTCAAACTCATCATGGAAGATAACTTCTTTGACATTCAAAACCTTAAAAAATAATCTGTGCAAGTTATGATATAACACGTACATGTACCCACATTTATTGTGAATGCTTGCCTAATTTGGAAAAAAAAGTATCCATATGATCTATATTATAACGTCTATATAGTCTATATACGGCGCCATATGTGGCAATATACATGTAGTTGCTTACAATGATTTTCAATTTTTATCCTGACGTGAAAACGTGAATTGCAGACACATTGTATACAAAAAACAAGAAGCCCATGGGCCATATTGCTTCCTGAGCACACTGGCTAGGCAAAAGCACAAATCAGTTCAGTATTGAAAAGATTACTGGGGGGAGGGGGGTGAATTTTTAACTACCTGATGATGCTTCCATGTCAATTTAACAAATGGCTTTGTTGTACCTGAGATTTTTTTTTAATTCCCATAAATTTCCCTTTGTAAAAATTTGATCCCCCATTGTGGCTCTTCCCTATCCCAGGCATCATGATTTGAACAAACTTGAATCCACACTACCTGAGGATGCTTCCATATCAGTCTGACTATACATAGCTTTTCTGTTCTTGAGAAGAATTTTTTTTTTCTATATGTTCTTATGTAAAACTTTCGATCCCCCATTGGGTCCCACCCTACCCCCGGGGGTCATCATTTGAACAAACTTGAATCTACCCTACCTGAAGATGCTTCCATATCAAAATGACTAATCATGGCTTTGCAGTTCTTCAGAAGAAGATATTTTCCTATATTTCTATTTAAGACTTTGATCCTCCATTGTGGCCCCACCCTACCCCCGGGGGTCATGATTTGAACAAAATAGAATCTACACTACCTGAGGATGCTTCCACATAAATATGACCAATCAGGGCTTTGCTGTTCCTGAGAAGATTTAAAAAAAATCTTCCTATATATTTCTATGTAAAACTTTGATCCCCCATTGTGGCCCCGCCCTACCCCCAGGGGTCATGATTTGACTAAATTGGAATCTACACTACCTGACGATGCTTCCATATAAATATGACTAATCAGGGCTTTGCTGTTCTTGAGAAGAAGATTTTTAAAGATTTTTCCTATATATTTCTATGTAAAACTTTGATCTCCATTTTAGCCCTGCCCTACCCCCCGGGGGTCATGATTTGAACAAACTTGAATCTACACTACCTGAGGATGCTTCCATTAAAATATAACTCATCATGGCTTTGTTGTTCTTGAGAAGAAGATTTTTAAAGATTTTTCCTATATATTTCTATGTAAAACTTTGATCTTCCATTGTGGCCCCGCCCTTCCGCCGGGGGTCAGGATTTGAGCAAACTGGAATTTACACTATCTGAGGATGCTTCCATATAAATATAACTCATTATGGCTTTGCTGTTCTTGAGAAGAAGATTATTAAAGATTTTTCCTATATATTTCTATGTAAAACTTTGATCCTCCATTGTGGCCCCGCCCTACCCCCGGGGGTCATGATTTGAAAAACTTAAATCTACACTACCTGAGGATGTTTCCACATGAGTTTCATCTTTCCTGGCCCTGTGGTTCTTGAGAAGAATATTTTTAAAAGATGCTATTAATATTTCACTAATTCTTAATTATCTCCCCTTGAAAGAGGGTGTGGCCCTTCATTTGAACAAACTTGAATCCCCTTCACCCAAGGATGCTTTGTGGCAAGTTTGGTTGAAATTGGTCCAGTGGTTCTGGAGAAGAAGTCGAAAATGTGAAAAGTTTACAGACAGACGGACTACAGACAAAATGTGACCAGAAAAGCTCACTTGAGCTTTCAGCTCAGGTGAGCTAAAAATAATTGATAACACTGATTAGGACTCAGAACAAAGGTATTTTTCTTTTAAAAAGAAAACAACCATAATTTATAGATATTTATTGTTCTGTTCTGTTTTGTTTGTTTTTGTCGATTTTTTTTTTTTGGTTTTGTTTTTTTCATTTGTCTGTTTGTTTGTTTGTTTCTTACAATAACCTTCATTAAAGATCACAATAAATATTCAACAAACCAAAATCCAAAAGATTAATATCAAAACAAGACACAAAGCAAATAAAAATAGACAAGAAGCAAATGGGCAACAACGCTCTTCTGAGTAAATATGGCCCTTCTCGTTCATCGGCAGATTCTTTTACCTATATATTTCTATGTATAATCTATTGTACATGTAGCCCCATCCTAGCCTCGGGGGTCATGACTCTAACAAACGTAAATGTACACTTTCTGATAATGGTTCCATATAAATATGACTGATAATGGCTTTGCTGTTTTTCTAAAAAAAAAAAAAAAAAAAAAAAAAAAAAAACATTACTCTGTCTTTCTATATAAATTTGCGATTGCCCATTGTCGTCCAACTCTAAGCCCATGGGGTTCATTACTTAAAATGAACAAAACTGAACATACATCACCTGTGATGCTTACATATAACTATGACTGATCATGGCTTTGTTGTTCTTGCTAAGAAGACTTTAAAAAGATTTTCCCTAAATACTTATGCCCATGTAAAACATACTACCCCTAGGGGTCCTAATTTGAAATGACTTGAATTCCTTATAAATAAACAATTATTTATGGCCTTCCTTTTCTTGAGAAAAAGATTTAAGGATTTTTCCTATGTATATCCATGTAAAATTTTGATAACCCATAGTGGTCCAAATCTTCCCCCAGGGATCATAATTTGAACAAATTTGAATCTACACTATCTGAGGATGCATCTATATAAATATGACTGATCATGGCTCTACTGTTTTTTTAAAGAAGATTTTATGCTCATGTAAAACTTTGATCCCCATTTTAATTCCACCCTTACCCTAGGGGTCATGATTTCAACCGCTTGAATCTTCACAACCCAGGATGCTTCCATATAAATATATGACTAATCATGACTTTCCTTTTCGTGTGAGGAAGATTTAAAGATTCTTCCTATTTATATCCATGTAAAACTTCGATCGCCAAAAGTGATCCCCTGGAGTCATGATTTGAAAAAAAAATTGAATCTGATGATGCTTCCATATAAGTATGATTATTCATGCCTTCTCTAATCTTGAGAAGATTTTTGAAGATTTTTCCTATTTATACTCATGTAAAACGTTGATCGCCCAAAGTGGCCAAACTCTACTCCTACCCCCCACCCCCACCGCCAGGGGGTCAAACTTGAATGTACACCACCTATAATTGCTTCCATAAAAATGACTGATCATGGATTTGCTGTTCTGAAAAAAAAATCTTGGAAGATTTTTCACATATATTCCCATGTGAAACTTTGATCACTCTAGCCCCATCCTACCCCTGGAGGCCATGATTTGAACAAACTTCAACTTACACTATATCAGATAGCTTTCACATAGGTCTCATCTCTTCTGTCCCGGTGGTTCTTGAGAAAATGATTAAATGACCTTATACATTTTTTTTCAATTTAGTGAGTTATCTCCCCTTGAAAAAGGATGTTTCATTTAAACTAACTTGAATCCCCTTTACCCAAGGATATTCTGTACCATGTTTGATTGAAAATATCCCAGTAATTCTTGAAAGATGAAATTGCAAAAAAGTTAGCGACAGCAGCTCAAGTGAGCTCCTAAAAACAATAATTTTGTGTTAGTCTAAGTTGCCAGACAAGCAATTTATGATCTTTCACCCACCCAACCCCCTCCTCCACCTTTTCTTAAAATTGCTTATATAATAGTTTTTAGCGTGTGGATTATAAGATTGTGAAATATTGAAATATTGTTTTTCATTGAATAATTAAAGCGTTACTCGGATTTAATTATTCAATTCACACTACAAGGTACATGAGAAAGGAAAAGATAACGAAATGTGATTTATCAAATCCTGTAAATAATATGAAATGGGCAAAAACACCGATACATCTAAAAACAAAAGATGATAAACCAAATACCTAGTGTATAGCAGCAATAATGTACAGTCTCATAAAAAAAAAATAAAATAGATTCTTCAGGTCCTTTCATTCAATCTCATATTCTTCATAATCTTGAATATATTTTCTATATGAATACAATACTGTAATTTTCAAATGGGGCTATTTTCCACAGGATTTCTGATTGTAGATATAACCAAACAGAGAATCTTAGAGTACGTAAGTTAGAAAATGAATATTATTTTCAAAGCATGTGAAAATGAACAAAATTTAGGATGGAATCAGCGAGATATTTATTGTTAATGAATACGAAATTCATCCATGCTATTTTTATATAATTTATGATAAAACTTTCAATGAATGTATACTTTCTTTTCATGAACATTCGTATCGGTGTTCTTCTAAGTGATTTTATTTGTATTACATGCAAACACAATTAAAAAGAAAAATCTTTGCAGTTTCGCAGGCCAAGAGTCCGATTCGTAATCCATCATATTCTTTTTTTTTCTCTTCCTCAGTGATCATCATTTTTATAAACATTAAGATTTCTGTAGGCAAGAACGTAAGCTAATTAACTTGCTAGATGGCATTAGCGTATTTACTTAATCGGTTAAGGGGGAGATGGGGGGGGGGGGGGATGGTAAGAATCTGATAAGCGGAGATGATTTTTTTTTTTTTTTTTTTTTTTTTTTTTTTTTGCTCTAATTCTCTGACAATTTTGAAAGTGCTTGTTATTACCATCAAGGGACAAAGACATACATGTAAGTGCTACGAACAAGTCGTAAACAAATAAATAAACTAATTAATTAAGAAAAAGGAAGACAAAAGGAAGACAAAAGGAAATTATTTGCCTTATAGTGACCACACGAAGACGAAAATCCACCTAAGTCTTCAGAACGCCAGGTTTCAACCTTTAAATTATCCATCAGCTTTTCCGCAACAAGGTTCAGATACAAATCTGTAATAAGTTAAGTTTTATGAACATTTTTGAAATTATCTAATCAGCAATATATATATATATATATATACATATATATATATATATATATATATATATATATATATATATATATATATATATATATATATATATATATATATATATATATATATATATATATACATGTATATATATATATATATATATATATATATATATATATATATATATATATATATATATATATATATATATATATATATATATA
This sequence comes from Saccostrea echinata, assembly GCF_033153115.1. NCBI lineage: Eukaryota > Metazoa > Mollusca > Bivalvia > Ostreida > Ostreidae > Saccostrea > Saccostrea echinata. The sequence goes on from NW_026889767.1 coordinate 5,523,986, forward strand.
TATATATATATATATATATATATATATATATATATATATCAACAAAATACATGTGCATCTATGGTTATACTTTAAATACATAATACACATATATTTGCCTCCTTTGAATTTATTTGATTTCCCGAAATATCTGAACATTGTTCCTCCCTTTGATGTAAACCAAAAAGTCTTATTTGAATCGGATGACATCCCAAACGTAATGTTCCCATCATAGATACATGGTTTAGTTATGTTGAATGTTTCAACTATGTAAAACAAAAATGAAATATTGTAAAATTGATTGCTTTTGGTTTTGAATAAAAACGTCTACAAAAAGCTGGTTTGTTTATAAGTAATGAATTATGTAGGTAGATAGGTATTATTACAATCTTAATTTATTATATAATGAAAAAGTTGAAAAATAAAATGTTTTCTATGTTTTTATAAACTACAGTATTTTTTTTTCTAATCGGGACGTCACTAGTTCCAAAGAAATTAGCCGGTTTAGACAATAGAGAGGTTAAGCAGATGACCGTGTACGTCTTCGTGTACGTGTAGCTAGGGAAATCCCCTAATTTACTGCGATTTACATCATCAGTTTTGCATAGCGCGTAATTCTACAAGTTGTACACGACGTGTAGATTCATTTGTACACGTAGGAAAGAACGTGTAGATTCATAAACACAAATTATAGAATATATATTTTTGAGGCAGTGTTTGTTGTGATGTTGAGAGTTTATTACGTACATCTATGTATCTTTTTTAATCAAAGTCATACAATTATTTGATACAAATGGATTGGAAAGTGACTTGTTGAAATGACGTTTTACACGTACTGCTACAAGTACAGATTGTTATATGTAAACAGAACACGATGTTAGTTACGTGTACTTGTAAAAACACTTCTAGGTTTACACGTACACGTAGACGCACACGGTCGAATGCTTAACCTCTCTAATATTTCACATTAGACAACATTTTAAGCAGTATAAGACCGCGGAACACTTACTATAAAAAGTGAAAATATGCGGCTCACGTCATTTCCATCTGTTAGAGTCAAAACATTTGATGAAAGACAAATTCGGTGCGGACGTCTGAGAAAGAAATTTATTAAATTCTAGTTTGAAATCCATTTTCAATCCACCTCAGATACGCTCGTAGCACAGTGTAACCCACTACAGAAGACAAATAATTTCAGTTTCGGAGAAATTTAATTATTTATAAGTCGTAATTTTTCTTTGTTGTGTTTTTAAAGAAAAATAGAGCTCTAATCAACACCAAAACACTTGACCAGGTGATCAACTTGACCCCTGACCCTAAGGCCATTAATTTCAAAATTTTGCAAGATCTACCTGTGTCCATCATTAGTATGCATTTAGTTCGTTTGCATAATACCCAGGAGCAGAGAAAAGAATTTTCAAAGAATTACCCTTTTTCACTATAAAATGAAGTAAAGCCCCCTTCACCCACCGCGATAACCCCTGACCCTGGGGCCACAACTTTGACTATGCTCTTAATTTATTTGCTTAAAAGAGCAGAGGAGAAAATTTTTTTAAAATTAATGCATTTTCATTAATATATTATCAATAGAGCCACATCCTAACACCAGCACCCTTGACCCTGGGGCCATGGAATTCACACTTTTGCAAGTGGCATCCTTGCTCATCATAACTATGCACTGTGTCTGATTGCTAAATACCAAGGAGCAGAGAAATATATATATATATAGAGTCCGATCTTAACACCATAACCCCTGACCCAGGGCCATGAAATTTATAATTTTGGAAGAGGCTCACTTGCTCATCATAAGTATGTATTAATTCTGTATGCTTACATGTAATACCCAGGAGCAGAAAAAAAGGATTTTAAAAGAAATAATGCATTTTCCCTATATAATCTGCTCAGTATCCAGTAGCAGAGAAGAAGGTATTCAAAGTTTGTTTTGGGTTTTTTTTTTTTTTTTTTTTTTTTTTTTTTTTGCATTTCACTATCTAATCAATAAAGCCGGCGCCTTGCTTTAGATCACCTAACCCAGGGGCAATCAAATTCACAATTCTCGAAGAGGCACTATGCTCATCACATTTATAACCTACATTTCCTTGCTAAATACCCAAGAGCAGAGAAAGAGGTTTTCAAAGAATTTATGTATTTTCACTACATAATCAATGAAGCCCCCCCCCCCCCTCCGCACTTCAACAACAGAACTCCTGACCCATGGGCAGTGAAATTCACAATTTTGAAAGAAACACACTTGGTCATCATAACTATGCATGTAGTATATCTGCTAAATATACCGTCGGAGTGGCAAAGATTTTTTAATATAAATTATGTATGTTCACTACACAAGCAATAGTCCGTGAAATTCTCAGTTTTGGAAGAGACCCCCTTGCTCATCATTAGTATGCATGTAGTTTGTTTGCTAAATGTTCAGGAGCAGAGAAGAAGATATTCAAAGAATTACTTCATTTTAACTACATAATCAAATACAGCCCCTCCCCCACCACTACTCCCAAAGGAGCTCCCAAAGGTGACATTGTCTTTTTGGAGAATAAGGGTAAAAATGAATAGAAAGCAATTAATAAAACCTCATTATCCCAAACTGGAGGACTACATGATTAAAATTCAAGAGGTAAATTTCGAACTCACTTCGACATATTCTTCGTACAGTGAAAATTGTCTATCCCGACAACTACTCTGCCATCTGTTTCACTGTGAATTTCGACCTTTATTTCGTTCCCATTTCACATTGTTTTAATACTCCTGACACTGTGCAATCCGATGCAAAATTTCCCCCTAGTGCATGTCAGATTATACAGGTTTTACTGTATGAGATATATGGACATACGGGAAATTGAAGTTAAACTGTAATGATCCCCAGGAGAGATAGTAATTGTGATCGTGGTTTACATAGTTTCATACATTACCTAGATCATTGAGATTGTTTAAAACTGAAAGAAAATGAATCCGTCGATGGGAATATACTGTAAATAGATAGGGAAAAATATCAATTAATTTGTATTTGCAAATTATTTCATCTTCTGAAACAAATTTATTTTTTTTTCTATAATATTGCTTAAAGGACCATTTTTAGTAAAAGACGTAAATTATCACTGCAGCCTCATCTTACTAAATGCGTATAATTGATAATGGAAAGGAAATTCAAATAACGACAGAGATTGTTTTTTTTTTCATATATATTTAAAAAGATATGCATGTAGATAATTTTAAATTTTAAATACTTACTTGTTATTTGTTATTTTTCATAAATACTTATCATGTCGAGATATTTTCTTTCTAATGTTATGCAAAGAATAGACTGTCCATTTATGCGTTTGCCCTCTCCATATACAGAGATTGTCAAGTATGTCTTCTTTATAATATATTGTTAAGACAGTGGGGGGGATAAATAGTTTATACTTGCATGTTTTATTTGTTTATTACCTATAAGATCAAGATATTTTCTTTCAAATGTTATGCAAAGTACAGACTGTCCATTTGTGAGTTGACCATCTCCATATTCGTATTTATTTGGAAGTGGAAACCTAGGAATGCTCGAAATCATTCAGAATCCTTCCTTGTCATTGAAAGCAGTTGCTCCTAATAGAAAATATGTGATATTTTCCCTCATGTAAAAATGCGAAAGAATAGTTATTTGCATTATTAGTGAAGCGTGTTAATTTTTGTCTCAAGTAATCTGTAAAAGAATTAGACAAGTTGACGTAACTCCGTGTAATTGCGGTGTTTATTTGATTAATGTGGAAAATGTAAGAGAGAAAATCCAAGAATAATGAAATAGTTTACTTTAACTTTGGATTGGATAATATATAAACCTTTAAGGTGTCCACTACTTTTTTTGCAATTTTTCGAATTAGGTGGCTGATCGTTATATATCGCATGTTCAATTGATTCCTGTTAAAATAAATTAAAAAAATAATAAAAATTAAAAAACAAAGAATTCTTGATGATGATGCAAGTTCAATAAACTCTTCATTAATATGAAAAAGCAAAATTAAAAATTAAACGAATAGTGTAAATGTGAAGTAAACAAACGGTAATCAAGTTGAAAAGTCCAATAAAACGATACAAATTGTAAGCAGAGCAATAACAGAATATGAAAAAAGAGGTGGAATCAGGAGCCCTGAAGGAGTGAACATTCCCTGTTCACCGGTCACACCCATGTGGGCTCCTTGTCATGATCGGGTAACCGGGAAAAATTCTTAGTCAGTTTAGCATGAAAAACTGTATCCCAAATGTGTGGACTTTATTTGCTTGAGAAAAGGCTTATATGTTTATTTAATGCTTTGAAGTTGCATCTATCTGTATCTTTACATTCGGGATTCATGATTTAAATTAATAAATTTAATTTCCCATTCTTATTTCCAGATTAAAAATTCCAGAATCAGTATTAGAATCGTGTTACATGTATTATACATATACATGATAACAATACGAATGCGAGACGAAGTAAAAATTTATTTAAATTCATGAAATGAAAAAAAAAATCCATTTTTAAGGCAAGGCTATATAAGCTTAAAATATGCAAAAAAAAAAGAAAAAAAAAAAAAGATCAAATCAAACACATTTTTTCATATGTTCTTCGTTTTTCTATTGTCTATAAAATCTAGACATCATGGATGCAATACAATTTCAGTGTTTAATCTATATTCAACGTTCTATTCTAATAATAACATTTTCATAATGTTACTTGAAAAAAAAAGTTTTGTTTATTGAATTTATTATGCAAATCTTTGCATTATTACCTGGCCATTACTTCTGAACGGTTGTGCTAGAGCTTTATATTTCACCTGGGTATTTCAAGTGATAAGACATTTCTTCGGGTACCAATTTTTTCCCACTTTGACTTTTGAAATTTACCAACTTTTGAAGAAAGAAAACTTTGCGTAACTTCTGAACGCTTGGTACCTAGGGCTTTTGTATACTTCTTACAACACGCCCATTTCTTTGGTACCAACTTCTTGACCTCTTTACCTTGGAGTATGACCTACTTTTTAAAAAGTTTTAAATTTGTCCATTATTTGTGAATGGTTGGTGCAGGGACGTACAGATTCCAAGCGTATTTCCTTCTTTTGGGGGTACTAATATTAATGTCATCATGACTTTGACATTGGAATAATGTGTATGACTTACATTAGAAAAAAAAACCTTGATCAAAATTTCTGATTATTGATTCTGAGATTTCACCTGTTTTCCTGTACCTATTGACCCTGGCCTAGGAGTTTGACCTATATTTGAAAAAATATTTGGCTTTGATTGGATTGATTGGTTGTATGTTGTTTTGCGTCCCGTTCGAGAATTTTTCACACATATAGAGATGTCACCATTTCAGGTTTCAAATTCAGACCTTTACTCGGCACTCAGGGCCATTGAGCAGTTAGGATTCTTTATCGTGCCAACGCCTACCGTGACACGGGGCCTCGGTTTTTAAGGTCTCATCCGAAGGGCTCGCAACTTTCATTTCAAAGTGCCAAGCACTTGGCGAAGGAACAGTTGCTACCAATTTTTTTTCGACTTAGGTCAGTACCGGCCGAGATTCGAACACATGGCCTTCCGATCAAGGAGCGAGCGCTTTACATCTTTGGTTTGATCTGCCATACGAGGTCAAACGTGTTTGACAAACACATCATTTTTATCATTTGGAGAGGGGCGTTGGGGTTATGTCGATATGTTAGGTAGTCAACTTTTTAAAATCTATTCTGCGTAGCATGCAGACATACAGTTAATGGAGTGTAATCAATGTATTTAAATCGTCACTTCTACCTTCTTAATAAACAACATCAGTTTTGTTTGAAATTGACGTTTAATTGTCAAATATTATGACAAATAAAAAAAAAGCAGGTGGGGAGAGGGGCAGCTACAACATGCAGCAGATATTATAACTGAAATAAACTCTAACAATTTGAAATAACAATATATATTCTAGCAAAAAATATTCTCATGTCACTTTTTGCGAGCAAATCTACATGTAGATGCTTATCAGACAGGTTATAGAAAAAAAGTTTACATTTTAATCGAATAAATTATTCATCTGAAGTGCGTGAAAAGTACGTTAAATATTGTGTGATGAATCCCAACGTTTACATGTAATTAATGGATGTGCCATGAAGCAGCTCCGACCTTGACATTTTAAAAAAGCTTTCGTATAGATGATCGAACTAAATTATAAGTAAATTGTATTTATTGTTTCGTAAAAAATATAGCAATCCCTTTAAAATAAATATATAAAGCAGATTTTTGAGTTTATGTAAATATGTCATAGTAAATTTCAAAAACTTACGCCGTTGTATATTTGTTGAAGAGTATGATACAATGGGTTGTTGGTCTTTTCTCTAATGTCAGCATCAAAGAAATGTAATTTTTTTGGATTCGAATTTGCGTCTAGGTAGTAGAATTTATCGCCTCCTCTGACTTCTTTGTTATTCCTTATCGTATTTGTTGGAATCTTGTATAGCATGAACCTGGTTTATTTGTTGAACATTAAATATGAAAGAAACATAATGCAGAAGTTATTTCGTAATATAATAATGATAATGTAATCTTGATGATATTATATATAATATGATAATGTTATCATACATGTATGCTTGAATATTTCCTAGCTCTGACATCCAACATTGTAGAAAAAAACAATATGTTATATTCACCTGCAAGTGATCTTCTAGATGAACATAAGGATTCATTTCTCTACATTGGACTAAAAATAGATTGGGAATTTCCAAATTGATATAAATAGTTCTGAAAAGTTACTTCACAATTCTTTGTACCCGACTTACAGGCACATAGCATCTGGAGGATGACTGTCCTCCTCCCTACAATTTTTAGATCGCCTAAGATTAAACCTCAAGTGAACTTCTCTGATCATCCGTTGTCCGGCGTCCGTCTGTCTGTCCGTCCATCCGTCTGTAAACTTTTCACATTTTCAACTTCTCAAGAACCACTAACCCAATTTTAACCAAAGTTGGTACAAAGCATTCTTGGGTAAAGGGGATTCTAAATTGTTAAAACGAATGGCCTAGCCCCTTCCAAGGGGAGTTAATCAAGAAAATGCAAAAATAGGTGGGTCATTAAAAAATCTTCTTCTCAAGAACCACCGGGGCAGAAAAGCTGAAACTTATGTGAAAGCTTTCAGAGGTATTGTAAATTCAAGTTGTTAAGATCATGCCCCCCTTGGGTAGGGTGGGGCCACAAAAGGGAATCAAAGTTTTACATTGAAATATAAAGGAAAAATGTTTTTTCAGGAATTGCTAAACCAGAAAAGATGAAATTTACGTAACAGATTCCTGATGTAGTGTAGATTGTTGATTGTTCAGATCATTGTCATCGTGGGTAGGGTGGGGCCACAATAGGGATTATGTAGGGAAAAATCTTTAAAGCTCAGTAAATAGCAAAGCTGTGATGAATCATATAAATGTAGAAGCATCCTCTGGTAGTGTAGGTACATTTTTGTTCAAATCATTGCCCCTGTGTCCTGTGGACCACAAATAATGATACAAATTTTACATAGGAATACATGTATATTGGGTAAAAAAATCTGAAGCAGAACAGTAGGGCCAAAGTGACTCAGATGAGCTTTGTGGCCCATGGGCCTTTTGTTTTTAAATGTAATTTTTATTACTATATACATGTATTAAGTATGGTAATGTTCATTGAAAGACTGTTCCGCCACCCTCCGAAACACTTCCTGATACATGATAGTCAAATCTCTCGTACGATAATCCCCCTCCCCCCCCCCTATAAACATCCAAAGAATAAAATTTGGAGTTTGGTATGAGGTATTCTCCTCTCCTCTCTTTCGGGGCCAGTCAAAGATTTTGAGGGTAGGTTTTCATCCCCCCCCTTTACCCCCCCCCCCCAAAAAAAAACTCTTTCAAAATCGATCAATTGTGCCTGATATTTATTTTGTCTACATCGCAACTAAAATAGATAAAGACATTCCAAATTAATACAGCTGGTTATGTTTATTTTAACCCCGCTTCTTTGGCTAGGACTTCAGCAAATGCTAGCATGTAAGATAGCATGGATTTCTTATGAACGAATTTTTATCATTTAATTATTGAATCATATTATAAATTAAACAGTAATTGGGTTTTAGTCAATACGCTGTTTTAGCCACCTTCGAAGTACAATATTCACCTCGCCCTTTTGGCTCCGTGAATACCATGCTCCTCAGGAGGTAAATTCAGCGTATTGACTTTATAAAGAACAATAAATGCATAATGTATTTTGCATTAGTGGACAGATGATAAAAAATAATTCTGAAGTGAAATCCCTTGAAAGCTAAATATGTACATATGTAAATGCTGATTAACGATCAAAACGGCATAAAATTATGTTTACAACATTAAAGGGGTATTTTAGAACGATGGATGCAATATAGCTTGTTCATATAAAAAAAATCGTCTGCAATCTACATGTTCCCTTAAACAGAGATATTTTTGCTTATCTAAATGAAGCAGAGAACAACCAAAAAAAAAAAATACAATGCAAAACAAAACAAAACAAAAAACAAAAAAGAACAAAAAAAAACAAAACAAAAAAAAACAAAACAAAACAAAAACAAAAAAAAACAAAACAAAACATTTCTGACTACATTATCTATATCGTATTTCCACATGCAAAGTTTTTCCCGCCTTTTTTAGGTCACCTGAGTAAACTCAGGTGACCTATTGCTATCCGTTTTTGTCTGTCGTCGTGTGTTAACATTTTAACATTTTCAGCTTCTTCTCTGGAACCACTGAACCAATTTCAACGAATTTTGGCCTAAAGCATCTATAGGTGAAGGAGAGAAAAAATTGTGAAACTCATGGCCCCTGCCTCCCTGGGGCCTGAGGGGTGGGGCTGAAACCATCAAAATTAATGCAATCTTTAAAAATCTTCTTCTTTACTCCTGGAAATCAAGCAGTCAAATTATTTCCAGGCAGTCAAAATGTTGGCATGATTGTAATAAGCTCTACCAAAATTGTGAAATTCTTGGCCCCCAGGGTCAGGGGTTCTGGTGCTAAGGCGGGGCTCTGTTGAATATATACTGAAAATGAATTAATTCTTTTAAAAAATCTTCTACTCTGCTCCTGGGTACTAAGAAAACAAACAAAATGCATAGTGATGATGAGGAAGAGTGCCTCTTCCAAAATTGTGAATTTCATAGCCCCTGGGTCAGGGTTCTGGTGTTAGGGCGCGCTATAATGATTATATAGTGAAAATGCATTAATTCTTTGAAAATAATCTCTTCTGCTCCTGGGTATTAAGCAAACAAATTAAATGCATAGTTATGATGAGGAAGAGTGCTTCTTTCAAAATTGTGCATTTAATGGCCCCTGGGTCAGGGGCTCTGGTGTAAAGGCAGGGCTCTAATGATTATATAGTGAAAATCTATTAATTCTTTGAAAATCTCTTCTGCTCTATGGTATTAAGCCGATAAAGTAAGTACATAGTTATGATGAGCAAAGATGCCTCTTCCAAAATTTTGAATTTCATGGCCCCTGGGTCAGGGGTTCTGGTGTTAGGGCGGGGTTCTCATGATTATATAGTGAAAATGCATTATTTCTTTAAAAATCTTCTGTTCTGCTCCTGGGTATTAAGCTGATGAGATAGGTGCATAGTTATGATAAGCAAGAGTGCCTCTTCCAAAATTGTGAAAGATATAACCCCGGGGGGGGGGGATTATTATATACTGAAAATGAATTAATGCTTTGAAAATCGTCTCCCCTGTTCCTTGGTATTAAGCAATCAAACTAAATGCATAGTTATGATGAGCAAAGACGCCTATTCATAAATTGTGAATTTCATGGCCTTTGGGTCAGGGGTTCTGGTGTTAGGGCGGGGTTCTTATGATTATATAGTGAAAATGAAATAATGCTTTAAAAATCTTCTCCTCTGCCCCTGAGTATGAAGCAAACATATTAAATACAATAATTTCAATGTAAATGTATTAAATATATGTAAATGTGCCTTTTCTCTACTTCTTTAGGTATTTAGGAGGCAAACAGTGTACAAAAATATAATAAGTAAAGCAAAGGAGAGTTATTCCCCTAAATTGCTAAATTGTGTTAATCAAGAAATCCCTCTATATAGTTTAATTAAAGTAGGTCGCGGGTTTGCTTTTGTCGTCAAATTTGGTACACAATTTCGACGATTCGAACGGTTGTTTTGTGCGCATTTGATTATGAAGTCAGTTACGTCACAAAGGCGACGTTGCATTGCTTCCTGTTTATTTCTCTGAAAATTACTCTAGCAATAGAATCTAGTCAGCACGAAGTGTAGAAAGTACATGTTATTGTCCGTAAACCTCGTAAATATGAACCAAGAGTATAATAAGTTTGAATTCTGCTCTGATTATATGTGTAATAGATAAGAACAAACTAATAAAACATAATAAATGCGATGCAAAATGCAAGGAATAATTTATATTGTAAGTGATACTAAACTGCTATAGGTCAATCAAAATGAGTCAGTGTAAAAGATATGGTATGCTAAAAGATTGTTACCGTAATTTGCTAAGCCGAAAATTTGAAGGTTGTATGTGTGCACGTAATTTGCAACGAAGGGAAAGTACGTAATAACCATGTTTGCCCATCGCAACCGGGAAAAAAATTGTATATTTTTTGGATAAAATCAATCCTCAACACTAAAAACGGGTGAAATTTAATTACATGCACCCCCCCCCTTTTTTTTAAATTATTTTGTATTTGAATCTGATGGAGTCGCTCTCTATATGCAGGATAGCAAGTCATTGATTTATCATAGTGAAATGCATTAAACATGTTAAAATAAATTCATACAAACACCCGGCATATCGGATCTTTATGACACTGTAAACAGATAATAATATACTTTTACGAAATATAAGTATCAAGTTCATTTTTTTTTTTTTTTCGATATAACAAAATTAAGATGTCTGTGTGTAAGCTGAATGCAAGTGTTTTACATTTTGCTGATGAAAAATTGATGAAATAAAAGAAAGAACGAATGTTTGAGTGTTCGAACGATATACTGACTTGCAACTGATATAAAAAGAACATTGCCAGTAACCCCCCACCCCACCCCTCTTCCTCAGTAGTGGGGTGGGTTTTTTTTCTTTACCGATTTCAAATGGAGTGATAAAATTCACGTGTTATACTTGAAATCTTAATAATGAATTTGAACATCCTAACATTATTTGAATTAATATATTATCAATCGTAGTGTTTTCGCTGCATATTAATGCACGAAGAATGTCTATATCAATATATCGTTCATTTTGACTTCGTGGGCAGAATATGAATTTCACAATACTAGAGTAGATAAGTTGCTGTTCTTCCTAACACGTTTCAGCAAAAAGTGAAATGCTGAATAAAATTACAGTGTGCATCTATGTCACTTTTTAGATCTTGTATATTCCATATATAAAGATACTTATATGTAAACGCGATTATGTCAATATATGATGTTTTAGTCATAAATAACGCCATAAACGCAACATTTTGGCAATATAAAAGCAAGCTTTAAAATTATTTAGCCCCCCCCCCCCATAAAAAAAATAAAATACAAAAAACTAACGAGAAGACATATTGATTTTTTTTTATCTCAATAGTTTTAATCTTACCTCATCTTGACATTTTGAAATTTCTGAGTAATTCGTCTACGTCTTTAAAAAGTTTTCCGACTTTTCTGAAGAAACTCTTTCGGTACAATTGGTTTAAAAACGTTATTTTCCTATATATGTCTATAGTAACGCCTAAATATAGTACCAAAAACTATACCGTGTTTACAGTAATATAGCATTAAAGCCACGTAGGCAAATTTGATAAAAAATTCAGATAATATGACGCAAATTCTAAGGAACATTGTATCAAATTTCAGGATATGTTTTCTCGTAAGAATTTTTATGCAGTAAACCCGTGACCTACCTTAACAGGTTATTTGATTAAATGAGAATACAAGAAAGAATGTTATATATATAGAAACAAAATGAACATGATTACTATAAAGATTATCTATTCATGTAGCAAAAGGTCTAATGTTACACAGTATGTTTATACTGTAGTGTCCTGTTTGACAGTTGATGAGTTATTGTTGGGGAAATTCATGGTTGACAAGAGACTGGATAAAGTTGCTATATACTGTACCAAAGTGAAAAAATAATCACAGAGAGTCAGGTTGACTAGGGAAAATGTTGTAGCTAGTGACAAGTGTCAAGTAACCACATTGTATAGCCAAGTCTCTATTTGTGTACTGAATTGTAGCACTGGGCAAGTGAAAGAAACATATCTGTATATATTGAATGCGTTACACACTAGGCAAGTGCCCATTGTATTTGTATATTTTGCATTCATTATCAAGTACAATCCCAAGGAGATCACTCGGGTCTCGCGAGTTACACTAAGCAAGGGTAATTTTACCAAATTTTTGAAATTCTTTGGCCACTTAGCTTTATCTATCAGTTAATTTTGTTTTATACTTCTATGGATTCTTTACATTGGTGTATTATACCCAGGTGACCGTTAAGGCCTTTGGGCCTCCTGTCTTAATTAAAAATAGCTCTAGTTAATTTGGAAATATTTCAGTTATATCTAAGGAAACTGCGAAACATGACAAATTCTTGGATAAATTCTGGGACTGGAAAGGGGTTGGGGAGAGCGGATAACATTACAGATAAGGATTTGCAATTTTGTTTTTATTATATGTTCAACAGTTAAATACTGACAAGTGATCTTTTAATGGAAAATGTGGCAAATCTCTCAATTTTCCCTCCCTTCACGAAGAGTGTTAAAAACTACTCCGTAGCCTTTTGTAAGATAGCACAGTAAGTAAACCATCCTTACAGAGAATTAATCTGCCAAAGATTGTTGAAGTCCATGTTTACTTACAATCTAACAATCGCTTAGCTATGTTGTCTCACAACTGCTCAACTATGACGTCACGGCCTACGACACCTCGTTATGGCGAAAACAAAACGTGAAGGAAAAACCATTGAAAAATATAGTAAACAAAAATTCAATGTTTTTAGTTGAAAAGGAATAATATTTATTTCACCATTGAAAAACGAGTGAAAATTTCAAGAAATCCTGTCCCCTCTTGAAATGAATATCATACCCAACTTTAAACATCTAATATCCTCTTTTAATTCTTATATTTAATTTCTCTTTTTTTCTTGCAAATTTCCATAAGATACCTAAGAAGGTGTAGGATTTTTTTTAGTACAAAATTTAATTCTTAAAAAATTGACTATAAAATATATCGACCAATAATGAATTACTTTAGATATATTTTGACTAATGATTCTCCTGTATAGAAATTGAGATAGAAGCATTTTAGATTAAATATATATTTCATTATTTTAAGACACTTTTACTAATAGCACACTTTTTTGTGTAAGGTTATTGTAAAAACCTTCAGACACATAGGAAAAATTGAAATTTTTTCGAAACATCGTACATATATTGTTGTTTTATAAATATATATGTTGTTATATCAACACTTTTGAAAGACCTATAATGATTATTGTTAGTGAATATTCTCAAAATCTTCACCAATTAATTAATTAATTAATATCATGCGCATTCGAGTACTTCTCTTCTACGTAGAGTTGTACCTGGATCTAATTGTTGCACCTCACATTTCGAACTTAGCTTAGCAAGGTGGTAAAGACAAGAGGTATATCTTGCAAGCACTTACCTCAGATTGGTTCTTAAATCCCGTTAATTTTATTTCTGATGAACACTCACAGTCTTAATTTTGATATGGAGTAGGGAATGTGTAGCGAACTATCAGAAACGTTTGCGCAAAACAACTTTGGCTTTTGCGTCCGATTAGAAAATTCAAAGATATAAATAAAAAAAAATGATTTCTTAAATCACTATGCGTGAGGAAAAATATTAAAAGATTTTTCATCTTTTCATTCTTTTTAATATTAAAAAGTTAAGTATTTCATTCATTTTAAAAAAAATGTCTATATATCATGAACTACACGTGGAACAGAAATTTCTTTAAAAATGTTGAAAATGAATGAAGAAATAAATCCTGCATGAGAAACGATAGGACTTTCATTTTTCAGATGTGCATTATCTTTAACAAGACATTTTTAAATATACTAGGATTTTTGACTACTTGGCCTTGATCTTTAAGTTTAACTTACTTATCAAAAATTTTAATTTTGGCCATAACTTTTGCTCAAGAAGAGAAAGATCTTTCATATTTTTTTCACACGTGCATTACTTGTGACAAGACTTTTCTGATTGTATTATAACTTTTTGACTTCATGACCTTGTTCTTGAAATATGATCCAATTTTTAGATGCTTATATCTTCGTCATAACTTGTACCAATTCAATAATTTATACCTTTTTGTATGACGGATGGACAAGACAGGACACACAAACAAGACACACGCAAGATAGTTACATGTTCAATACGGACTGAATAAAATGGCCGGACTAGAGAGGTGGCCGGTTTGCCGAGAATTTAGCATACCGAAGAATTGCATATTTACAGTACTTGCAGAATTACAGTTTTAATATAGTGTTTATATGGCTAATGTTGTAATAAACATTATACAAACAACTTTTTAAGCTAAGTAATGTTTAGTATGATTTACTTTAGAAAATTATACAAGCTGTATCATTGCATGTGGAATTATCAGTACTAGGAAAGGTATAAAAATGGAATCTCGTAAAGGAAAAGCTCTAGAAATTCATGAAAATTATTCTTTTGATAAGGATATTTTCGACATCCCTTTTGATTTTTAAAGATTAATTCTAAAATAAGAACAGAAAAAAAACTATGGAAAGGTACTTTATTATTCATTTGCAAAAAAAACCCATCTCCATACCTAAACTATCGACACGTTTATGCCTATCGCTTACGTTTTTAATAAATTTGTTTGTACTTTAGTGAAAAGTAAATAATTAGAACATTTCTTAGCAAAATTTCTGTTCATTTAAATCATGACATGTATATTTTGATAAACATTATTGATTTTTTTTTTTTCTCAGTTTTGTCTTCTTTTTTTTCAGTGTCCAATTCGAAGGCCGCTTATGACTATTTAAAAGTATGATGCAGCATGACGTGTGATATTTTGTTTTATTCATATGTGATTGATATTTTATTAATTCAATAGTTGTTTGATATTTTATTAATTCATGAAGCTTAATCATGTGTACACAACTTAGACCGGTCATTTACGTAGTCTGCCATGATGACTACCCCTTCACAACACAGGTAAACAATAAAAAACGCTAAGAGGCCGCTTGCATTTTTTCACACCTCTGACTTCTGGTTGGTATTTTTCACAACTCTGGCCGGTCGTTACTACCACTCTAGCCAATGACAGTTATAATTCTTGCAATTAAAAAGTGGCCGGTATAATGAGGGAAAACTACCTATGTTTCTTACATTTTGTTCTTGGAAAAGTGGCCGGTGTCCGGTTTTCAGGGGTGGCCGGTTTTATGGAAATTTATGTGTGAAGAAATGTTAAGAGTTTTGCCAGGATTATAAATTAGGCCTATGTTTAGGGAGAAACGGTCCGGTTTTCAGGGGGGCCGGTTTGGAGAAGTTTCACTGTATATGCCATAAATATAAATAATTGCATCGGAAGCGGGAGAACACAATTCTTTTACTTTGTTTTCTTCTAAACACATCAACTTCCTCTCACGGAAAAAATAAAGAAAAAAAGAAAAAAAAAACAAACAAACAAACAGTAAAATCAGAACAAAACAAAATACAAGCAAAAAAAGCTTATATCAGTCAACGGATGTCCCATCTGGCGATTTGCATTCCAACGATAGGACGTATCCCGCATATAGAAGAAATATTACCGTAAATGATATAGTCATATATGTCTTCATATTTTCGTGTCTTTCTGTAATAACATTTTTTTCCTTTTATCATAATATTCGATAGCTAGGGTTTAAATATCGGTTACTATAATTTTTTTCCTCTTTCTTAAGTATTTACTCATTTAATGTTTCCGATTTGCCGAGGAAGAATCATACACTTCACCTTGCATGCATACATTTTAACACTTGGTATTTCCTGTAGACAAATGCCCTTAATGTGACTCGGGGGTAACCATTTGAGAGGGGGATGGTTTTATTTATTACATATTTCGATCTAAGAAATAAAAACCTATCTTTCAAAACATTTTCTATGAAATTTTAAATGGTTTAAAACATTCCCCCTTCTACGTGACCAATGCACGTGTGCTGACGTTGATCAGGAAGGTGTGGACTTTATGCGGTTCCAATATTGCAGCGTTGGCGTTGCTTTCAAATGCAGACTTTCTCGTTTTAATTAGTATCGATGACATATGGTGATGATAATATTTAAGTTTTAAGAAAAATATACTGCTTAATGAATGCAGAGTTTCCTATGTAAATTATGATGGTGACTGATGGATTCCGTTAAGAATGAACATATTCCTGTTCATAGTTGAACCGTTTCTCAGAAATCATAGTCGGTACTCTATCTTATTGTCTAGTCTACTCAGTACTTTGCACAGAAATCACCATGCTTCCGGCTGTGTTACAATCCCATAAAGTGTCACTTAATTTAACTGTCGTACTTGTGAAAACCATGCGTTTAATAGTATTTGTGCTTCATTGATTTTTTTAGAATAAGCTTCAACGATAAGGTAAAGCTATTTGAAGCGTTTTCACAAGACAATAATAAAAGTATATTCTTATTCAAAATTTAATTTGAAAATACTATTGAACTTGCAGGTTTTGAAAGGTTATGCAAGAGTAGTAACAATTTTTTTTCCTTATATTAACAAAACAATGTTCAAATTAAAACCATTTAGAAAAATGACGAGGTATTTTACCAGAAAGACATGATTCAATATTGCCGACTGGGGTACGATTTAATGAATTAATTATCAAAGAATATGGGGCGAAAAGTGGACTTTAATGAAGACTTCCAAAGGCAATAAACAAACAAATAAATAAATAAAAATAAATAAAATAAAACTGATAAAATAGGCCGAAACAAGTTTATTCACGTGGGAAGTATTCATGAGGTAAAAGAGGTTTTGAAAATCTATTTTCAAAAAAAAAAGTGATTGGGATTTTTGTGCGAGGTAAACTCAACCCCAATATGCTGCTTATGAAAAAATGGGCATAAGAGACGATTAAGCTTACTTTAAAAGTATCTTAAGTTAACTTAGTAAGATACTGGACATCTAATTTTGAATGAATGTTTAAAGATGTTTTTCGTCCTTTCCTTTGTTCTTTCGATCGAGAGAGAGTTTATTTTCCTAATTATTTAATAAACAAAAATTTTAAGAAGCAAAATAACAGCAAGGATATAAATGAAAAATAGATTTAAATCAAAATAAACAAGGTAAAAAAGTTAACAACTCTCTGATACACTTTTATCAAAGAACAAAAAAAATTGGAGAGAAATGGAAAGGGTTGCAATTACACGATGCATATGAAAAGGTACGGTGCTTTACATTCTATAGAAATTTAGAGCGATCAAACTTAGTATTAATCAGTAAGTTGCAGTAATGCACTGGGAAAGGAAACAAATGAAATTTTAAAATTATTGTAATCTTCTTCTGTGTGTCAAATTGAACGGTTCCTTCCTTCTTCCTGCAGATGACTACCATTTAAAAAATACCTTTATAGTGATATCTGCAAAGTAACATCAACTGATTATTTCCTCCTTTATTATTATTTTAATGCATCCGTACATGTAATCGAGGATTCGGTATATATAGTTTTTGCTCTGCCAATCTGTCTGTCTGTCTGTTTGTCCGCAGAAACTTTAATTTTGCCCATAACTTTTGATTGGTTGAAGCTATGGCTTTCATATTTCACATGTGTATTCCTTGTGACAAGACCTTCATTTGGGTACAAACATATTTTTTCTTTTGACTTTGACCTTGGACCTTGGGGAAAAATCATGGATAATAATTATTTAATTAAAAGATCATCGATTGATTCGTTATAAAATGGACATTGTTACTGATAACAGATAACACATTTTACATTCCCAATTGTAAGTTAAAATATAAAAGAAAAAAATACTATAAAAATGTATTTACTTTAGGGGTTATAAGTCGAGCGCATTACTTGTTAATAATGGTATTATGCATATTTGCTGTAGAGACTGCAAGAAGTACCCTTTTACAAGATACCATTAATATAACAACGTTTCAGGAACAGAATTTTTTGAAGAGGAGTGGGGTGGGATGGAGGCATCTCCCACTCACTTTAAATCAGGAAAAGTGTTTCGATGTAAATTCAAGGGAAATTTCTTTAAGGATGGTCCAGCTTTTTGCTACAAGTGGAACCTATCCCAGAACCCCCAGTGATTTTTTTTAAGTCTAATCAGTTTACATTCTTCTCGTTCTTATTTCAAAGCATTTTTGTTATGTCCCCACTCCAAAAAGTATGCTACAGTGTACTTCCCTGCATTTTGCATGTAGTGGCCAACATATGCTTTTTTATACTGTCGGGACTTTCAAAATGTTTAGTAAGGTTTACTGAAATTTACTTTTCTGGGTCATATACAACAGATGCATATTTACCCTGACTATTTTTATTATTCTAAGTGACAAAGGTACTAAACATAGAGTTAGCATGGTGCCATGTTTGGATGCGTGAGCATGCTGTAATGATTGTTAATTTACAACTTTACGTCTTCTGATTTGAAATTAACGTAGCTACGGATAGCGATCACGTGACATTACATGTGAATTCTAAATTAAGAATTCTTCGGTCCGCTTATTCCCGAAATGCGCCTATTTCAATATGGCGAACTGCAGTTGTAAACAACGTGCTCTGAGAAAAGTTCCCTTGAATAGTTACAGGAAAGCTCAGCAGTAAAGGTAGATCAAGTAAAGAAGAGCGAATGAGAGATTTAACATGTCAACAAAAAGGACAACAATAAAACTTTTTTTAATGGAATAAAATATTCGTATGTTAACACACGTCGCAAACGACTTACATGCCTATTCCAAATCAGACGACACAGCAGATGTAGATCATATAATGACATCAAATGGAACAAAGGATGAAGAGTTGTTGAGCTGAAGAACTTGACAGACCAGTTTATATGCTTACATCCACAAGATAAAGGTAATAGTTTGCATTTTTCCAATTTTAAAAACGTTGTGGACTCGGTACCTTATTGTATCAATACATTGGTCCTAAATGTGACTGATAGTACTGTATTATTTGTGGATTTACCAACACTTTTTCCAAGGGAAAAGAAATACGATAGAGAGGCCTTTGATATCATCTCAAAAGTAGCTCTTGGTAAGTCAAATAAATATTAACATGATGTACATTCCATTTCAGACTTCTGTCATAATTGTAAATTAGCATAAATATAAAACTTCTCCTTAGTAAACTCAGTGCATGTAAGGATCTGCCATTTGATTGGGGGGGGGGGGACAAATTTTATGGGTGTCAGATTATTTATTAACATGCCAGTGAAGAACAGATAATTTTTATTTCCAAGATGATTGGGGACAGATTATTTCTGTTTTTCTTCACTGGAAAAAAGTTTGACAAGATGGTACATATTGAAACTGTTTGCATGTTGTTGCTGGTCTGATAAAATTGAGTTCTTTATTTTACTACTGCTGCATAGTTAGAGTATTGGTCAGGCAGCGTGGTTATTTCTCTTGATAAGTCCAGTTTCTGTGTAAGATTTTATGGTTAAGAAGTAATTTTTCAATCGTCCATAATTAAATTTTGTTTATGCTGGTATATATTTATTTGATCTATTTTTTTCAGCCAACATGATGGTACATTTTGGTATGGGACCAATGCATGTATTAAATTTTCTCAGCAACTTTAACACTCCAACTATGGTGTCACCACATTGAAAAAAAGAGATGCCGGCCTCTATTGGCAACCAGGCCAAGGAGTCTTGTTGGATAGCTAGAGATGAAGAATGATAAACCGGACCTGTTGGAATGCAGTTTTGATGCTGAATAGCAGACCAGGAGTCTTGCTGTTAGTACAATAGTGATACTGGTAAAGTCATCATTTGAATTTTGTTTTGCCAAATTTAGTACGTGTAGAAAATTGGCAAGTTATGGGGTGTTAACTTCTGCAAGTTATATACACGTACATATACATGTTCACTGAAATTCTATCTATAGGATGTAGACATTTTGGGGAATATATTTTGATGTGGACTCCAGATGATATGGTTAAATTCTATATTTCAGATAGATTCATCAAGTACGGTGTATACGATATATGAATGTGAGGTCCAGACCATTCATGCTGATAATGATTCAAATGCTGCAGCTCGACTAAAGAATGACTTTCCATCTCTTCCAAAAAAGCAGGACAAGAATCACTTGATGAAACTGAACTAACATAGATTTCTTTTCTTGTCAATTTCATATTATCTCTTGTTTGAGTGTTACATATGAAGTGGTAACAGACCACTCCACATATAGACTTTTTTTTCATTTTTCATGTGTAATATACTCTGTGAGTGTTATTTCTGGTGTGGTTATAGACCGCTCCACATGTAGATTTTTTTTTTCATTTTTACTATGTGAGTGTTATATGTACGTCCGGTGCGGTAATAGGCTGCTGCAGGCTATTCTTTTTAAAGAAAAATTTTGAATAATCTACTGTGCAAGTGTTACGTCGGGTTTGGTAATAGGCCGCTCAACATATAGACTATTTATTATGCATAACCTACTGTGTGAGTGAGTGTAAGATTCGTTAATCAGCTGTTCCACATATTCATGTAGACTCTTCATTTTCATTTTTCATATAAAATGTCCTGCATAAAGTATCATGTCAAGTGCAGTAATGGGCTGTTCTTACGATGTCATTTTGTTTTTAATTTTTATATATTTATGTATGTGTCAGGTGAAAGTCCCTGTTACAATATATTTTCCTCAGACTAATGTTATTATCCTACCTGCTCGTATATGTTTGATTGGATGTAATTACTTTTGTTCAATTTGAAAGAGTGCTGATCATATTTTTTCAATAATACTTAGTATTCTATGCAATAGAATTATGTGTATTGTGCAGTGCTATGTCAAATTTTATTTTGTCTCGGTATGGCCAAGATGTTTTTTTTTTTCTGATAAAGGTGCATATATTTGACATGTTAATAAAATGGCGCCACGTTTAGCCGGACGCCCTTTAATTGGACGCTTCACCATCCGGACGATATTTTTTGGGAACCGATTTTTTCCACGTTATTTTGTCTCATTAATCCCGAAATTCGCGTTCCGTATCCGGACGGTCGATTTCTACTACAAAACGTAGTAGTTCGGTTGAGTCTATAACATAACCCAGTCACGGTTTCCGGGAAAATAAATTCCGATTTGGTTAAAGTTTTATATAATTTTAGTATACCGAACCCGATCTATTATTATTGATAATCAGGTCAGTAGGAGTTGGACTCTTACGATTTACCAAAGTAACAAAATGGACGAAGAAATAAGGTAAGGGAACATAGAAATACTAATTTTTTTTATAATAAATACAAACAGAGAGTCTTTTTATTGTATTTTGTATGCAATCTTTAACAAACTCCATTCATTTATCATTTAATGTTTACATCTCAATCTATCAATAGCCAAGCTGAAAATTTGACCGGCGACAATGACAAATACTTTATAAAATAACGATGATTGTTTAAATGACTTTATACAACTGCATATCAGTTTAAAATATTAGTCATATCTATTCAAAATTGTGTCTTGTTCATCAATATGTACACCATAACTGAGTCACTGTACAATTTAACACACTCATATTACAATATCATTGCCTTTTATAACCCAGTCTTACAACAGATATAACAAAGTTACTACACAGCATAATTCAGACAGTACAAACAATATTCCAGTCGCTTTACAGGGGCTTACAAATCCCCTTTCCCAACACTGGGGGGCTAGTGACTTTTAGGGATAGGAAAGTGAATTTTTATTAACCACTTGAGCGAGGGTTAGAAACTTTTTCATGAAAAAAAATTAGTCCCTGAACAACATAACCCAGTCACAGAACAAGATAACAAAGTCACAAAGAAACATAACCCAGTCACACAACAACATAACCCGGTCACAAAGAAACATAACCCAGTCACGGAACAACATAACCCAGTCACAGAGAATCATAACCAAGTCACTGAACAACATAACCTAGTCACAGAGAAACATAACCCAGTCATTGAAAAGCATAACCCAGTCACAGAGAAACATAACCCAGTCACAGACAAACATAACCCATTCACAGAACAACATGACCCTGTCACAGAACAACATAACCCAGTCAAAGAGAAACATAACCCAGTTAAAGAACAACATAACCCAGTCACAGAGAAACATAACCAAGTCACTGAGCAACATAACCCAGTCACAGAGAAACATAACCCAGTCACAGAACAACATAACCCAGTCACTGAACAGCATAACCCAGTCACAGAGAAACATAACCCAGTCACAGAACAACATAACCCAGTCAAAGAGAAACATAACCCAGTCACAGAACAACATAACCCAGTCACAGAGAAACATAACCCAGTCACAGAACAGCATAACCCAGTCACAGAGAAACATAACCTAGTCACAGAACAACATAATCCAGTCACAGAGAAACATAACCCAGTCATTGAACAACATAACCCAGTCACAGAGAAACATAACCCAGTCACTGAACAGCATAACCCAGTCATAGAGAAACATAACCCAGTCACAGAACAACATAACCCAGTCACAGAGAAACATAGCTGAGTCACTGAACAATATATCCCAGTCACTGAACAACATAACCCTGTCACAGAGAAACAGAACCCAGTCACAAAACAACATAGCCCAGTCACAAAACAACATAACCCACTCACAGAGCATCTTCGCTAGCCAAGGGCTTCTGATACGCTACTCTCCTCATAAACCCTTGGCATACGGTGTTAAAAAAAGCTGGGATTTTTTTCTCCAGTTGTGATTGGTGTTGATCGATATCATTCGACCAATCAGCAATTGTTTTTTGTAAATGACGATATTTGCGTTCGGGATATATCGTGACTCTTTAATATCGATAATGTAAAACGCAAGTAAACAATGATCCGTAAGATAACATGCCATTCTATGAATAGCAATATGGTGTCATCCAATTTCTAAAGCATCATGTAAAATATGTGATTTAGAATCTATACTGAAGATGTAGATTTGCATTTTGACATGTTTAAATAAGAAATTAACATAACTCAATACATGTACCTTCTTGTTAATTATTCTATAAAAACACTTTTTTTAAAATACGCTTTTTATTTCTGTCGATGACGCAATCCGTGCGTACCTGGTAAGAATCATGATCACGTGACAAAAACAATCCTGTCTCTTGTCAGCACCGTATGCCAAGGGTTTATGAGGAGAGTAGCGTATCAGAAACCCTTGGCTAGCGAAGATGCTCACAGAGAAACATAACCCAGTCACAATGAAACATAACCCAGCAACAGAGAAACATAAAATATCAAACTTATCATTGTGGGTGGGTGTGGGCGGGTGTAATATGTTCCTAAGACTTTTCTTGTTTAACAGTTTGCTAAAGATTTCAAAGCAAAACTGACAAAAATTTTGGAATTAGTAGAGGTGATGAAAATTAATGATGGACATTGAGAGCAACCTTAAATTAAGTTTAAATTGTACCCACTGCTGCCAGTGAGATTACATAACATGATGGTTTGATTCAATGAGATATATCAGTTAAATTGCTGATATTTTTACCCACTGGGAATTCATATTTTTGTTTTTCCACTAAGAATTCATTTTTTTTTAATCACAGGCATTTTAAATTGAATTTTTCATTGATGATTGATATAAGTAGTTTTGTTTTCTCTAAATTCATCAGAGTTATTTAAACTTGCTTTACAGGAGTTATGAACCACACTGTAGACATCTATCATGGATTGAGCAGAGATGATTTAACCAATCATAATTTGAAGGAAAACTGTTTAAAGAGGTAGCATACATTCATACATGTACCAGTAACCTTTGGAGATAAGGGTAAATAGATGCTTGTCTTGCAGATTCTACATGTATTTGTTTTGTATTAGAGTTTAATGAAAGACAATTTTTTAACAGAGATTTTTGTAATATTCATGAGAGACAATTTTATCTTAGCCTTTGAATTAGCCAAATTGTCATAAAGACTAGTAGACAAATTCATAAATGTTGTACTTCTTGGACCTGTAAATGTCATTAACATTCAAATGAATATATATGCATAAGACCCATTCTTGTATGCCTGTCTACTATAGTGAAACTAATTAATGCATGGATTTCATGAAATAGACACTGTATCTCTAAGCAAATTCCACTTTCACTTTTTCGCAGTCAGATAGGCTAAAGTATAACACTCAGCATCCTTCAGTCTACTTGATGGTTTTTTTAGGGGTCTCCAGTGAAGACTCTCCACAGTTCTTTAGGATTTTGAGTTTGGAAGACTCCAAAAATGGAAAGCTGATGGCACCACTGGAAAATAAGTATGTTGGGCCATCTTTAAAAAAAATGTTTGTTTGCCCTCTCCCAACCAACTGACTAAAAACGGCCTGACTTAATTTTTTTAACCTCCAGGAAACTTTTTATGCCCCGCCATGAATATGGCCGGGGCATATAGTGTTTGTCATGTCCGTCTTCCGTCCTCCTGTCCTTCCGTCTGTCCTTCCGTCACACTTTGCGTTTAGCTCTGTTCAAAGCTCAGTTTCAAAGAAACTATCCAAGATGTTTTTATCAAACTTCATACGCTGATAGATATTGATGAGAGCTATGCAACTGCATCAACATTTTTTGACCTTGGCCTTTCCTTTGAGCTTGACCTCACTTTTCTTAGATTAGTGTTTAGCTCAGATTTAAAGATACCATTCAAGATAGTGTAATCAAACTTCATATGTTGATACATACTGATGTAAGCTATTCAACTGCATCAACATTTTTTGACCTTGACCTTTCTTTTGACCTTGACCTCACTTTTCTTGAATTAGTGTTTAGCTCAGTTTTAATGAAACCATTCAAGATATTTTTAACAAACTTCATATGCTGATACGTACTGATGAGAGCTATTCAACTGCATCATTATTTTTTACCTTGACCTTTACTTTGACCTTGACCTCACTTTTCTAAAATAAGTTTTTAGCGCAGTTTTAAAGAAAGCATTCAAGATAGTGTTATCAAACTTCATATGCTGATACATACTTATGAGAGCTATTCAACTGCATCTACTTTTTTGACCTTGACCTTTCCTTTGACCTTGACCACACTTTTCTTGAATTAGTGTTTAGCTCAGTTTAAATGAAACCATTCAAGATATTTTTAACAAACTTCATATGCTGATACATACTGATGAGAGCTATTCAACTGCATCAATATTTTTTGACCTTGACCTTTCCTTTGACCTTGACCTCACTTTTCTTAAATAAGTGTTTAGCTCAGTTTTAAAGAAACCATTCAAGATAGTGTAATCAAACTTCATATATTGATACATACTGATGTAAGCTATTCAACTGCATCAACATTTTTTGACCTTGACCTTTCTTTTGACCTTGACCTCACTTTTCTTGAATTAGTGTAGCTCAGTTTTAATGAAACCGTTCAAGATATTTTTAACAAACTTCATAAGCTGATACGCACTGATGAGAACTATTCAACTGCATCAATATTTTTACCTTGACCTTTCCTTTGACCTTGACCTCACTTTTCTAAAATAAGTTTTTAGCGCAGTTTTCAAGATACCATTCAAGATAGTGTTATCAAACTTCATATGCTGATACATACTGATGAGAGCTATTCAACTGCATCCACTTTTTTTTACCTTGATCTTTCCTTTGACCTTTACCTCACTTTTCTTAAATTAGTGTCAAACTTCATATGCTGATACATACTGATGAGAGCTTTTCAACTGCATCAATATTTTTATGCCCCCGGATCAAAAGATCCCGGGGGTATATTGTTTTTGTCCTGTCTGTCTGTTTGTCTGTTTGTCTGCTTATCTGTTTGTCTGTTTATCTGTTTGTCTGTTTATCTGTTTGTCTGTTTGTCTGTCTGTCTGTTGTCAACTTTAACCTTGCCCATAACTTTTGATTGGTTGGAGCTATGACTTTCATATTTCACATGTGTATTCCTTGTGACAAGACCTTTCTTTGGGTACCATCATATTTGATATTTTGACCTTGACCTTGGAGTTTGACCCACTTTTGCAAAATTTTATGAGACTTTAACCTTGGCCATAACTTCTGAACAGTTGGTGCTTGGGGTTTCAAACTTCACATGTGTATTTTTTGTGACAAGGCCTTCCTTTGGATACCAAAAACTTTGACCTTTTGACCTTGACCTTGGAGTTTGACCTTCTTTTGAAAAACTTTAACCTTGACCATAACTTTTGAACAGTTGGAGCTTGGGGTTTCAAACTTCACATGTGTATTCCTTGTGACAAGACCTTCCTCTGGATATCAACCTCTTTGACCCTTTGACCTTGACCTGAGAGTTTGACCTACTTTTGAAAAACTTTAACCTTGGCCATAACTTTTGAATGGTTAGAGCTAGGGCTTTCATACTTTACATATGTAATCCTTGTGACATCACCTTCCTTTGAATACCAACCGATTTGACCCTTTGACCTTGACATAGGAGTTTGACGTACTTTTCAAAAACTATAACCTTAGCCATAATTTTTGAATGATTGGTACTAGGGCTTTCATACTTCACATATGTAATCCTTGTGACAAGACCTTCCTTTGGATACCAACAACTTTGACCTTGACCTTGATGTTTTACTTACTTTTAAAAATCTTTTACCTTCGCCATGACTTTTGAACAGTTGCAGCTAGGACTTTCAAATTTAACATTTTTTTATATTTTGGTCTGGATTTTGACTTGCATTTGAGAAACTTTAACCTTCGCCATAAGCTGCCATACGGGGGCATCAGTGTTTCATAAACACATCTTGTTTGACCTTGACCTTTCCTTTGACCTTGACCTCACTTTTCTTGAATTAGTGTTTAGCTCTGTTTTAAAAAAACCATTCAAAATATTTTTAACAAACTTCAGATGCTGATACGTACTGATGAGAGCTATTTAACTGCATCAATATTTTTTACCTTGACCTTTCCTTTGACCTTGACCTCACTTTTCTAAAATAAGTTTTTAGCGCAGTTTTAAAGATACCATTCAAGATAGTGTTATCAAACTTCATATGCTAATACATACTGATGTAACCTTTTAAACTGCATCATC
This sequence comes from Saccostrea echinata, assembly GCF_033153115.1. Lineage (NCBI taxonomy): Eukaryota > Metazoa > Mollusca > Bivalvia > Ostreida > Ostreidae > Saccostrea > Saccostrea echinata. The sequence continues at coordinate 5,551,175 of NW_026889767.1, forward strand.
AATTTTTGACCTTGACCTTTCATTTGACATTGACCTCACTTTTCTTAAATTAGTGTCAAACTTCATATGCTGATACATACTGATGTAAGCTTTTCAAAAGCATCAATATTTTTTCACCTTGACCTTTGATTTGACTTTGACCTCACTTTTCTCAATTTGTGTTAAAATGTTGCATTACTAATATACCCTCGGCGTGGCATTTATGTCCTATGGACATATTTCTAGTTTTACTATTAATTTCGAAGCTTTCTCACTTTTAACATATATAAAGAACTATCTGAACCTCATATTCACAAGCATTTTTTTGAATTAAAAAATATTTCCCCTACATGCTTACCCATTTTTTTATCCTGAGTCAGGAGACAGCAAGCAAACATTTTTGGCTCACCTGAGCTAAAAGCTTAAGTGAGCTTTTCTGATAACATTTTGTCTGGCATTTGTCTGTCTATCTGTAAACTTTTTACATTTTTGATTTCTTCTCAAGAACCACTGGGCCAATTTTAACAAAACTTGCCACAAAGCATCTTTTGGTAAAGGGAATTCAAATTTATTCAAATGAAGGGCCATGCCCTCTTTCAAGGGGAAATAATTAAGAATTAGTCAAAATTTTATGTCATCTTTTGAAAATCTTATTCTCAAGAACCATTTGCCCAGAAAAGTTGAAACTTACGTGAAACCTTTATTACATAGTGTTAATTTAGATTTGTCCAAATCATGACCTGTTTGGGGTAGGGGATGGGGGCAAATTGGGGGATTGAAGCTTTACATAGGAATATATTGAAAAAAAATCTTTAAAAATCTTATCAAGAAAAACAAAGACATGATTAGGCATATAAGTATAGAAACATCCTCAGGTAGTGTAGATTCAAGTTTGTTCAAAACATGACCCCTTGAGGTAGGGTAGGGCCACAATGGGGGATCTAAGTTTTACATAGGGATGTATAGGAAAAATCTTTGAAAATCTTCTTCTCAAGAACAACAAAGCCAGGATTGGTCATATTAATATGGAAGCATCCTCAGGTAGTGTAATTTCAAGTTTGTTCAAAATTCCCCCCACCCCCAGAGTAAAGTGGGGCCACAATGGGGGATCAAAGTTTTACATGGAAATATAAAGGGGTAGCATTCTCAGGTAGTGTAGAATCAAGTTTTTTTCAAATCATGACCCCTGAGGGTAGGGTGGGGAAATAATGGGTTATCTAAGTTTTACATAGGAAGTATCTTCAAAAATCTTTGGACCAGTCATGATAGCCTAGTGGTAGGACATTCGCTTCATGATCGGGAGGAGGGGTTCGATTCTCTTTCATCGCACTGTGTCAAACCTAAGATGTAAACATAAGACGTGACTGTTCCTTTGCCAAGCACCTGGCACTAGAAGTGAAAGTCACCAGTCTTTTGGATGAGAACTTAAAAAACCGAGGTCCCATGTCACAGTAGGTGTTGGCACGATAAAGAATCCTCACTGCTCAATAGTCCTGAATGCCGAGTATAGGTCTAAATTTGAAGCCCTTCACCGGTATATGGTGACATCTTACTATGAGTGAAAAATTCTCAAATGGGGTGTAAAACAACATACAATCAATCAAAACTCTTTGAAAACAGCTAAGCCATGATTGGTCATATTTATATGGAAGCATCCTCAGGTAGTGTAGATTGAAGTATGTTCAAATCATGACCCTCGGGGGTAGGGTGGGACCACAATGGGTAATGAAAGTTTTACATAGGAATACATAGGAAAAATCTGAAGAAGAACAACAAAGCCATGATTAGTCATATTTATATGAAAGCATCCTCAGGTAGTGTAGATTCAATTTTTTTCATTCCCCGAGACTACTTTTATATTTAAGCTTTTCTGCTTCTTCCCAGCCTATAGAGAAGTCACCATATACCGGTGAAGGGCTTCAAATTTAGACCTTTACTTGGCACTCAGGGCCATTGAGTAGTGAGGGTTCTTTATCGTGCCAACGCCTGCCGTGACACGGGGCCTCGGTTTTTTAGGTCTCATCCGAAGGACCCGCAACTTTCACGTCAAAGTGCCGAGCACATGGCAAAGGAACAGTTGCTTTCCATTTTTTATCGACTTAGGTCAGTCCCGGCCGAGATTCGAACTCACGACCTCCCGGTCACGGAGCGAGTGCTCTACCCACTGAGCTACCGTGAACGGTCAAATGGAATTTAATGAATTCAGCTAGAAAATTGAAAGCTGCATTAAAACCTAAGTGTTAGGAACTGTTATTTAATTTGCTTCTATTTTCTTTCTACATAACAGAAGTAAGTCAATCAAATCTAATATACATCTTATTGACTGTTTTATTTTGTCTTTTTATTACTTATACATTTTATTTACAAATTTGTTTTGCAAAGCGTGCAATTAAACTAGATATGAACTTATCAACAGTTGTTTGATGGTAAATTTAACAAAACCCCCCTTTTTTAAAAAAAAAAAAAAAGGAGAAAAATTCTGTTAATCTACAGATATGCATGCGTGTCTATCTTTTATCAGTGACCTTCAAAAAATAAATTATACACGTTAATTAAGAACAAGAAAGAGGTTTTCAGGATTAATAGATTTATGGTCTCCTGATGAAGTACAGAAATATTTTGAAAAACCCGTTTACGTTGATTAAAATAATTTAATTCTTTGATGTTGAAATCTCTCTGAAGTTAATTGTCATGTGATAGAAAACTCGTTCCCCGCTCAAAATTGCCGACATAGAAACCTTGTTATAAAATGTACTGGATGCAAGTGTACGTGAGCTTGAATTTTTTTGTCACAATTTAGCCTGATATAATGTACGCTCATACGAAGTAGATCTTGTTATACAAGTAAGAGGCTCTTGAAGGAAGAAATCATGGATAGATGAACGTTGATTTTATTCCTTTTTTAACAGAAATGATAATTTATGTTGTCTTTAAATACTAGCATGAATGAGGTATATTGGAATATAATAAAGTAAAGATAATTAAATGTAATATGAAATATACATTTAATGCCTAGAAAGATCCCTGTATCTACTTTTTTTCAGCTATTGTCGATTTATCTACATGTACATGTATGAATCCCTATCTACTGGCTGCAAAATCTTTGCAAACAGTAATCAACGTAAATTGTTTAAAAGACCATTTATCATAATCCTAGAGATTGTAGATCGTCTTGATACATGTAACCTTGGTTTACATTTTAAAAGATACGTCAATATACTATTATACCAGCATTTGGAAAAGCAGATCATTCTCTTCTATATTACTAAAATTGTTTGCAGACCTTAGCAATTGAATTTTCGAGAAACAATCTGAATTTCCATGTTACAATAAATAGCATGTTTCGGGTTAATAGATTTACCTACATTTTAAATAACACTTTTATTAATATCAATTTAAGGTTTCCAGAATTTATTCCTTATTATTTTTTATCTCTCTACACGCAAGAATTTCATTTGCATGATGTATAATTAACATTGATTGATTTGTCTGCATATGTTTTAAAGAAAAATACATGCATATTGATATTATTATGTTATAAAAAAGCCAAATTGATTTATTATCATTCCCTTGATCAATAAATATGAGAGAAACTATAACTATATCATTTTTATTAAGCCACTGATCGATTTTTCTAAATGTTCACTAATATTTTCCAAAGGAGCATGTACTAAATAAGTAATGATAGACCACTCTCATGCAGCATTGGATAACTAACCTTTCCTTTTCGGTATAATATATTTAAATATTTAAGTAAACATATTCTGTGCTATATGACACTTTTTTGATAACAAATCAGGCATCTCTTGCATGCTGTTAATTTTTTTCCTCTTTTATCATATTTGCCAAATACAATGAAATCTACATGAAGAAATATTGAGATTTGATACACGGAAATTAAAACATTAATTAGATCTCATGTTATTTTGTTTAGAAATATAGCCATTGCTTATTTCTGAAATTAAAACGGGTTGATAGATAGACTGATTATTGTTTAACACTGAGTCGGCAGTATTTCAGCTATATAGGCAATTAAATTTAATTAACATGACACTTTTTGAAACTTTTCAGTTTCTCTGGCGACCCCTAGTTAGCCTACTCTTTTTCAAAAACCAGAGAAACTTACGCATGCAAAATTCAAAATGGACGAAGATTTCTAAAATCAAAACGGGATGTTTGAGTTTATTTTTGTCGTTTTATCATAGAAAGAATAATGTACGCTATTTAAATATTTAAAACATATTGAATTGAAGCGTTTTTTGTTCATTGAAATAAAAATGATGAACACATTTGTATATCGGTAAACAAAAATATTATCATAAGTTTATATAGCAGAACCAATTTAGTTCAATATCAACTTCAAAAATCCCAGATTTTGACATATTTTGTTAATCAACACCTGCTTTGCTGCATTTTTTATACGTGTGTCAATGTTTGTGATATGACTTTTGTACGAAAAACTTAATTCAAGTTCTTGATAAAATTTGAACTAAACTTACCACATCAATCTGACACTCCTTAAACAACCTTGGTATATTCCACCGGATAAAACTCAATGGCGAATCCAGGATTCTTGAAAAAGGGAGGGTTTGGGTTGGGAGTGGGTGAGGTGGCTCAGGGAGGCGAAACCCTGGAAGCTCTCAAGTTTAAGAAGTTTTTGGAACAGTTTTTTGACTAATTGTATCGATATTTAAGGTATATTTAATGCAAAATCCCACACCAAAAATTTTATTCATTAATGTTATGTATATATTCGGTCACAAAAGGGGGGGGGGGCTAATTCAAGTAATTCTAAGGTGACTAAACATTTACTGAAAGGTGACTGAATGGCAGCTAATTTTCCAGGTTTTTTCTATGATTATTTAAGGGGCTGAATGGCACAGTTTATTCCTGTACTCTCTCTATATATTGTCTTTTACAATATTCTATTCAAACAAATTACAAAGAAGTGTACACAAGTATGCAAAACTTTTGCAGATGTTGTAATAAGGTTACATTCTGAATCAATTAAAATCAAATTTTGTTTTACTTGCTCAGCAATGGTATCAAGTCAATTAAATATAGAGCGAAAAAAGTTCATTTGCAATTGAGTTTCAGGAGTTGCATTCTTTTTTCAATCAAGTACCTCAACTACGGTGAAAAACAGGGCACGACTTTTTTTGTTTATTGATAAGGTAGGAACCTTTTTTCAGGTTAGAATCTTACAAAATACACAGCGAATTCGCACAGGGGATTAACAACTCTGTATACACTGCATAGTAAAGAGTCATAGTTTTATGGTATTCTATGCAATTAGAATTATGTGCCCTTTTAATTTGAAATTGAATAAACTGAATTGAATTTTTATGGTATAATATACACTCTGTTATCAATTTAAATATTCTTAACATTTTATTCGAACTGGATGAAGGCACTGCATACTTCATTTCTATGTGTTTTCCCAATTTAAGTACGAAACACTGAATTTCGTTTATCAAGACCTAATTCTCTTTTAGCATTTTATCCTGGGGCAGAATAGCAGGCACCCTATGTTGAAAACTCATTATCTTTATATAACTTTATACAATATAATTTTTTCAAGGTCCAAAAAACGTTTTCATTGGTGTATAGAGTGCCCTTAAAATGTCAAAAATGGAATGTTGGTTTCGTGCAAGAAAAATGTTTTGTCTTGTAGATTTTCTTAAGTTAGGCGATAATTTTCCTTAATCACTCTCAATTATTTGATTTCGCTCAAATTTTATCTCATTATCAAACATACTTGAAACAAACTTCTCAAATTTTGTTAAAATCATGTCACCGCGACCAGTTACTCCAACCTTGAAGTGACATCGTGGCGCACAAACAGGAAAATTGACAAAAATAGAATTTTGACATGACACTTGCAGTTCTCTGAAAATATTAGGTTTCAGAAAATTACAGGTTTCAGAACCTTAAAAATCTATTCTTTATCGAGAAAAAAAATGTCTGACCCAAGACATAAATATTGCTTCCCTTCTTCCTCCCTATTGTATGCATGCGCAGAAAATTTGACATACACGATAACAAAGAAACGGTAGATGCAACCTTTGTTTTTTTGGCATTTATGTTGTTCAGTCTTTTCTTGCTTTACAGTACATTTGAGTTTGTCATATCTTTGCTATACTCATATTTTTATAAATCTATCGCTATATAATATTGATATCTTAAAAGAAACATATGACTTTGACTCATTATGTAACTTTAAATAAATAAATCTTTTAAGCACAAGTTTGTTCATTCTTCCTAGCATTTGTGATAAACAAATTATTTAGATATATGGAAAGTGTTCTGTCTTCACAATAAAAAAAAAAATCAGCATCTCTGATCTATCACTGATTACCTCAATTTCGGACAATTTTTTCGCCCTAAGAATTTAGGTCCACTTTTTCATTTTCGATATTTTAGATTTCTTGGAGAGAGACATACAAACGAAAGGACACGAGTAAGAGTAAAAGACTTTTCATATTTCTTTTGATAAGTTAAAAATAAAACAAAAAAATCGAGCTACAGAATTTAGTTCAACAAACGTGCAGACGCCAAGGTAATGTGCGGAACTAATTTCCCTCTGTTGTAAAAAAACAAAACAAAACAAAAAAACAAAAAACAAAACAAAACAAAAAAAAAAACAACGCCGATTTTAAAATTGGCATGATATCTCTTCATTCTAGAACAGTTCTCGAATGACAAAATACCATGGGATCCTATCATAAATGCATAATGCTACAAAAATTCCATATAATCGATATTGAGTGTTATTTAAAGTGAAGGGACAAACACTGATCTTGTTTTAGAGGAGTACAGATTTGTAGTCAGTATTACTGACCACAGAAATCGATTTTAACGAAATATACAGGAAAATATGCATATAATTGTGTTCTTAAACGCATAGGTAACCGGAGAAATAGGCAATTAAACACCTGTGTGAAAAAGAAAGTGATTTAGTTTTAAATACTATTATAAACACATAGCTTTGCATAACTGGATGATACTTTACCTCCCAAAGAGTTTGTTTGTTTGTTCAACGTCCCTTCAATTTTTTTCATCCATATTGAGACGCCACTAATTGCCGGTAGAGGGCTAAAAAATAGACATGTACTTGGTACTAACGCCCTTTGAGCAGTAAGGAATTTTTCTCGTTCCAGCGCCTACTGGGACAAGGAACCTCTGTTTATACGGTCTCATCCAAAGGACCGGTCTTCACGTCACATAGTGGATTCGAACCCGCAACGTAAGAATCAACTCCGCGACTCTAGAGAAAAAGATCTAACCACTGCGCCACAAGGGCGAATTTATTTATTTGAATAAAAATAGATAATCCATTGCTTAAAATGATTAATCATTCAGTAGTATATCATAAATTGCAATTAATTATGAAATGTTGCTTTTTTCGACATGCATAATGTATGACCAACCATCGACGACAAAAAATTCTGTCAAGAATCCATCCTTAAGCCATGATCATTTTTACATTTATGTTTACATTCTTGAATCAAAAAATCTTCTCGATCCCTCTGATAGTATATTCTGATATCCTTCAGCTTGTTTTAGCGCTATTGATGCAGCAGCATAGTTGAGAAAATGGACTAAATTTCTATTAGGAGGAACCCCAGACGCCGCAAGATTTCGACGGACTGGTACATTGTACTCAAATAAATATGTTGCAATAAAATTGGAAGACATGTGTGCCACACCATCAACAGTACTGTTATCGTAGGCATACCAGACATAAGTTACCAAACCATATTTTTGAGTAACTTATTTTAGTATCAATTAAACTATAGCCCCTCAAGAAATAATAATGATGATGAAAGGATTTTAGCCATGAATATAAAAGAAATCATTATATAGCAGAAGGGTTTTGTTTATTGAATGAGATAATTAATATTAGATAAAGTTTTCCACTGTTACGTTTCTAAAGTCCATGTAAGAATAGTTGAAGATTTCTTGAGAAATATTATGCCTTGGGGCAAACTTTGCTTCTTTTTCTTGGATAATTGTCATCAAAGGAGCAATCTGACTTCTGTCTTTTGTTGCCACATTCTTCGTACGACTTAATCAAACTTCTATAATGTTCTGAGACGTCCTTATGTTCTAGGCACATTGTTCCCCCACCTCGTTTACACTGAGAGTCCTGAAAAGAAAGTTATGATTGATATTTAAGGGTTCTATAATTATTTATCAAACAATTGTCCATTGGGTCCCTACTACATACATGATAGAAAAATCTGAAGTGTTTCTTGATACTACATTTTTGAAAGCATCGCAGAGTGGATGACAAAACATATTCGTATAAAATAGAAAGTGGAACAATAGTGGATTTAAACATGAGGGTTTAAGGGGGAGGAAAGAAAAGGGTACATTAATCTTCATGTTTACTTGTTAAATGATAGCAAAGTAAATGAGAATCTTACTTTCGCAAAGAATTCCCTTCCATAAATAAGCCAATCAGAGACTATTGTACTTGTCTCGTTAATCTAATATCGTTTAAAAGTCCATTGAAACAATACTAATCGGGAGGAGAGCAAACACAGACCTCTTAAAACATCAGAGGTGGGGTTATGTGCCATGGAGGAGTAAAAATCCCGTGTAGACCGGTCACACCCGCCGTGTGCTACTTTTCATGATCGGGAAAAAAGGAAAATCCATAGACAATTCAATGTGTAAATAATGGCCTAACAACTAGTATGAAAAACGTCATTCGACTAAATGAAAGATTGTATTTGCTGACAAGGCCATTGTATCGACCATAGAACTTGCCCAGAAAGGTAATTATTGAAATGAAGACGTAACAGATGAGCTAAAAGAGATACTCAATCAAACTCCACATAAATTACTTGATCAACCAAATCCACTTTATTTCAGTACACCATTTTAAAGATAAGTTATTCCCTGATTCCTGATTACATTATAACTATCATCTGATTATAGGATAGATATAACTCACCGCTCTGTTCAAATCTCCGATACATATCCAGGATTTTTTTTCTGTTACTGCCCATTTTGAATGATCTTTCGAAGATCTGAATTCAAACCCATCATTGAAGATAACTTCTTTGACATTCAAAACCTTAAAATATAATCCATGCGAGTTATCATATAACACGTATCATATAGCCACATTTATAGTGAATGCTTGCCTAATCTGGAAAAAGTATCCATATATATCCATATAAAAGTATCCATACCTATATTATGACAAGTTTATATAGTCCATATACTGCACGATAGATGACAATATATGCTTGCTAACAATGATCTGCAATTTTTATCCTGACCTGAGAAAGTGAATTGCGGACATTTTGTATAAATAAAAACAAACAAACAAACAAAAAACATCAGAATGTCATTATTAGGACTTAAGAATGAAGGTGTTTCTCTTATAAAAATAATTGTAGGTTTTATAAAGAAAAAAAACAACCTTTATTTATAGATTTTTTGGTTCTCTACTGTTTTGTTTTTTGTTTGATTGTTTGTTTTTGTTGTTGTTTTTTTTTTAATTTGTTTGTTTGTTTTTTTTTTACAATAACTTTAACTAAGGATCAAAAATAAATATTCAACAAACCAAAAGCGAAAAAAAAAGAAACAAAACAAAACAGAAATAAAAATAAACAAGAGGTCCACGGGCCACAACGCTTACCTAAGTAAATATGGCCCTTTTTGTCCATCAGCAGATTCTTGTTTTTTTTTTTTTATTTATTTCTATGTAAAACCTATTGCAGCCCAATTCTATCCCCCGTGGGTCATTACTTTAACAAACTTAAATGTACACTTTCTGAGGATGCTTATAAATATGACTGATCATGGCTTTGCTGTTTTTGAGCAATTTTTTTTACACTATGTAAATCTTTGATTGCCCACGGTGGTCCCACTCTACCCCCGGGTATAAATTAAACAAAACTGAACATACACCACCTGTGGATGCTTCCATATAAATAAGATCATAACTTTGCTGTTTTTGAGAAGAAGATTTTAAAGATTTTTCCCATATATTTTTATGTCCATGTAAAACTTTGATCCCCATTTTAGTACCACCCTACCCCCATGGGTCATGATTTCAACCAACTTGAATCTACAAAAACCAGGATGCTTCCATATCAATATATGATTATTCAAGGCTTTCCATTCATGTTCTTGAGAAGATGAGTTTTCCTATTTATTCTCATATAAAACTTTGATTACCCATTGTAGCGCCAAATTCCCCTTGGGGGTCATGATTTGAACCAACTTTAATCTGCACTACCTGAGGATGCTTCCATATAAATATTAATTATGCCTTTTCTAATCTTTAGAAGATTTTTAATGATTTTTCCTATTTATACTCGTGTGAAACATTGATCGCCCATAATTGCCACACCCTACCGCTCCACCCCCGGGGTTTAAGCTTGAATCTAAACCACCTAAAGTTGCTTCCATATAATTGTCTGATCATGGTTTTGCTGTTCTGAAAAAGAAGATCTTGAAATATTTTTCATATATATATATATATATATATATATATATATATATATATATATATATATATATATATATATATATATATATATATATATATATATATATATATATATATATATATTCCCATGTGAAACTTTGATCACCGTAGCCCCACCCTACCCCTTGGGGGTCCTGATTTGAACAAACGTGAATCTACACTGTCTCAGAAAGCTTTCATATAGGTCTCATCTTTTCTGTCCGGTGGTTCTTGAGAAGATATTTAAACGGCCTCACCTTTTATGTTCAGTTCCTTTCATTCAACCTCATAATCTGCTTTAAGAAATGTATTTTCTATATCAATATAATAGTGTAATTTTCTATTGGGGCTCTTTTCCACAGGATTTCTGATTGTAGATATAACCAAAGAGAGAATGATAGAGTAGGTAAGTTAGAAAATGAATATTATTTTCAAAGCAGGTGAAATTGAACAAAATTGAGGATAGGAACAGTGAGATATCTATTGTAAATGACTGTGGAATTACTCCATGATAAGTCCATACAATTATGATAAAACTGTTAATTTATGTATATCTTATTTCATGAACATTCGTTTTGGTGCTCTACTAAGTTATTTCATTTGCATTGCATGCAAACACAACTTCAAAAGAAAAAAAAATAATTTTGATAAATATTTGCAGTTTCGCTAGCCAAGTGTGCGATTCGTATCCCTTCATATCTCTCTTTTTTCTTGTCCTTCGTGGATTTTTTTTATAAACATTAAGTAGTATGCAAATCTGATTGACTTGAAGTTTTTGTCGACAAGGACGTTAACATATAAACCTGCTAGATGGCAGCAATGTACTCACTTAATCAATTAAGAGGGAGATGAGGGGATAAGGATCGGGAGCGGAGATGAAATTTTTTGACTCTAATTCTTTGATAATTTTGAAAGTGCGACTAAAAAAGCATGGACAATACATCCAGGCACAAAGAAATACTACGATTGATTGATTAATTGTATGTAGATTTAGTCCCATTCGAGAATTTTTCACTCATATAGAGACGTCACCATATACCGGTGAAGGGCTTCAAATTTTGACGTTTACTCGGCACTCAGGGCCATTGAGAAGTGAGGAATCTTTATCGTGCCAACGCCTGCCGTGACACTTGGGCCTCGGTTTTTAAGGTCTCATCCGAAGGATCCGCAACTTTCACTTCAAAGTGCCGAGCACATGGCGAAGGAACAGTTGCTACCCAATTATTTTTTTTTTTATCGACTTAGGTCAGTCGAGATTCGAACTCACGACTTCCCGATCACGGAGGAGCGCTCTACCGACTGAGCTACCGTGAACGGTGAAATACTACGAACAAGTCGTTAATAGATAAATAATAAATAAACAAGTAAATTATTAACTAATTAATTAAGAAAAGAGGAAGAAAGGAATTATTTGCCTTGTAGTCACCGCATGACGACGAAAATCCATCTATGTCTTCAGAACGCCAGGTTTCAACCTTTAAATTATCCATCAACTTTTCTGCAACGAAGTTCGCATACAAGTCTGTAAAAGTAAAGTTTTAATGAAAATATTTAAAAGACATCCTTGTCATTATTTAAACAGCAAATTATGCCTTGAGGAAAATGCATTTCATTGATATATACTTGTAAATATATCTTTCAAAAATATATTTTTATACTGGTTTAAATACATGTATATTTACCTCCTTTATAGTTATTTGATTTCCCGAAATATCTAAACGTTGTTCCTCCTTTTGATGTAAACAGAAACTCTTTACTTAAATCGGATGACATCCCAAACGTAATGTTCCCATCATAGATACATGGTTTAGTAATGCTGAATGCTTCTACTATGTAAGGCAAAAAAATGTTAAATTGATAGTTTTTTTTCCTTTTTTTTTTCTTTTTTTTTTTTTTTTTTTTTTGAATTAAAAAATCTACAAAATAGCTGACCTGTTGAAAGGTAATGGATTATGTAAGTCTGATAGAGATTCTTCCAATTTTAAGTGATTTTATAAGGTGAAATTTGAACAAAAAATGTTTTTTTATGTTTCTATAGATTAAAGTGAATTTTTTTCTAATCCGGACATCACTGGTTCCAAGGAAATTGGCCGGATGAGACAATATTCCGCATTAGACAACATTTTAAACAATCAGACTTAAAAAGCTTACATCATCTTTGGCAAGATTTCGGAATACACAACAAACGGACTTGACAAGTTTCAATGAATAACGAGGTAATAGAATAAATCATAACAATTTTTTGTACTAGAGTTTGTTAAAGTCCTTCTTATAATGAAAAAGAAACATAAATTAATTTTAAAACTAAACACAGAATGGTAGTTAAGTAGCACATACTTGATTTACTTCCTTCGTCTAAATTATATTTATCAATAAATGCTTATGATTAACAAACTTTTGGACGAATGGTATGCTTCTTTCAGATAGGGCAATAAAAAGTTATCATACACTTAGTTGTAAATGCACAGATTCCGCATTGTGCGATACGGGTGACGTCACAATACCCCTCATCAATTACCAGTCCGAAAATCCATATCACGTATCGGACCGGCGTGCAAGAATCCATATCAAACCGGAAGTAATGTTTTTTTTAGTTTAAAAATTCATAAACTTCATTTTATTTAAATAGACATGTAATATAATTCTTTACTAAAATTTGTGGACTTAATTTGTTTTCAAAGAGCTAAAATTGGTGCTATTAGATTGTAAAGAAAAAGGTCATAAACATACACGAAATATTCTTAAATGACTTTACGTGAACTCGCATATTAAATATTTCAAATATATGATAAATAGAAAACTACATGCTGAAATCCATATCAAAATCATAATATTGATATGTAATTTCAACCCTCGAGTCCGATATCAGCCCTCGGGCTGATATGCGGCCACTCGGGCTGATATGACATATGATATGGATTTTAGTATGTAATATTCTCTATGTATTCATAGAACTCTACTACAATCTTCCAAAGAATTACATTGTCTTAATGGAGAATGTGGGAAAACGAATAGTGAAAGCAATTAACCAAACATCATTATCACAAACAGGACAAAAACACGATTAAAATTCGAAATATCCGAGGATTCGACGGAACGGGGTTAAAATTCAAGATATCGGAGTCCAACTGTAACGATCCCTAGGCCGGGTGTTGAGTGCTTTTATAAGTTTCATGCACTCTAAAACAGTGACATTGTTTAATAAAGGAAAGGAAAAAGAATCCGTCGATAGGAATAAAATACGAGAGGAAAAAATTTAATTTTCTGTAAAAGAATTTGGAAAAAAATCATTCATGTGTTTTGATTTGGTTTTTTTTAGCAAATGAAACCGATTATAGTTCCTATCAGTAAATGAAGCAAAAAAATCACTGTCTGATAATTATGTTTGTTTGTTAGTTTTTGTTTAACGTCCCTTTTTCACTCATATTGGCACGCCACTACATGCTGGTGGAGGGCTGCAAAGAGCTAGGTTCACTTTAAGCAAAAAATGGCCCTGTAGATATACAAATTTATTGACCAAAACCTATGTCCCATTTTCAACATGAATATAAAGTAGAAACTTAGTGCTTTTTAGTGCTTTCATTTCCTATAACAATGTCTCCTCTAAGAGTCCAGGTATTGGAAAACGGACTGTGTGAAATTTCAATGATCTTATATTTTGCAGAAAAACAGTGTATTTGAGTACCTACAGCAAAAAATAAAATATGAGCACAGACCTCGGTCCAAAAAATTAGGGAAAAAACGTATTATAATCTTCAGGATCATTTCTTTCATTATATAATTGCAGATATTAGGTCAGAGGTTGTGCTGTATACGAAATATTGATAAACAGCATCATCTTTTAGCCATTTTTGAAGATTTTTCAGGATATGGGAATAATGACTCAATTCATGACGTCATAATACATCTACTAGCGAGAAAATTTTGTCAATCTCAATAGATAAGCAATCACCATTGGTCAAAGTGATATTATCAACTAAAACCAAGCAGTTTTGAATTTTCAGAAATTCACAGGGCTAAAAAAGGTCCCAAGTGAACCCAACTCTTTAGACCTATACTCGGCACTCAGGGCCATTGAGCATTGAGGGATCTTTTTTCGTGTCAGCAACTAATGCGACACGGGACCTCGGTTTATACGTCCTATCCGAAAGACCGGTCTCCTCGTTCCATAATGGGATTCTAACCCCTGACGTAAGGATCAATTTCTTACTCCGCGACTCTAGAGCAAACGCTCTGATCACTGCGCCTCGTGGGTGACCTCTATTTGATATGCAGCTTCATCTTACTTGATGCATATCGTTAATTATAAAAGAGAAATTTTAAATTACGATAGAGATTGTAATTCTTTTCTTTCTTTTCTTTTTTTTTTATTGATATGTAAGACGAAGGGGATAATGTATTTGAATTGGCATTTACTTTTCAACAAGTGGAAAAGTTTTGAGTTCTTTTAGTTACATGTATTACAAATCATGTCAAAATATATTCTTTCAAATATAATGCAAAGCACGGATTGTCAATATATGCGTTGATCTTCTCCATTTACGGAGATTGTCAATTTTTTTTTCTGATGAAGGACAATGAGGGTAATTAAAATCTTGAATACCTGGCAGTGCATGTTTTTATTGTTATATATTTATTTATTTATTGTTTATTTATTACCTATCTTGTCAAGATAATTTTTCCCAAATGTTATGCAAAGCACTGACTGTCCAAATAGGAGTTGACCACCTCCATACTCGTACTTTTTTGGAAGTGGAAATCTAGGTATGCTCGAAATCATCCAAAATCCTTCCTCTTTGTTGAAAGCCGTTGCTCCTAATAGTAAAAATATAAATTTTGCATCAAATGGAGTGCGAGAAGGTTAGCTATGTGTTTGTATACATTGTATTTTTAGTGAAACCTAGTAATCTTTCCCTCATATTGTCTGTAAAGGATTTCAGAAATTTCATAGGTTTGACTTAATTTCATATCTTTGTGGCGTATATATTTGGTCAGTGATAAAAATTTCAAGATCGAGAGAAAATCCCGAGAATATTGAAATACTTTACTTTAACGATGAATTGGATAATATATTAACCTTTAAGGTGTCCACTTTCTTTGAAATTTTTGCAAGTTTTCGACTCTGGTGGCTGATCGTTATATATCGCATGTTTCGTTGATTCCTGTTAAAAAAATCAATAAACAAATAAAAAAAAAAAGAGTTCTTGATGATGCATGTTCAATAAACTCTTCATTAATAAGAAAAAGCAAAATTATAAATTAAATGAGTAGTGAAATTTGAAGTTAGGGAACAGTAATCAGACTTAAATTACAAAAAAAACAACACAAATTGTGAGAAGAGCAAACAATGACCTCTGAAAATAGAGGTTGGATCAGGTGCCATGAAGGAATGAACATATGTTGACCCGACACACACATGAAGGCTCCTTGTCACGATCGGGTAAACGGGAAAAAATTGGTAGTGAATTCAGTGTGAAAAAATGGCTTTAGGCTAACATTTTTTTAAAATACGTTCGATGATACTCGACTTAACTATAAATTGTATTTGCAAATTAGGTCATTGTATTGATAATAGAACTTGAAAATGTTGACTTTAAACGAGATTGTTATTAAATCAATAATTTGATATGTATATTCTCGTTAGGGGGAATAAGGACGTCGTCCATCTGAATGACCCAAACACAGACTTAAAATTCCTTATTAATTCATATCTGTTAAGATACAAACTTATGCAACTTTAAAGCATTAAATACAAAACAGTGGTGTTTGTTCTTTTTATTATGCAAATCTTTGCATTTTGTAAATTCTATGGTCGTTATAATGACCTTGTTATCAAATATGCTCAATCAATCGGTTGTATTTGGCTCACTCTTTTCATAACTTTTGTTAGGCAATTGTTTGTTTATTAAATTTACTACGAAATATTACGTCAACCTGATCAATACATAGGGCTCACGGCGAGTGAGACCGGTTGACAGGGGAAGCTTATTCCTCCAAGGCACTCGTTCCCACCTGAATTTCCAGGGATCCTTCTCTTATGCCCCATTCCCAGATTTGTATTGTTTGTAGATTTTTTTTTTAGATCGATCATTGTTGTTTGTTTGAACTCTGTTCATTTTTCTTCACCTTTTGTCATTTTCAAGCTACGAAAGTCCAACATTCGGGATTCAAGATTAAAAAAAATTAAATTATTCTTCTCATTCTACATTTCGAGATTAGAAATCCGAAATTCAATCTTTGAAAAATTATAGCAAAAATAGGTTACAATACATGATTAAAATACAATTGCAAAACAACGTAAAAAATCATTTAAATTCACGAAAGAAAAAAATTGCCGTTTTTAAGGTCATAGACTTGAAGCTATATAAATTCAGAATATGAAAAATACAAGTCTAACACAATTTTTTTTTTAAATCTCCACTGTACGTGGTACCATTGTCCATATAACGCATATATCATGGATGCAATACAATTTCTGTGTTAAATCGAAATTCAGCTATCCGTTCTTATAATATAATTTTCAGAAAATTACTTGACAAAAAAACTATTGTTAAAGAACTGACTTAATTTTGCAATTCTTAGTCCTTCCAGTTTATGAATTTATGAACCAGGTTTTTGTCGGTTAACAGCGAATACACCCCATTTACAACCTAGAATTACAATCTAATTGAAAGTACATGTAATTAATGCTTGATATTAAATGATTAATTCCAACAACATTTGATTCTGGTTTGATTTTGTCATGATTCTATGCCCCGGCAATCAAAGACTCGGGAGCATATAGTTTTTGGTCTGTGCGTCTCTCTGTCCAGCTTTCTCTCTGTCCAGCTGTTTGTCCACAAAACATTTAACCTTGCCTATAACTTTTGAACTGTTCAAGCTTGGCATTCATATTTCACCTGCGTATTTCTTGTGACAAATCTTTTCTTTTAGTATCAACATATTTGATCTTTTGACCCTGACTTTGGAGTTTGACCAACTTTAGCAAAATTTTACAAAGCTTTAACATGGTCCATAACTTTTAAACGGTTGCGCTAGGGTTTTTATATTTCTGCTGGGTATTAAAAGTGACAGGACTTTTCGTCTGGTACCAAATTATTTTACTATTTGACGAAGTTTCACCAACGTTTGAAAAAAAAATCCTTTAATCATGGCCACAGCTTATGAACGCTTGTGGTACAGTTTCTATATTTCACTTGTCTTTTTCTTGTAACAAGACCTTTTCTTTGGTACCAAAATTTTTACCTTGGAGTATAGCCTTCTTTTAAAAAAAATAACTTTGGTCATAATATCTGAATGATTGGTTCTAGGACTTTCAGATTTCACATGTGTATTCCTTTTGATAAAATCTTTCTTTGGGTACTTATATTATTGACCTCATGACCTTGGAGTATGACTTACTTTTGTAAAACTTTAACCTTGGCCATAATTTCTGAGTGGAGGGAGCTATGACGTGTGTATTCCTTGTGACAAGACCTTTCTTTGGTAGTAATATTATCGACCTCTTAACCTTGACCCAGGAGTTTGACCTACATTAAAAAAAACTTTGGCTTTGAGCAGCCACAGTATTAGTAAACATTTAAAGTATATCAATGAGGAAGTTAGCAAGATTCCAGTTCCCCAAGACCGGTACTATTCCAGAGGCGCACGAGGCGAAGCCGAGGGAAAAGTCCTGGGCAAGGGGAACTGGAATCTTCCTAACTACCTCGACGATATACTTTTTAACTGTTTTATTATACTGATACAGAAGCAAAATTTTGAGGATTACGGGTAACCGCGAATTAGCTTTCAGAGCTGGGATAAGCTCACTTGACTAACGGATTAGTCCATTCACAACGACTTCTAGGGATTAATTCATATCTAACGATCTAATTTTATTAAGTACGGCCATCTTTAAAAATTTGTTTGCTTGCCCTCTCACGACTCAATGTAAATAGATTAGTTAGGTAGGTAGGGTATTTTCTTTTTACTCAAAACTGTTGCGAATATGAAGGTTAGATAGTTTTAAAACGGATGAGAAAAATCTTGGAATGAATAAAAAAAAAATGTTTCCTGGAGATTAAAAAAAGTTTTGAGTTGAGCCATTTTTAGACAGTTGGTCGGGAGAGAGCAAGCAAACATTTTTTTAAGATGGACAATAGAGATTTAATAATATTTTTTAACAAACACGTCATTTTTTATATCGATGCATGTATGTTAGGTATTCACCCTTTTTAAAATCAATTCTGCATAGAGTTTAGACTTGGAACACTGGAGAATAATATTAGTATTAAAATGATTACTATTAATCTTATGCTGATCAATATTAGTTTTGCTTGAAATGGACGTTAAATTGTCAAGTATGACAGACAAAAGAGGCAGGATGGGGGCTACTAAAACATGCAGGGATATTTCAACTGAAGAAGTCGCCCGCGTGGTGCAGTGGTTAGAGTGTTTGCTCTAGAGTCGCAGTGTAAGGAGTTGATCCTTACCTAGCGGGTTCAAATTCCACTGCGGGACGTGAAAACCGGTCCATCGGAGACTATAAACCTAGGACCCGTGTCGCAGTAGGTGCAGGTACGAAAAAAGATCTCTCACTGCTCTATGGCCATGATTGCCAAGTATGGTCTAAATTTTTGCAGCCATCTGTCGGTAGGTGGTGGCGTCTCCATATGAGTGAAAAATCCTCGAGAGGGGCGTTAGATAACAAACAAACAAACAACTAAAGTAAACTCTTGACGTTTTTTTTGTACATACTGTTAGGCCAATTGCACTGAATTGTCTACAAATTTTTCCGTTTGCCCGATCATTGTAAGACCGGTGACAGGGATGCTTACTCCCCCATTGCATCTTATCCAAGCTCTGATGTTTTTAGCTGTCCGTGTTTGCTCTGCTCCAAATCTGTATTTCTTCAATGGACTTTTGTGCTTGATTACTGTTCGTTTTATTCATATATCATTTACAGATTAAAATAACAATACATATTCAAGTAAAAAAAAAGATATTTCCATTTCGCTTTCCGATGGCATAGCTGGATGTTGATACTCATATAAGGAAGGTTTATAAAAAAAATCTTTATATTTCCATGTATATCTGTATAAATTATTCATCTGAAGTGGGTGAAAAGTACCTAAGATTTTGTATAATGAATCCCAACGTTTAAAGGATGGAAGAATCTTGAAGCATTTAACCCTTGAAGCTCTTTAAAAATATTTCATATAGATGATCGAACTAATTATTACGTAAATTGTGCTAAATGTTTCATAAAAAATCATTAATCAGTTTTAAGAGTAATAAGGCAGAAAATTTAAAGTTGATGTAAATATAAGATTGTAAATTTTAAAAACTCACGCCATTGTATATTTGTTGAAGCGTATGATACAATGAGTTGTTGGTCTGTCCTCTAATGTCAGCATCATAGAAATTTAATTTTTTCGGATTAGAATTTGCATCTAGGTAGTAAAATTTTTCGCCGCCTCTGACTTCTTCGTTATTCTTTTTCGTATTTCTTGGAATCTTGTATAGCATGAACCTGGTTTATTTGTTAAATATCAAATATGAAATAAACATAATGGTGAGGTTATTTCATATAATATTAGGTAAATGTCTTATTTCTGATTTCTCAGCATCTTATTTTTCAGATAAACAGCTATTAGCGTAATCAATTTTTTCTTCTTTTTTCTTTGATGTTATTAGCATTTATTAACATGAAATGATGCATTTTGACAATTGATAAAAAAAAAAAACTAGTTATGAACTAATGAAGATAAAAATCCCCTGAAATCTAAATGTTGATTAATGTACGAAACGGCATGGAATCATGTTTACATGATCTAAAGAGCTATTTTAAAACCATGGATGTCATATATATTGTTCATATCAAAAGGTCGTCTACAATCTACCTTTAAGTAAACCTATTGTTGATTTTATATAATGACCCATCTAAATGAAGCGAAGCACAAGAAAACTACTTCTGACTACATTATCAACATCCTATTTCCACATGCCAATTTTTTCCGCCTTTTCTAAAATAGCCCAACTGAAATTGAAAAGAATTTAATTAAACACGAGCAAATGGTGGAGCATGAAACATGAAAGATTCCTGGATAAAATTTGGACTGGAAAGGTGTTGAAGGGGGGGGGGGGGATTACAGATAATGATAAGCAATTTGGTTTTAAATCTTAAGCTAATTTAATTTCTTATCAAAATATATAAAATATAAAAAAGGTAAAGAATATTTTTAAAGTAAAATATGGGATAATAGTGCAACTAATCAATATTGTTAGCAGATGCTTTAATTAAGTTATTTTCCTAAAACGTATGTAAAGGTTTCTGAAAAGGCTCAAAATGACAAAGAGATTTTATTTTTGGAAGAATGATACATTTCGTCAAAAAAAGGAAAGAAAATCTCTGACTCCAAAATATATCTACCAATGAAAAATCACTCTAGATATAGATTAATATGTCTCTTATAAATGGAGATAGAAAAAATGCATTTTAGATTGAAATTTTCATGAATTTAAGAAAGATTTTGATATATAAAAACTATGTCCAAAAAAATTCAATTGACTATTTTTAAAATATTGAGCCCCATAGATATGTATTGCTAATATGGATGTTCGATCAATATTTTTTCTTCAAATTTGTTTTTTTTTATCATAAATACATGCATGTCCTTTGAAATCCTTTATTTTCTTCAGTTTTATAAGCAACATACACTACTGTTTCATGTATGCTTATAAAAGCTTGGGTGAAAAAAATATTTACAGACACTGTATGAGAAATTCAATAGCTTTCAAAGACATTTAATAATCATTGTGAGCAAATATTCTCAAAATCATGTCCAGTTGATCGAGTGTATGCGCATTCAAGTACTTATCTCTCATGCACAGATGAACCCGGTTCTATATTTTGCACCTCACATTTTTTTAACTTTGCACGGTGGTAGAAACTAGAGTTCTTTATCAAACCGACACTTCCATCTACCTTCAGACGAGAACTCCGTTTTTCAAGGTCCTTTCAGAAAGACGCGTGACTTTTACTTCCTTATGCCATACTCTGGACAAATGAACAGTCATTGCAACAGAATCTTAATTTTCATGGGGTACAGAGTATGTGAAGAGAACTAACGGAAACGATGATACAAAAACATTTGGCTTTCGCGTATACGGCGGTGAATTTAAAAGCAATGTGACAACTGCTATAATATCTATAATAATCAAATTTTTTCAACTATATTTTACATACTTATACCTCTACTATTTTGACTTCTGCCTTTAAATTTCATTCAGATATATGCTGTACTTTTTAATATATTAGAATAAACACAACGTTGGGTCTGAAGCCGCATGGCAAGAATGTACCGACGTCGTTTTGACGTTTCTCTTCATCACTCATTTTGAATCTGATGATACATAAGATTATCTCAAAATGGGAATGAATTAAGTAATAACATTTGGAAAAAGTTCAAATGATTTTAATGCTACAACTCAAAACAAGACGGTTTATAGCAAAATGGCAGTAAAGATTATTAAAGAGAAGCACGTGAGAGGTTAAAGAGATATGCGGATGAACTGAAAATGAGAGCCGAAAAGTAACGTCTGAACGACGTTGGTAGCATTCTTGCCGTGCGGCGATTGACAAAACCTTAAGTTGTGTTTCTTATAATATTTTTAAAGAAGTGTTTTTATATAATTGATTGAAATTTTAAGGCACAAATCAAAATAGATAGGGTTGTTTGTTTGTCAAATTATGTTGATAACATTTGATTATTAAAGACATTACTTTTGGATTAACCTTCGTACTATGCGCGGAATTGCAATCCCTTATGAAAAAGTGAATGTCTATTAAAAATAAAATAAAATAAAAGAATCTGTCCTGTAGGAGCAGTCATCTTGATTCTGTTATTTCATAATTACTTATCCATATTTAATGCTACTTAATCGATGACAAAATATATCTGTATTGTTACTGTATAGGCATGGAGTCATTAGAGTTCTCCATTTAATATGTAAACCTATCAACTCCCTCTCATGAGAAAAAACAAAATAAAAGAACACAAAAAACGCTTACCAATCTACAGATGTCCCGCCTGGCGATTTACATCCCAAAGAAAGTACGTTCTCTGCATATAGAAGAAATATTACCGAAAATAATATGAGAAAATGCGTGTTCATATTTTCGTGGTTTTTCGTACTAAAATGTTCTTCCCTTTTTCTCATAAAAATTGATAGCTAAAGTTAAAATATCGGTTATTGTTATTTTTTTCCTCATTTTCAAGTATTTACTCATTTACTATTTCCGATTTGTCACGGAAGATTCAAACACTTCACTTGACATGCATCATTTTAACACTTGGTGTTTTCCTACAGACAAATGCCCTAAATGTGACTCGAGGGGAACTCATATCTGAGAGAGAAGATGGGGAGGGGGGGGGGCGTCGCTGCGATGGTTTCATTTGCTATACATTCTGATCTACATATATATATATATATATATTTGAAAGAATGCGTATCTTTCAAAACATCCTCTTTTAAACTTTAATGGTTTCTCTCTTGCACGTGACCATTGTGTACTGACGTTGTTCAGGAAGATCATGTGAACTTCATGTACACTTGCTTTCAGTTTCAATATTGCAGCGTTGGAGTCAGATCGAGGTGACATTAGCTATTGCTTGGAAATGCAGACTTTCTTGTTTTTTATAAGTGTCGAAGGCATACGTGGATGAGAGTATTAAAGTCTGAAGAAAATTAAACTGCTTTATGAATGTAGATTATATTCGGAATTCACATAAAAATTCCCATTTAAAATATTATATGAATGATGGATTCGGTTAAGAATAAACAAGGAAACTTGAATATATTCATGTTCATAGTTGAACCGTTACTCAGAAATCACAATCTCTACTCTAACTTATTGTTTAGTCTACTTAGTACTTGTACAGATTTAATCACCCTGCTTCCTGCTGTTTATGAATCCCACTAAGTGTCACTTAATTTAACCGTCGTCCCTGTGAAAACTAAGCTATTAATAAAATTTGTGTTTCAATAATTTTTAGCATAAATTTCAACGATAAGATTAAGCTGTTTGAAGCGTTTTCAAAAGGAAAATATTTTTTTTAGGTAATTAATAAGTATATTTTCTGAGACAATAAAATTCATTTTAAGAACCTGGAATTGATTTCATTTATTTGATGATAGTCGATTTTTTTAGAATCAAATTGCAGGTATTATTGTCGTCTTGTTTGGAATTATTTTTTTATGCAAGCTTATTAATAAACTTTTTTCTTATAGTCCCAGACAATGTTCAAATTTAAATCATTTAGAGAAATCACAAAATATTTTATCATGAACACAAAATAATTCACTTCTGCATGCTGAGGTAAGAATTGATAAATTAATCATCAAAGAATTGGACGAAAAATGGACTTCTAAAAAGAAAAATAATTAAAAGGAAAATACAGTATCTATATTCTTTTTCACAAGGTAAATGCCAACGTTGTCTCGGCAAAGTTAGCTGAAAGTCAATTCATGGAAAGGGTTGTGTTTCTTAGTACATGAAGCGCCAATCATAGTTTGTCAGTGAAAGAAGATAATTATATGTATTTTATTTTTGTTTTGATTCATTTACATGTACCTACTCTTTAAATGTTATTTTTTTTACTCACGTAAATGGGTGGTTATAACAAAATAAGGTCAAATTTTAATGACATGAAGAATTATTTTAGTGTATATATATATATATAATTAAAAACAGAAGTAACTAATGTTAGTGTTCAAATTAAAAAAAAAATAAACAAAAAATTGGTATTTTTAAGACATTTTTCGTTTAGTAAGTGGCAACTCGTGTTGATATAATTTAATTAAACTTTTTTTTTCCTTTTTATTAAAAACATTTGTGTCATCAAATAACAAAATGATAGATCCTTTTCTTTAATTTTGATTAATAATTTAAAACTATCTGGATTGCAATATCTGAAGCATTAAAAATACTTATCTCGTAAGAGAATTAATGAATGAACGTAATTAAGCTGTAGTATCTGGTTTCGTAAGCTCATTCTTAGGCTTTGAATCGCATTTTCCTAACAAAACTACAGTAGTTAACACTACAGGAAATGAAAGCATCAAGTTTTTTTTTTTCTGAAAAAGTAAATTAACGCATTATTATAATTATAAATGCCATTTGACGTATTCTTATGCCTTCAAATTCTAATTTTCGTGTTTTAATATCTAAAAAAAATATATTCCTTGACTTTGTATAGAGGACTATTATTTTTGAAAAATAATATCATTGATATGGAATTTGATATTAAAAAATTACATGGGCATTTAAAAGTATATCACACTAAATTTTCCAAAAAAAAAAATCAAAGTAAACTGTAGTCAACTATAGATATTTTTGTTAGTGTTTATACGATAAAAAGGGAGATTTTTACCTACCTCGAGTATGCTTAATTATTCTATAGATAATAAAGAAAAAATATTTAATTTAAATGATGAAGAGTGTTCCTGTTCCTCCATTTGTAGTTGATATCATATTATTTTCGGAAATAGATATTCTGTATTGGATTTGAGTAATTCATTGTTGTGCAATAAAGACATAACAATTGCTAAACTTTTACATAAAAATCAATTCAAAAAGCACATAAGATTACTATTATTTTTACTGCAGTTTCGCATTCTTCCCGTGTCGGTAAAACCAATTCATGAATTTTCTTCACCTCTAAATAAATTGCATTTAAGTTAGCAATGTGTTAAAAATTTTCTTGCCCTTGTTTAAAATGTCATAAATAAAAAGGATTCGAAACTTGACATTTCGTTTGTTCTTATTTTAATTGTCATCCAAATAATACACTGAAAATAATACATATTCTGGTATTTAAGTTTGAAATTAGAATGAAATGCAATGAGAAAATTTTGCATATCCTTCATAATTATCGATGACAAATATTTTCCTCGGTGTTGTAATAACTCTTAATAATGATTTTTTTTTATCTAATGAATTGACAATCGAAATTTATATTAACATTGTTTATCCATATCAAACGACTATCAAACATATAGTTTGATACTGAAATTACAGCAATTATGCAAGAATACCAATGCCTTACATGTACATGTACATGCATCCAGTTGGTTCAATTTCCTGTCCCACAAAACTTTCAAAAACTATTAACATAAAATGTTCAAAAATATTATATATATATATATATATATATATATATATATATATATATATATATATATATATATATATATATATATATATATATATATATATATATATATATATATACACCAGAGACTACATAACTAATTTCTAGGTTTAAGTACATGTAGTATTGTTACTATATCTAGTAAATTACAAGGGCTTATATTAAATTTTTAATGCATTGATTTTATTGGAAAAATCATGGATGATATTTTTTTTCATGTAAAGGTCATCGATTGATTGATTGATTGATTGCGTGTTGTTTTACGTCCCGTTCGAGAATTTTTCACTCATATAGAGACGTTACCACATGTCGGTGAAGAACTTCAAATTTAGACCTTTACTCGGCACTCAGGGCCATTGAGCAGTGAGGGATCTTTATCGTGCCACCGTCTGCCGTGACACGTGGCCTCGGTTTTTAAGGTCTCGTCCGGAAGACCCACAACCTTCACTCCAAAGTGCCGAGCGCATGGCGAAGGAACAGTTGCTACCTATTTATTATCAACTTAGATCAGTCGCGGCTGTGATTCAAACACACGACCTTTCGTTCACGGAGCGAGCCCTCTACCGTCTGAGCTACACTGACGATAAAGGTCATAGATGGATTCGTTATAAAATGGACATTATTACTAATTACAGATAACACATTTTACATTCCAAATTGTAAGTTAAATTGTAAATAAAAATATTGTAAAAATGCATTATGATTAGGAGTTTGTAAGTCCAGCACATCACTTGAAAGAAGTACCCTTTTACAAAGAACCATTAATTTAACAACGTTATAGGAATATAATTTCTTTGAGAGGGATGGGGTAAGGGCATCCCACACTCACTTTAAATCAGGAAGAAAAGTGTTTTGCTGTAATATCAATGAAAATTTCTTTTAGATTAGTCCAACTTTTTGCTACAGAAGGAACCAGTCCGCCAACCCCCAGTGATTGTTTTTAAGTCTGAGCAATTTACGCTATTTTCGTTCCTATTTTAAGCATTTCTTTGTCTTCTTCCCACTCCCTAAAAGTATATTACGTCCCTGCATTTTGCATGCAGATGCTTATTTATAATGTCAAGACATTAAAAATGTTCAGTATGGTTTACTGAAATTTACTATTCTGAATCATATACAACAGATACATATTGACCCTGACCATTTTTATTATTCTCGGTGACAAAGGTCTTAACCACAGTGTTAGCATGGCGCCATGTTAAGATATGTAAGCATACTGTATTGATTGTTAATTTACAACTTTACGTCATTCAGATTTGAAATTAAGCAATTATTCATGTATCTAAGAAGAGCAGGTGAAAGTATAGAATGTCATGAGAATTTCACAGAATCTTTATTACGTAATTTCATTATGAACTCGTATTTTATATTCTAAAAAGGTACATATTTGGGTTTTTCCAGAGCAAAACTTAGACACTGCATTCTTTTTATTATATATCTGAAAGAAACACCTTTTAAAATCATTCAACTTTAACCTATTAAGCGTCTTTTGCATTGTTTGTTGCCATATTCTACATGCTTCTTATATCATAAAATGCTGTTTAGATTAAATACATCATTACAGAGAAGCATTGCATGCCAAGTTCTCCAATTTTTTATTTTCCATGAAACGACGTATAACAACTTTCAGGATTAATCTTTTTTAAGGTCATTTGTTCTTTAGTATTCTTTGTTTGGTATTCTTTAGCTTAAAATCGTTTTTTTATCTTTTGAATCACCAATTGTTTTAAATCTTAAAGGTTCTTCTCCACTATTCTTTTAACAAAGTTTGTTTGTTTGTTGTTTAACGTCTCTCTCGAGATTTTTTCACTCATATGGAGACGCTACCACTTGCCGGTGGAGGGTTGCAAATTTTTTACCCATACTCGGCACTCAGGTCCATTGAGTAGTGAAGGATCTTTTCATTTCAACACCTACTGCGACATGGGACGTCGATTTATACGGTCTCATCCGAGGGACTGGCCTCCACGTTCCGCAGTAGATTCGAAACTGCGAGGTAAGGAACTAACCACTACCCTAACCAGTTTGCTACGCAGGCAACTGTTTTGTCTTTGTCTGGCTAGATTTGAAAAAGGAGGTTTTAATAGCACCAGATACTTTGCTTAAAAAAAGAAGTCTTCATGAATTCAGGAATTCATTAAATTGAGTGAAGATGTTTACGGTTGCAAGTCAGTCCTTTTCAGATGGATATTTTCTTTTATGTAAGCTACAAATAATTGTTACCTACTCTCCCTTCTGCATAATGAATGTTAGAATTCCAAGAAGAAAGAATGTTTGTTTACCGACATACGTACTAATATAATGTTACAAAACATGTCATATTCATTACCTCAATTTTCTGCACCTGTCATTTAATATGTTCATAAAACATAATTTTGCAACCAACATATTAAATCCTTTGTTAGATATTTGATTTATGTCACAAAGTCATTTTGAGTGGATTTAATAACTTCATTTCTTCTTGACATTAAAAAGAAATCGATCCAAAAACTTTCTGGATGGCCCAAATACCTAGAAATGCAACCATGATCCTTTTTATGAAAAAAAATAAATAAATAAATAAAGGAAACTTAATTGTAACATGACAATTTTTTTTCTAAAACCGAAACATCATTAAAAACCCCTTAATAAAAATAATCATTTTAGTTTTCTACTGAATTCCTTTTTGAAATAATAAAATTCAAATTCATTACATTTATTTAATCCACAAACTAGAAAAGGTTAAACAAAACGCGGTTACACACTATGCCATACTTGTCACGTCAACCTATCAAATATCATATTGTACATGTCAACTTCAATATATTTTTTTGTTCGAGCTTGGTGTACTTGTAAAAATGCACGTCAGATTTCTGTAGAATTTAAGGACCGTATGTTCTGCGTGTCTTGCACCATATCTTGATACGAACAACACTGCTTAATCCGAGGTTTGAACCAGTGTCCCACGGATGAGAATGAAGAACACTATCAATGTGCCATCCCTACAATTCACTATTATGTTCGGAAAAATATGAAAGAAAATTAAAACATAATATTATATAATACAATATAATATAATGAAATATGGAGATTTAATGATGAAATACCGTCATTTCGGAACACTCCCTTTAATACAAACAGACAATCCTAATTATGAGAATATTTAAGAAGAAAAAAAGTAGAATGCATTTCTTTCATAAAAGTTAGAAAAAAAAAAGAGATAAAAGCGATTTTACGGCAGCAATTTGGTTCCATTGTTTGCATCAAAATATTAATTTATATGTAAAAAGAAAACTTTAAAATTTAGATATACAGAATTTTGTTTTCTCTAAAATATTAATAACAAATGCAGCATTTCCTTTGTTAAAAATTGGCTTTCCCCAAGAATTATAATATAAAATAGCAAACGAAATTCTTTAGAATTATTTATAAATTCAAGGAGAAAATTACCAGGTTAATATATTTGTCTGAATTTCAACTGACACACTTAATCAATATTAATATAAGATTTTTTTTCATTTATTTATTTATGACCAATAAAGATACTTGATGTACATATAGATAATTTTCAACGTGACATTTGCTTGTTTTGATAAATTTGTCTGCAAGTTTTTATAAGAGAATTAGATAACAAAGACACGCCTTTAAATAGCACACCAATTCTAAAGACGCCAGATTTGTTTGATTTCAACTCTTGGTTCCAAAAAGTAGATAAAAATGTATAGGAAGATGAATTTTGACAAAGGTTTTTACCCCCAATATTGCCATGAAAACAAAAGTGGTGTAATTTCTTTTGAATTTGATTGTGTACTCTATTGGTGTTTCAAACTGTATGATATTGATGCGTAATTTTCCTGTGGTTTACAATCTTCCATAATGGCTTCCGTTGTCATTTAAATTTTTTTTTAAATTTTCTGAATATCTGAAATTTTCCAAAAATTTTACAAAATAGCAGTTGCTTATTACATTTTTGAAGTTATTTCGGGGTAATATAAACTGCAGAACTATAGCCCTCTTGTTGAGAAAATTCGAACAGACAAACCAGAGAGCTACAGGTCAAAGCATTCTTAAAGCCGCTTCTTTATCGCACCCTTTCAAGTGGCCAATGCTTCGTTCCTCAGGTTCTGGGAGTGGCCCTGTATAAATGCAAGCGAAGAAACAAAATAGCGGGTGTGTCCGATCTACAGGGATGTTTACTCCTCCTAGGCACCTGATCCCACTGTTTAAATTTTAATGTGTCCATGATTTATGCCCTGTTCACAGATTTGTATTGTTGTAGGTTTTTTTTTTTTAGATAACTGTTTGCTATCTTCATCTTGTTCATATTTGTAATTAAAATCAAGAAGGATAATTATGATATTAAAATAACCTACATCTATGTCATATATTTTTCTTTTAGATATGCCTGATCTTTTTGAAATGGAATTTAATGATTTCAGTTAGAAAATTGAAAGCTGCATTAATACCTAATTGTTAGGAACTCTTATCAAATTTGCATCTATTTTTTCTACATAACAGAAGTAAGTCACTCTAATGTAATAAACATCTTATTGATTGTTTTATTTTGTGTATTTATTGCTTATACATTTTATTTACATATTTGTTTTGCAAAGCGTGCGATTTATTTAGATATTAACTAGGCAAGAGTTGTTTAATGGTTAATCTAACAAAACTACCTTTAAAAAAAAATGTTAGTCTACAGATATGTGTGCGTTTTTATCTTTTATCGGCGGCCTTCAAAAAATTTATTTTACGCATTGATTAAGAAAAAGAAAGACGTTTTCAGTATTGAGGGATTTATGGCCTCCTCGCACAGTTAAAAAAATTGAAAGAGCCGTTTACGTTGATTTAAATAATTTAATTCCTTGATGTCGAAATCTCTCTGAAGAAAATTGTCATGAGATGGAAAACTGGTTTCCCGCTCAAAATTGCCTACATAGAAACCATGTGGTAGAATGCACTTGATGGAAGTGTACTTGAGCTTTAATTTATTTGGTCACAATTTAGCTTGATATAATGTACGCTCATAAAAAAGCAGACCTTGTTTATAAATGTAAGAGACTCTTTAAGGAAGAAATTATGGATATATGAATGTTAATTTTTGTCATTCTTAAGAGAGATGATAATTTATGTTGTCTTTAAATACTAGCATGAATAAGGTATGTTGGAATACAAAAAAGGAAAGACAATTAATTGTAATCATAAGTATGCATTTAATGCTTAGAAAGTTCCCTGTATGTTCTTTTTCCAGATATTGTTGATTTATCTACATGTATTAATCCTTATCTATTGGCTGCAAAAGCTTTACAAACCGTAATCAATATAAATTGTTTAAAAGACTATTTTTCATAATCCCGGAGATTGTAGATCGTTTTGATAACATTGGATTACTTTTTAAAAGATACTTCGGTATACTATTATACCAGCATTTGGAAAAGCAGTTCATTTTCTTCTATATTTCTAAAACTGTTTGCATGTCTTAACAATTGAAATATCGAGAACCAGTCTGAATTCCTATTTAACAATAAATAGCATTCCAAAACAAATGTTTTCAGGTTAATAGATTTACCTACATTTTAAATAACACTTTTATAAATATCAATTTAAGGTTTCCAAAATTTATTCCTTATCATTTTTTTTTTACTCGATACGGCATGAATTTCATCTGCATGATGTATAAATAACATTGATTGATTTGTCTGCCTGTGTTTTAAAGAAAAAATACATGCATATTGATATTATTATGATTATAAAACAGCCAAATTGATTTATTCTCACACCCATGATCAATAAATAGGGAAAAAACTATAAATGTATATTTTTTTAAGCAACTGATCGATTTTCCTAAATGTTGATTAATATTTTCCAAAGGCGCATGTACTAAATAAGTAATGATAGATCACTTTGACACAGCATTGCATTACTCACCTTTCCTTTTTTGTATAGTTGTAATATTATAAGTAAACATATTCTGTGTTAAATGACACTTTTTGATAACAAATCAGGTATTTCTTGCATGCTGTTAATTTTTTCATATTTGCTAAATACATAGAAACCTACATGGAGAAATGTTGAAACTTTATACATCTAGAAAAAAGCAAAAAGTAGAGTTCATATTAATTCTTTCAGAAATATAGTCATTGGTAATTTCTGATAAAAAACAGTTTGATTGATAGCTTATTTATTGTTTAACACAAAGTTGGCAGTATTTCAGCCATATATCGGCTGTTAAATTTAGTTAACATGGCGGTATTTAAAAGTTTTCAGCTTCTTTGCGACCCCCCTGTTAGCATAAAAAAACCCGGAAAGATCTTTAGATATATTTAGCTTAATTAAAAAGAAGTTGTGTAAAATCAAAACGGATGAAGTTTAATTAAATTTTCGAGTTCATTTTCATTTTTTTAATGTGCCCTATCCAAATACTTAAAATTGTTTGAATTGACAAGGTTTTTTATTCAAACAAAAATTATGAAAACATCGGTATATGGGCAAGCAAACTATTTTCATAAAGTTTTAGATGAGAGGAATTAATGTAGTTCAACATTCGTTGTGGGGTGAGCAAACATGAATTTAATTTAGCTGGAATCCAGCACAGGCAGGTGTGTGAAAGAGAGCATTAGACATACATGTATTAATTATTTCGAGCGATAGACAATATGCGATAAGTTGCATAATATACATTAACAAACATCCAAAAATACCAGATTTTGACATACACTTGTATTTTGTTAAGTAACACATGCTTTGCAGCATTTTTAATACTTGTATCAACTTGCTGTTGTGTGTTGGTTTGTTGTTAAACGACCCTCTCGAGAACTTTTCAGTTGATGAAAAAATTCGAGCGGTTTTTTTTTGTTTTGTTTTGTTTTGGGGTTTGTTTGTTTTTTTGTTTTTTTTTTTTTTTTTTTTTTTTTGGTTTGGTTTGGTTTGTTTGTTGTTGGTGGTGTTAACTGATAAGGAAGGAACCTTTCTTCAGGTTAGAAACTTACTAAATACACAACAAATTCACACCGGGGGGATAAACAACCTTTTATTTACTGCACATTAAAAAAAGTTCTAATTTTATGGTAATTCTATGCAGTTAGAATTATCTGCTCTTTAATTTGAAATTGAATAAATTGAATTTTATGATATAATATACACTCTGTAATCAATTCAAATATTCTTAACATTCTATTCGACCAAATCAATTCAAATATTCTTAACATTCTATTCGACCAAATCAATTCAAATATTCTTAACATTCTATTCGACCAAGCTGAAGGCGCTGAATTCTTCATTTGTATGTGTTTTCCTAATTTAAGTATGCAACAGTGATTTTAATTTTCATCAATACTATATTCTCCTTTAGCATTTTATTCTGGGGCAGAATAGTAGGCACCCTATGTTGCAAAACTCAAGATCTTCAACTAAATTTTATACCATATAATTTCCTCAAACTCAAAAAAAAAGTTTTTCATTGGTGCATAGTGTCCTTAAAATGTCAAAAATACAGGAGGAAGATTTGATTCATTTCTTTAATTTGCAGTATATAATTTTAGGATGACAAAAATTAGTCAAAAAACTAAAACCTTCAAACTGATTTATGTCTCAAGTAATCTTAATCAATGTTTTATTTCTTTGTAAAGCATGTTATTTTTAAAGATAACAGTGTTAAGATTACCTAGAAAACAATTGTTTGTGGTTGGATTAAACATATAACTGTCACTTTAATTAGTTAAAATCCATTTTAAAAGTACGTTTGTCATTGTCCTTGAGAATAATAAGCTTTTTAATTACAGAGCGAGGTTTTCCAAACAGATCTTTAAGATTTATTATCTCTATCATGCAGTAAACAAAATGTTTCATTTAAATCATTCAATTAATTAAGGAAGAATATATTTCATTATCCTGTATAAGTTATATAGGTTCATTGTCCTTTGATTGTCCTGCATTTGGTTTGTACAAAAAATCTCCACAAGGTAGATAAAATCAGAGGCATTTATGGGTACATGTGCGCATGCTTGTGCAGATGTGTTATTTTTTGCATTTCACTTTAAATATGATTGATATTTTTGTTCTTTATAAGGAACTTCAACTATTCAAGACAAAAATATTTCTTGAAAACAAATCTGATGTCCCAATGGAGTACCGAAGTAATGGAATTTTATATTTTTTCTTCTTTTTTTTTTTTTTTTTTTTTTTTTTTTTTTTTTTGTATTTTATCATATAAACAATAATAAAGTTAAAAATTAATTTATACAATGCGCCACTATTTTTAGTTTCCTAGAAAAAATAAGATAATGATAAAAATGAGAACAAGTTTAAAGTCATCAACATTTCTGATAGTTATTGCATTTGATTTTTTAAAATTAAATAGTAAACTTCCCCGTGCAATATACAACATTCGATTATGCGCATTCAAATATGGTAACATTGAAAGACTTCAAAACCCATGTTTAAAATAAAATGAACTAATCCATGAAACTTGTGAGAAAACATTCAATGTACAAAATATTATAGACGAACTTTATTTTTATATATCAGCATTCAAAATGTTCAAAAATACAGACGAAGTGAGTTGTTAAAGAGGAAATGACTAAATAAAGTTAATAACAGTTTATTTAGAGTGCAATATTTTAAAATTCTGTGATTTTGGGGGTCATTTTCAAGCATTATTGTCTCCAGATCTTTACCTTGGTCCAGACGGTTAAGGGCATAAGAATGTGTTCCCCTAACTGGTACAACAGGGAAGGCATATTTCACTACCTGTTGTGAATTCGAAAGGTCAATTCATGAAGTAAATGACTGTCTCCATTAATTAGGACAAAAAACATGATTTGAAATTCAAATGCAGTTTTAAAGATGAATAAAACATAGATTTTGATTTCTCTTAAATATGAATCTATCGTTTCCGTTTTCAGTACGCACTTGATTCCCAAACAGCATTTATTGAAGGAATTGCCATTGTATTAATTTTCTTAAGG
Organism: Saccostrea echinata; assembly: GCF_033153115.1. Classification (NCBI taxonomy): domain Eukaryota; kingdom Metazoa; phylum Mollusca; class Bivalvia; order Ostreida; family Ostreidae; genus Saccostrea; species Saccostrea echinata. The sequence goes on from NW_026889767.1 coordinate 5,585,782, forward strand.
ACAGACGATACGTTCCTCAATAATATATAATTCTTTTTCAAGATTTTGTCATTGAGGTATTGCTACTTTAACATGTTTATTCAGAAAAAATTGAGGTACCTTACCAGACATTTGTGCAAAATACCAGAGGGTAGTGTTTCTTATATAATCCATTTGGGAAAAAATTAATTTGCCAATATAAATTTTTTTTGCGTTTGGATTTTTTAAGGACGATTAGAAACTCGTTTAGAAATCAGAATGTAATTAAAATTTTGAATATTTTTCATACATTATGAAGATATACATAACAGATATTTGAGAAACGTATCGTCTGACCTTAAATAAATGATAAGCAGCTCTTTAATCAGCAATGTCCAATTTTACTCCTCTTAGGCACCCAATCCCACTTCTGGTGTTTCCAGGGGTCCTTTTTTTTTTTTTTTTTTTTTTTTTTTTTTTTTTTTTTAAGATTCGATTTGTTTACTGGATTAATACGATTGACTACCGATCGTTATCTCCACTTTTTAAATTTGATTGTAATATATACCTTATTTTAAAATCAAGTAGAAACCAGATCTTCTTCACATGTTCTAAAACAATGCCGGTCCTTCGGATGAGACCGTATAAACCGAGGTCCCGTGTCGCAGTAGGTGCTGGCACGAAAAAGATCCCTCTCTGCTCAATGGCCCCGAGTGCCGAGTATAGGTCAAAATTTGCAGCTCTCCACCGGCAAGTGGTGGCGTCTCCATATGAATGAAAAATTCTCGAGAAGGACGTTAAGCAATAAATAAACAAACAAATCTAAAACAAAAAAAGAGAATATACGCTTGTGCCATAAGAGCAGTATGTTGTTTGTTGTTATATAAACAGAAGAAAACAAAATAAGAACATTTATTAAATTTCTTTTTTTTTTCCTTTTCTGAAGACTTTTAATGCTAACTATTGTGTGAGGTACTAAAAACCATTTCGTTTTCAGTGTGACTGAAATGTCATGAAAGTACGATTTATGATTAAAATATATATATAAGAAACCAACATGCATGTTATACGATATAAAAACGTCGAGGATGTTGCTAGTGATCCAATGACCTTTTTAAGTAAGGGCTATCATTTTATTTTCTGTCTGCCATCTCCAACTTGTCTGACATGACAATTTAATTATCAAACTGACATCGGTGCAAAATACTATATTAACCCACGCGCCAATTTTTTTTTTTTTTTTTGCATTGATGAAATGCATTCTTGCTTAGAAACATTCAAGACACAAAGGGATGTTAATTACAAATACAAATGAAATTAAGAATTTATTAACCAAAGGTTAAAGTATCATGTTGGATTCTTGCATAAACACATTCTTGCACTTTTAACGTTGTCTTGTACGTGCTTTGGGTTCATATTTTAATTTCCCAATGACAAAATAATAAAAGATTAAAAGATTTTTTTTAAAGCATTAGTTATTCGTATGTCCTTGACATTAAATATATCTATGTCAGTATCTCATAGATGTGATGGTGTTTGTAAATCAATATTGATAATAGGGAAAGTCACACCATGCTGAAGAAGTGAAGTTTAAAACAGATGCTGATACGCCAATTTAACTATAAGAGCATAGTGGTGGGCTTCCATATTCAGTCTTAACGCTCTCATGTTATCATCAACAGGAATAGTTTCTTATTTTATACTATTGTTGCAATGCTTTTTTTTTTTTTTTTTTTTTTTTTTTTTTTTTTTTTTGTTTGTTTGTTTGGTTATTTGTCTCAAGGATGCATGCCAGAATGAAAGGTAAGTTAATTTTTGAAACTAAATCCATTGATTGTTTATTTTGATAGGATGACGTTTTACATCGTAAATTGGAGCAACTTTAATGCATGAAAATTTACTTTCTCTCAGACACAATATGAACAATAAGCATTAAAGAGGCTGGGGGGTTGTGGCCATTTTTAGACTATATTGATCTCCTTTAGAAGAAGAGCTCCATATGAAGATATAGAAAATGATCAAATTTTAAAACTAAAATTTTTGAAATTTTTCTTTGCCAAATGATAGTTGACAGCTTAATATATCATATCTAAAAAATTTAGTTAAATCTGGTGGTTAATTTGTTGACCCTCCAGCCTCCTTAAAAGCGGTAGATGTGTTTATTTATTTTCTATATGTTTATTTTTTTTTTCTAAGTATTTATAATTTATTGATAAATTTATTTTATTATTTATTCATTTGTGATTTTTTTTCCTTTTATATATATATATTTTAAAAAAAAAAGATTCTAATAATAACTTTCCCTTTTACATCAAACTGTTCCTACTGCAGTGATAATTATTGCAGAAAAAGAAACATTGTATTTGAAATACACTGCATTTCAATGTCATCGAATTGAGATTGATCAATTTTGAATTGTATTTTAGACTATCTCTTAAATACAATTATAAATACTAATTTCCTTCTATGTAGTAGTGAAAAGATTGATTAACAAACGTCAATGACATTCCAATCGTTTGAAATCAGTATTTGTATTTTCAAAACCAAAGCACGATTAGATATATAAAAATATCAATTTCTAAAAATAATTCAATCTACGTAAACCTTTCGATTTCTGTAAATTCTGAGGAATTCTCGGAGTACTATCAAAAGATATAACACATTTCATAGCCGATAAGATTTTCCAATGTTTTATGAAAAAAAATAAGCAGACTTACTGAGGATAACGTCATTTGAGCCTCGTAAATATAAAAATAACACAAATGAAAATTCTACAAATTGATAAACTTAAGATGTTAAGATCTTTTACTGTTAAAATCTATATAAAGATAATAGTCTTAAAATTAAATGCTTTGCTTTTATTGTAAGTGCATTAAAATAAAATAGGTAGACATTTTAAAAAGATTACAGTGCTTGAACTTGCAATTCTGATTACAATAATATCAATGTTTATTGATATTTTCAATTTTTTGGGGAAAAAATACACAAAAAAACATTAATATGCGAATCCCATCTAATTTAAATATCAGGTAATTTTTTTTTATGATTTCTGTTTTTTTTTTTTTGTTTTTTTTTTTTTTCTTTTTTATATATACTAATTCTAATATATGCCTTATTAACATACATCAATTTGAACTATTAACCTGTTCAAAAGACATCTGTCGAATTGCATGGCGTACAGTTGTTATAATTCACAATCAATCTAGTTCAAACCAAGTTCGTATCTTCTCGAGCTCTAGTTCAATTCATGATTCATGCCTTAACTTGTTTAAAGCTACATTACATTTGATTTTGCATGAATTTTGGCATAATACTTAATTTCTTTGTGATGTTTCTTTGTTTCTTTTTTCTAAACAAGATTTTGAATACCATGGCTGCCTGGGACATATGCAGAAGCAGAAAACAATTAAATTATGGAAAGAGAGAAATATAACCGTGCAGCTCACAAGCATACATTACATGTATATTTTTTTTTCTTTGTAATTAAAATTCATTAATTTTAATATCAGTATACATGTCATCTAACCCACATGTTGATATATAAAAGTTGGGCTTCAAACTCAAAAGAAAAACATCCTTTTAAGTACAAAATACTATTATTACTTTTACTAGGAAATATTCTAATGATAAATTAAAACTGACTTCAAAAACGTATTAAAACCTTAAAATTCAAAAGCTGGAAGTCTTCTGAGAGTTTAGGACCGCGGCTTGGAGACGGATAATATATCCTTGAAAGATCCGGCCAATCTTTCAAAGCTCAGCATTCGTCAACTATTGCCATCGCTGTGAAAAGAGGGCTTTCATGAAAGGCACAAATGGTCAATTTAAGCTTTTCTTTAGAAGGAAATGACTCCGAAGAAAATTTTAATTGTGAGACAAGTTACCACGCACTAGAAATTATTAAGCCTTAGTTGTTTTTAATCTCTTTTATTCAAGCATTCATAAACATTCCAATTCAACAAGTATTTTATCTAAAAAATGCCAAGTTATTGATATATACAGTCATGTAAAACAATAATTCAGTTACAAATAAGATACAGTTAAGCTTTGGTATCTCGAACACTGATATCTCGAATACCATGGATATGTTGAAGTAATTTCGGATCCTAACCACTTACTCTTTAAATATTTTACCCTGGATATCCCGAATCCTCGGTCTTATAACGGACTCATTGAGATCGAGGATAACGAGGTTTGGTTGTATTTCTAAATGTAAAAAGCTAGAAAAGTCATGTCTTCCTTTAAAGAGGGATTCTTCTCACATTTATTGTACTCAAAAATCAATAAAATTTGTACTGATCCAGGAAGACATATCACCAAGGGGTGAATCAAGTAGATTAAAATTGACCGTTTCATTTAAGGAGCGAGGTCTGGTCAAGGTCATCTTCTTTTTCCTGAAATTGACAATCAAAAAAAAATCATGCGATACCTCCTTCTATTTCAAAAGATTATTTTTTTTTACATAAAAAGATTACACCACATAGGGTCTTTTATTTGATACTCTCAGATGAGATATATATTTTGACTAGTGGATACTGGCTAACCCAGCTATTCCTATTTTACCTAAATATGTTTTGAAAAATTAGTGATTTTATATGCTTTGGATATTTTTTTTTTGTATTTTCACTTATGGTAAAGTAGTTACATAGAGATACTGAATGATACAAAAACAAAAAGATATGACGGCTAAATATGAGGGAAAAAAAACACTGACTGATGTTTTAATCAGATCAGTTCTTAGACTGGAAGCTTTCAAAAGCTAAGAAAGAAAAAAGAAATTCAATGAAATATACTTGGAATGTTCAATAAGTCAGAAACTAAACAAAAATTCCTCTTCTAGTAAATACATGGAATATTACCTCTGCTTAACTCTATGGCACATTATGATGGCGCTTATGATAATGCACCAGCAAATCATATATCATAAGCTTTTGATACAAGCTAAAAAGGTCGTATTCTTGCCACAACATAAAGTATTTTGACACTGATGTTAAAGGTCATCGATATAAATATGCATTGATGGTAACCATCAGATATCCATAAGATAACGTAACACGAAAACACACTATAAAAAATCTCGTCATAGCGATGAAAAAAGCATATCCCGATACAATTGTATGAGATCTCAATTTGAAAATATATAGAATTTTTTTCGAAAGAGGGACTTGAAAAGACGAGATGAACAACTCTCAAAAGCAAAAAAAAAAAAAAAATGCAAAAAAAAAAATATAAAAAAAAATATGCATAGTGGCTTCCTTTATCTTATTATTACACATATTATATTTTGCAAAAGTTAATTTTGTATCAGATGGTCAGATCATCTAAGTATATTTCATAATTAAAAATCAGAATTGGATTTTTTTAATAAGAAATTAAATTAGATTACATGCATATCTGGGAAAACGTCTATTGGATTAGAAAAAAAAATGATAAAAAATTACTTATCACTATGCTTACAGAAATTAGAAAGTTGTTAACTTTTTCCCGCCACTTTTGGAAAAAATGGGGAAAAACATATTAATTATTAAATATATCATAAAAACATTTTCTTTGATAAGAGTATCAATCATGTGCTCCAAACTTCCAGCATTCAATCAAAGCACTCTTCAAACAATTTCCACTTCGTAGGCTGGTTTCGCTCTTTTTCCTATGTCAATGTCTCAAATCAGAATGACAAGGTGTTAATTTGCATATAGTTATAATATTGACAGGCTTAATAATTAGGCATTCCTTTTTAATGATGACGATTTCATATAAAAAGCCAATTATATTCTAATTTGTTTTCATATCATTTGTAAGGTCTGAAGGTTCCAACTCGCTGTATCGGCGTTAGAAGTGGAACAGTAGACTAGCCATGATGGAATGGCGGATACATGTACCCGCCATATTGTTTTTGCTGTTGCTTCGTTACCTACTGGTTGCAACCCAAGGACAGTTTAATTTGCAAATGTTGGTGAGTAAATTTGCTTTCTAATCTGTTCATGTAATTTTTTTGTTAAGGGTACTTCAGTAAATGATGGCGTAAGCAAAACATTTTTTGTCATTTCTAACTTTTGCAGAAACAATGGAATTTCTAATCACAATACACACATTATTACAGATATATAATCTTACCATTTTTTTTTCTCTGGGTTTAACATTAAAACCTAGACAATCATTAACGCAAACTATTATCACATTTGTAGAATTTAATGGCATGTAATAGTTTCCTTTAATCTCAATTTAAAATCGTATGCCCTAATCTAATGAAATCGACAACCACATCGTGGTGTGCATGCATGCAATAGTACTGGATGGTTTGAATATACCCTACATCTAAGGCACAATACAGATGTATTATTTCTATTTTCCAATTTTTATTTCTTATCCTTATTTGTTCAAAAAATAGCTTTTTCATTTTGGAGAGTTTAAACTTTAAAAAGTTTTAAGTTTAAAATACTTGCAGTCTGAATTTTACATTAATTAGCTTTCACAGCAGGCATTGAGCATCAGATTTCAAAGGGGAGCAGATAGAAAAAATGAAAAGAAAAAAAGTTGAGTTAACTTTTCTGAAACAAAAGTAGCGAGGGGAGGGGACATCCGGCCAAAAGAAAAATCTTTACAAAAGTACGACAAAGGACTCTGATCAGAAAAAATGACGGATTCTACCACCCTAACTCTTTTTTTTTTCTAGTGGTCTGAACTATATTGGTATCCGTATTAAAATTATTATAATCAATTATCATTCGGTTACGTTTTTCTCTTTAAATACTTGACATGCGTTAAGAACTAAAACTTAAATATGCAAATAATATCTCAAGACAAGGAAATATTTTTCACTCTGACATTCACTGGTAAGCATTAATGCATTTATGATGATTAAAAAATTATTTATGTATCATTTTTATGTTCTTTTATCAATAAATAAAAAACTACAAATAGCGCTTTTGAATTGATACGTTTAACTCATTGCAATAATATTCTGAAAATTTTTACTTCAAGGAATCTTTTCCCTCCACTGGAGGTTTGAAAGGACTGCATGCATTGAAATATCTTTCCTTTTCATTATGAAACCTTGAATATGACTAGATCTGAGTAAAATTAAAAAATACATGTCAGTTAGCAAGAGTCTTTTCACCTGACACAGTGTAAGTGAGTAAAGTGATTGATCGTCACATTGTTGTGGAATTCATTGAAAAGGTCGTATTTCACTTTTTGACATGTCAATCTAAAGCGACATGCAATCAAACAAATAATTATGAGTCATGCCCCGTGTAGCACGTTAAATCAAAATTTACACGTTTTGGTAAATTTCGAAATTGATTATTCATTACGAACCTGTTGAATCAATTTGATTGACAATTGATATCACACCTCCAAGGAATAATGAATTGCCACAGATCAAAATTGCAAAATTTCTTATATCCCTCTTTTCATGATCATTTTTGTAATGATAATGAAGGAAAGAATTTATTAAATACGTCTAAGAGTTAATACATTGATTTGGTATCTTAAACCCTTAAAAAAATTATAAAACTACATCATATTAAACAAAATTATGTTGGATTGTTTCAGAGACAGCAGTTTAATGCCGGACGCCGATTCCCACAGCAAATTCTGAATAACAGATTTCAAAACTTCAATCCACAACACATTATTGCACGTAATAGAGTACTCAACACATCACCTATCGTACAATTACCAAATAACCCGCCTAGGATTCCGCAAAGCCCGGTCCAAGCAATGTTTCCAAGAATGAATGCCCAATCACATCCACAAATCAACAGACATTTTCAGCAACTCCAACAGGCAGACGCCGCAAACCCACAGATTCACCACCCGCAGATGATCCAAACAGCACAAAATACCCCGTCAAATTCTGTTCAGAATGTAAGGTCTGATCCAAACAACGTCCAAAAGCAAATGCACGAGTTTCAAAGATTGCAAGTTATGCTGAGACATATTCAGCAGCAAAGACAAAGACAACAACAGCAACAACAACGAAGACAACAACTTATACAACAAATACAAGCAATACAGAGATCTAGGACACAACAGAATCCTAATGTTCAGGCAGGTGGTTCTAACCACGCTTCCAAAATTAACCAAATGGAGAAAATGATACGTGAAATGATGAAATACAGAGATCAGCTGAAAAAGGAAGCTGCTTTTAGACAAAAGACAAGACAGATCGCCGCAACAAACATGTTAAATAAAGAAGCTATTCCTACAGCAGATGTTAAGTCTGGACCATCGATTTTAGTTATGAGTAACGATGTCGTAACTGAAATTCCAGTAACAACAACAAAGAAACCAAATGGTAGTCATGGGCAAAGTATGATAGTTTTTGCAAAAACAGCCAATATTCATTCCAATGTTGATTCACAACATAATGGCCAGAGACAACCTCCTGAACAACCACAGCAGCAACTCCAAACAACTACACCACAATCCGTACATTTACAGAATCCTGGTCCTCTTTCTCCTCAGCAGATCACAGGAAATTCTCGCTTTAATACCATGAACGAAAAATCTGGACTCATACATTGGCAGCAACAACAAAACCAACAACAGCAACATAGATCAGAAAAGCAAAACATTGGACAAGAAAACACTCAAGAATATGTCAGACAGCCTCTTGGTAATATTCAAGTAGCACACTCTCAGAATAATCTACCCGAACGGGTGCATCAGTCTCAACAAGAATTTACCGGCTCAATTCCGAAGTCTTTCTTTCCAAATGAAAATGCAAAAATATTTAATCAAAATACAAATAACCAAAACAAGCAATCAACAAATTTAAATGAGATTCAAACTTCTCCAAATAATAATCACATGCGTCAAACTATCCATCAGAGCAGAAATGAGGGAGTATGGCAAAATAATAACCCAAACGCTCGTGTTTCTAATCCTGAGCTTCCTCGTCAAAGATTACAAGCATTGCAGAATGGAAATCAAAATCCAGTCCGACGCCATCATAATCATGAACCAAATACAAATCAACTTTTGCATGAGAAAAATATTCTAATACCCGCTACAAATCAACCTACTCAGTTGGATCTACCACCATTAGGCATGATAAGTAAAATTAAGCCAGCAAATAATAACAATAATGGAAATCTCAAAATGCAGCTTCCAACGCTTGGAATGATTTCATTGAACAATCAAAGACCTATTGTGCAAGTAGATCCAGCATCAAACAGCAATGGTTTACGTAGAAACGGTCCAAATGACCCAATGCAAAGAAATCTCCATGAAGTCGGAAATAAGGATTCACATAGCAATCCCTCAAGAATGCAAGTGCCAAAGTTCAATCAGAATAAGAAAAGTAACAACATTCCATTTCTTGCTTCAACAGAACAACCAAGGAATTGGCAGCATAATGTGCAAAAAGTTCGACACAATATCCATTTTCCAACGACTTCTGCACCACTTCAAAATTTACAAATTAGCAGTGAATTCCATAAAAATAACAATGCACCAACACCAAGAATAAATAGACAACTTTTCAAACGCCCACCAAGACCAAGACCAGCTCCAACAACCCAGGCTACTAATCCTCATAATTTCATTTCTAAAAGCCATCATAGATCAATGCAGTCTGAGATATATCAAACAGCTCCCCAAACTGTACCGCCGACGATTGTTACAGAGCCACCACAACCGTTCATTCAAACAACGCCCAATTACATTCCCATTACAACTCCAAAACCTACTTTTAACAATTACTTTAATAGAATGTCACGAAGGCGACCAGAAAAGGTTAGGATAAGCTTTCGAAGACCTCATCTTCAAAGAAAAGTAGTTCTTACGCCACCTCCTGTTATTTCTACTCAACCCAATTATCCTACAGAGGCTGTAATATCTACTCAACCTAATTTTCACCCGGAACCTACACAAATTCCACAATACCAACAAAGAATAGAACAAGTGCCGTCCATGCCTCCCCCACTTCCTACAGTAGAACAAGTGAATAATATTCAAATGAACCGAGTTAACAACATGCCACTACAACAAATAACAACTGAAGTACCAAATATTAGATTCCATACAACTACAGCTACTCCATCAATATACCAGAATCCGGAGAGAAATTTTCAGAATAATAGAAACCAAAGGCACTACGCATATCCTGGTCAATTCCGAAGCCAAAACATAAACCAAAATCAAATTCACAACAATAATCTTCAACAACAGACAACTCCAGTTTCCCTTCAATTGAGTCATCTTCAGCAGTGGGAATCTGAAAGGAAGATAAACAATAGAATTTCACCCTTAAATCAAGAACCTGGGTCTAGGGGTTCAAACTTTCAAAGAAGCATTCCGATTACTACAACAGAAAAACCACGAATTCTTCCTGTTCCGAGACAACAGAGAGAAAATCCTCTTGCAAAACTTTTAAAACTTCTTCAGCGCAAGTCACCGTCAATAAAATTTGCTTCAGACAGACGAAATAGACAACGTCCACCCAAGGCACACGTAACACAGGAAAACAGTAGACGAAATCGTCCTAGACCAACTAGACCACCAATGCAAAAACGAACCCAACGTCCACCTGTATCTTTACCAGTCCATCCAATAAAGAACAGCTACCCTTTTAATGGTCATACATTTTCCCCAATGACAAAACCAACACAGATTCCTATTAGCAATAGGTGGTCACACCGAACATTGCCAACAGCCATCCCAGCTACATCAACAATCAAACATAGAGTTCAGGAAAACTTCAGACGTTTCGAAGTTTCGCCATTTTCTACAAGTTTTCCTGTAAATAACCATAGACGTCGACAACCAACAAGTGTTCCCTCAGTGCAAAATATCACCCCTGCACCAACAATGACACCAGTAAGAAACAACATACCTCCTCCAATTCCTCCTTCATCAGGAAGACTTCCTTTGAATGGAAACACTCCGGGAAATAAACGAAACCAGAATTCTAATCTAAATAGAGTCAATCAAAAACGGCATAAAATAAAGTCAGTAATTAATCCTGCTAATCCAATCAACCCTGCTCAGTTGCTAATTGCTGCATTGATTCAAGCCCTTCAAAGTGGAAATTTACTTAAACAGCTTCAACTACAGCAAAGGAGACAATTTTCCCAAAATAGTCAGCTGCATTCCTCACAGCAACATCAACATTTCCAAGAGCAACAAGCGAGCAATAGCAATCAAAACAACAATCAAGGACAGATGGACTCTCAACGTAATCTAAATCAGGAGCAGAATATCCCTGAAATTCATCACACATGGAACCAAAATGAAAATTCTCAAAGATCTTTAGAAAATAAAAACCAATTTGTCGAACAACCTCAGGTAGCAAGATTGAATCCAGAAAAACAGAGTACACGGTCCAAAGATATGCCTGACTTAAGTATGCTCCAGGGACAAGAAATTGAATTTACAGATGTAAACACTGGATTTGGAGGTGAGTCACCACCGCCAGTAATTATCCAAAGAATACCAAAGACGTCAAGATCCAGACAAACAAATAATTCAAACGGAAATTCAAACGGGGTGTCATATGAATTTCCAAGGATGGCTTTGCATGAGAATAGTGCTGTTGTTGTACAGACCCAAAATGGTGATAACGACGACCTCTCGAATTCAACGTTGGAAATAAATGGTACGATAAATTCAAATTCCACCAATGATATAATTTATGAAGACGAAGATAAATCACATTTAAATCTTCCTAAATTGTCAACCATATTTCCTAATGAAAACAGCATTAAATCAACCGATGATTCACGTTCCTTTTCTAAATCAACTACCCCGATGACGGTTACACGAAAATTACATATTCCCAGCACTGAAAAAGAGATAATGGACGATAAAAAGATGGAAGATGAATTTGAGGATAAAAAAGGAGAATCTGTAGACTTTTCACACAAAGACGATGATAAAAAGCCACTGAATATGCTTTTACCTAGTATGACATCACTACTTCCTGAAGTTGATTACCCGGAAACAAACACCCCTCCTCCTTTATTTGGTATAAAAAGGGATCGGACATCTGCGTCTCCTTTACTCGATGATAACAAAAACAACTTTGAGGATTCCGAAAATGTAGCCAAGGAATCTATATTATCGACAAAAAGTCATATCAAAGATTATATCACAACACAAGCAGCAGTGACTACAAGCGAGTCAACAGCAAATAAATCAACCAGTTCTCAAATATCACCTACTCAATCAATGACTTCAACAACAGCTGCCCCTACATTATCGTCAATAAATTCCCCTTCAAGAGAAGTCACAACACATTTCACAGAAACAACATCAACTATTAACGAATTTGGATCTATTTTAACAACACAATCTTTCGTCGCCGAGCCCATTAAACTCACAGACAGCGATGACCAGGAGGACACGACTACTAGAACATTAAAAGCAACCCCAACATCGAGTCCGAGAATGGAATCAACAATTTCAATAGCAACAACACATGGTCAAATCGTGGAAAAAATAACTCAATTACCAATACCAACAATCAATCCGACTACAGTGACAACAACATCCAAAACAACACCACCGGTAACAACAACATTAACTTCTATCTTCAAATCTACACAAGAATCAGTTGAAAGAAAACCTTTTTCCTCAACAACTCAGAAAATGTCAGATGATTACTTGTCTAAATCTGGAACAATTTCAAGTCCATCGCCACATATTAGTGACGATGTTGATTTTAGAGATGTATTTCCAAAAAGATCCGGGTTGAATTCCGTCCACTTAAATCCAAACAAAACAAATAAACTTGACAAAACTTCTGCTTATAAATCAACAACATCCTCATATCTCTCACCTTTGAGTTTAGAAGATAAAGACACTTTTACGGAATCGTTCCGATTACGTCACGCGCCTGAGATGTGGACTGAAAAGGGAAGGAAAATTGAAGCAGTGACAGCGCTGCATCAACAAACAACAACACCTACAATATCTACAACCGAAGAATTAAATACAAAATATCAACCATTAACAACAACAATGCAGATGACAACAGGGGGCACAGATCCTTTTTTTTACTTGACAACTATTGATTATCGCCACTTATACCCAGAATTATTTGGATTAATACCGATATTCCATGAGCCCAAGATAAAAGAATCTTACACTAAACTTCCATCCCCTCAAAATGAGCCCACAACCACTTCAACTCAGTCACTAGAAACTACCACAACAAGTACAACAACTACTTTTCTTCCAACAACAACATTTTTACCGACAACGACAACATCTAGTACAACAACTTTACCAGTGACTACTACAACAAGCACAACAACATCAACTACGCAACCACCAACTAAACAACCGGGGACTACAAAAGCAACAACTGTAAAACCTATTCCAGTTAACGTTAAAGAAACATACACGTTCGATCATAATTTCGATACTATGTCTTTTACTTTCCCAACAACTATTGATTACAGAGATCTTTTCGCTGAAATGTTTGGAAGAAAACCATCTCCCAGAATATATGGAACAAAGGGATTTTCAAATAAACAAGTTAATAACCCCATCCCAACGACAAAAGAACCTGTTGCTGACAAAAATAATTTTAACAGAGTGCAGAAAGATACATATATCGGAATGTCACTCGAGGATTCAAGGATGCATATTAAATCCACAAACATCTCGCCTACCTCATCATCCACTAACCAAAACCCTATCAAGGTGTCTTTAAAGAAGCAAACACTGTCAAATGAATTAAATAATGTTAAGGCTGCAGATGAGTATCCTGAATCATTTGTGTCTAACAGTCTAAATGGTGGCTTAAGGTATCCACAAAATGTCCCCTCTACAACACCTAGAATTGTGAAAATTTTAGGTGGAGATATTGTTCGTACTACAGCACAAAGTCTCTCAGCAAAACATACACAAAGACGAACAGAAAACCATATTTCTGACTTCGTCCAAGACAGTAATGCAGGGCAACTGTCGCAAATGAATCTTGTACAGCCAAGTCAAAAGATACAAAGAAAAACAGGCAATGACATTTTGCTAGAACCCACATCTCAGAGCCGTTTTGATGTCGTTGATATACCTTACAATCCAAATCTCGACCGTGCAGCCACTTTACTTTCGGGAAGCAAAGTTCCAAATCACGTTGTGAAACCTAAAGTTGCCAGCACATTTCAGACACCTGTTGAGAAATCAGTAACTAGGGAACCAGAAAATGTTATCAATCTTGAGTTATTCAGTACCAATTCATTGGCAGCAAATCCCAGCAGGGGTCAGGCGCAGCAATCAAATTCGGTCAACGATATCGCCGACGTTTCTACACAGCTTGACTCTCTTCTAAGTGCCCTGGGCAGTGATATCATTATTCATGAACAGAAAAGCACTGATGGCCATGTTCAATATAAAATTGAAGGGGGAAACAAAGATGTCCCTGCATTTGTTTTACGAACAGGTTACAAATGGGACGAAACATTGGGATAGAGACCTTAGTGATATAGAATAGTGTTATAAACTGCCATGCACACCACCATCACCTCATGCGTCATTATTATTTATTACTTTCATTTTCATTATCAACTTCCGCTTTCATTTTGAATTTCGTGGATGTTCAAGTGAGAAGCTGAATATGTGAAGAAATATTCATGAACTAGTTCATATCTAGACTTTAGTCTGTGATAAAATATTCATTTATATGTCATTTAGCATTATTGTTTATTGATATGAAATCCATTTTTGTTATTTCTTGCAATAATAAACAAAATATACATAAAACATGTCTTATCTTTAATGCCTGTGAACGTATCACTTTTCTTGTGATAAGGTTTATTTGAAGTACTTAAGCAAACTGGTAAGCAAGATGTATATGAACCATGCATTTACAATCAATCAACAGTAAAAAAAATCTATAAAAAAAAAACAAAAAAAAAAAAACCTCGGCTTCATCTGTTACATGTACATAGCATTTATTAATGCCGTATGTTTGCTCCTGGACGACCAAAAATATGAATGAGGGGATGGATGGTTAGGACAGAAAGGTGCACCTTGTGAAGAGTTTGATCACGAGAATGGGCTCATATTGAAGAAATCTTGTCAAAGATAAGCATGCACGAATGTAATGGGAGGGGAAGGGGGTCTGGACACCCTGAGATTTTCTCAGTCTTTAACACTACTAACTGATTTGAACAGGGTCATAATATATATTACATTTTAAAATCTTAATATCTTTATTACCTATCATATTTCTAATACAAATCATATATCATTTTAAACAGCAATTTCTGCATTTTTTATCCATGTGAAAAAGTCAAGGAAATTTTGTCATTATGCTGTTTAATTTTGACATGAACGCCGATGTCATAATTTGAATTGATTATTTTTCTAAATGGATATAACTTAACAACATATTACAGAATTGTAAAGGTTAATACAAAAGCCAATGTTCATTTAGAAGTTAATGATGGTGAAATATTCCAAGAGAAAATTAACGCTTTCTTAATTAAAAGATGCTTACAAGAATGCTAGTACTAACAAAGTTTAGAAAGAGAGGGACGGCCAACGTGCGAGAAATGACACAATAATCCAGGAAGACTATGGACTTCAAGAACCGAAAAATTCTTGTTGAAGTGGAGACTCTTAACAAATTCCTTCGAAAAGTTTCAGATAGATATTTTCAGAAATTGATGCTGGCAATATCAACATTTTCAGCGTGTACTTACATGTACAAATTCTCAATAATGCAACACCCATAAGAAAAAGTTTGGTTCCTGCATTCACCAGATCTCAATCGTAGGACATTTTTCTGGGAATTTTTCAAGAACAGGATCTACAGTCCTAGATTACAGATACTAAATGAGCTCAAAAAGAACATAAAAATCTGGTGGGGAGTGTCTCACCAAAAATGTGCGACAACGCTTATAAAAATATCCAACTTTCGTTTGTTGTTGGAATAGGCGGAGATTATTTTGAAAATGTAATGTCAGGCTTTGATGTTGTGAAATTCAACTTTAAAAAATGACGAAATATAGAAATAGCGCTTATTTTCTTTAATGATTGATATTTCGTCCAGTGTTTAATATTTTTTTGGTTGGTTTGGTAATTTAACTTGATAGATCTAATGGATACATGGATTAAATTGATGAAAATATCAATTTTTAGATTCAAAATGTAACATATATTATGAAACACCCTGTATCTTGAAATAATTGTACTTGTATCATGGCAGTTTTATAAAATTCTGTATAAGGAGAAGCCTATCTTCCTATTTATGATATAATCTAAGATCTACAATATAAATAGATTCAAATCTTACAGAAATCAAATAATTAAAAAAAAAACACTTTTGATTTTTGATTGAATTTCAATTAAATTTTATTTTAAATATTGGTCTAGAATTTTGAATAGAAAATACAAGATATTTTTTTAGCATTTTATAAGATTAAAAGAAAAAAAACATTATTTTTTTTAATTGATCTTCAATTTAATCCGATTCTTATTCTTCCAAAAATTTTGAATTCAAAGCCCTAGATATTTTCTATTTCATTGGAATCCAGGATTCTATTGATAAGGTATAAATCAATATTCTATCAACATAAGATGACCTTTTTATGGAGAAGAATAAGGTTCCGTTAATTATCTGTAGACAGAATGCCGCCTTTTGGAAAGTACATTGAATTTTTTAAATCAATAATGAATTTATGGAAGTTTATATACCTGCATTTAAGTGCATTCGTTACATAAGTATATCACGTAAAGCGTATTTAATTAGAGATGTTTTCATAACCTTGATTAGCTCAGATAAATAGTTATTTAAAACAATTAGATATGACAGTAATCAACAATCAAATTAATTTGAACATATGTTTATTTTACGTGATAGCATGTCTAGAATTTATTTTAACGTTCTGTAGAAATGATTAATTGAATTTTAATCACACAAAGATTTCACATCACGTAAAATGGAAATATGTTTCCCTGACTCTATCAGAAAGTAAATTCACAACATATATTCAAGCAATGGTTTTGTACATATGAACTTATTTTATTTAATTATGATTTTTGTTAATCAAAGTGTAAATTTAACCGGTCAGCTCCTTTCATGACAAATATGTAACAAATTGTAGGAATTTATAAATTGCATCAGATGTAATCGATTTCAGTAATATTTATTTTCTAAAATTGGAAGTTTGATTTCATCTTTTGATTTAGAATTTTAAGTGAAATTTTGAAATCTACAGAATATTTCACACAAGTTTGACTTTGTAACATACTTAAGGTCTAAAAGTCAACCATTGGACAGTTGAGCTGGAAATTTCTCCTGAGCTTGCTCTGTGGAAAATTGCATGTGCTGATTTAGAAAATGTAGAATAAACAAGCACGCTGAGAGTATTGCATTAGCAATACTAGTCCCCTACCGGCAAGTGTAATCTGGTTACCATTAAAAATTAAAAATGCTGTAATTCCTTCAAAAAATTATTGAAGGGGAACAAAATGCAAACTTGATCTGTAACTCTTTAATATACACTTACATACCAAAAATCAGCTCAATATCTACAAGAATTTAGGGAAAAAAAGTGCGGAAAAGCAGTGGGACAGACTGACAGACAGACAGACAGACGGACAGACAGTCAGACAGACATACGGACAGACTCAGAGAAAACCTATAGTCCCCTCCGGTTTCACCGGTAGGGGACTAATAAATATATAAATAACGTAATCAGCAAAATTCAATATATAAGTCTTATGTGGTGCATATATACACTTATTTAAACTGTGCATGGATTTTAATCCATGTATCACTGACACAAGTATTGTAAAAATTCTATTAAAGAACAGCAAATGACATAAAATTGAAATGTAAGGGGGGATCATTTATTGATGGCAATTGTAATTCTATTGCAGTCATATTTCAGACACCAAACGTGCTTTCTCTTAATAAATAGATGCACATGTGTACATGTATTTTTCATGGAGAGAGTGTTAATCATTATAATCTTTAGACCTATAAGGTACGGATTCTGCTTGTCGACTGCTCAAATAATTTACTTGACCGTCGACTGACGGTTAAAAATGCGGTAGGTGCATGTATACACATAAGCATGTTTTACATAAACGGAACACTTTCAAACTCATCAAAGTTCAATATAATTTATATATATATATATATATATATATATATATATATATATATATATATATATATATATATATATATATATATATATTGTTTCTGATTTATGATCTAAATTTGCAATAAAAATTCAGCACGAGAAATTCACAAGGTAACATTCCTCCAAGTTTTCCTCCTCAAAATGCATTCATTATATTGAATAATCAGCAATTATTTATTCATTGTCATTTTGGCAAACATCACGTTTGAACCTGCATGACGATAAAAAGCTGTAAATGTAATTATTTACATGTCTATATATCTATCAATATGACATAAATGAATAAAAAAAATATCATAAAGTTGCAAAAAATCAAGTGATTTAGATTAATTAAGGAGTAATATATTATGAACTGAAGAAATTCTTCAGAAGTCACATTAAATGACAAAGATCTTTTCGTTTTCGCCCATGTAAAAACGATAAAGGGTTACCTCTTTGATAATAAATTGTTCAATTCTTTTAATTTTTAATAAACCTTTAAAAATTGTAATTAAAAAAATGGTCCAACCACCACTTGTTGTTGCAGAAAGGCCAAATCTCCCACGTTATACTATGGTTATCTCGTCCGTAAAGTTGGAACCCTACCCCCCCCCCCCCTTTTCCAACGAAATAAATTTTTCGAGTTTGATCAATCTTCTTTTTTTGTGCTACATATGTTTCATTCTACGTGTCTGATGTGATATTATTTTGTAATATAAAATCACTTCACCTAAATGCAAACATTTTCCAATAAAAAAAAACCTCCATGTATGATACATGTAATGTTCATGAGAGAGAGAGAGAGAGAGAGAGAGAGAGAGAGAGATACTTTCAAGAAAGAGAAAAGCTAAACTGCAACTCTAGAGACGGTTAGAGAGAGAGAGAGAGAGAGATACTTTCAAGAAAGAGAAAAATTAAACTGCAACGAGAGAGAGAGAGAGAGAAAGACAGAGAGAGAGGTGTCAACTTTGGATTTCTCGATTTGCTTCAGCAAGGGACATTTGACGAGTAATTTATCGGGAAGACCTTACACTTAGACCTACACGCAGCTGAAGTTGTAAATTAGCTTCCCTCTTCAAGCATTTTTATTGTACTTTTATTGCCTATCATTTATAGCACCATTAACCACCGCCCTCTCATGAACACATTGGAATTTTCTTAATTCTGAATTTATTATACAAATGAAATAAAAAACACATCTTAAAATAACATAAATTATTTCATTTTTTCTTCGAAAAAGCATTATAAATTTTACTGAATTTTACATAATATTGTCGGAACAGCTGTATTAATGAAACGTTTTGGGAACGAAATATTTAGTTATTTTTATATAATTCTTGTTCCTTAAGCATGATTTAGCTGATTCTGACATATTTATGATGACCCTTAATTTAGAAAAAAAATTCCCTTTAGCGAGGACCAATCTAGTTGGAAATTAGAAAAACGGACCGGCAAATATTTTTTTTAATGTTTGATATATATGTATATACCATCCTAAGAAAATTTGGATTAAAATTTTGTTATCTACCCTCGATTGTAGTAGATCGAGGCAATTTCAAAATATGGACATTTTTTTCGTGGCTTTACATACAGTTATATGCTAAACCTATATAAAAAATAATGAAATTGATAAATTAATAAAAGACTAAGTGATGAAATATTTTGCTTCTCATATATATATATATATATATATATATATATATATATATATATATATATATATATATATATATATATATATATATATATATATATATATATATATATATATATATATATATATATATATATATATATATAGATAATCCTATATCTATTCCTCATTTGAAAAGGGGGCATATCAAAACACAAAAAAGAACTTAAAGTTATATCTAAGATACTTGATAAATCGCAGTATGTTTACATTTATCAAGAAATGATTGTTGTATTGTATATATTTCTAAAAATTAAATGCTTCTTATATTAGAAAAAAAGGATAAAGAATAAGAAGGGGGGGGGGTAAAAATGCAATAAAATTACAAAGTTTGTCAATATGTAGCATATTGCATTTAAATGACATTAAATGACAGATTTTTTTTAAAAGTCAATCTACTGCATGCATATATAGTTAAGTTATCAACAAAATTGGTAAATAAACATTTTCAAGGAGCAAGATTATATGTGTTTACTTTAGGTTGCATTTTTTGAACCCCAAAATCAAAATAAAATAAGATTAAACCTATAGATATCTGATTAATAGAGATTCATAATACCTCAAAATAACTTAATTAACAGTGCGACATTTAACTCCGGACACGACATTTGTCCGGACTTTCGCCAACCACTTTTCCAAAGATATGTGGAAACCATTTATGTCATCTGATGGGATTTTTTAAAACTTAACACATGAACCAAAATTTACACCTGATTATCTTCTAGGTAAAAAGATATTACACCTGAAACCAAGAAATCCCATGGGATAATGGTGGGATTTTTTCTCCTAACCAATATCCCACCATTATTCTGTGGGAGAAAAAGGTATTCTGTGGGATTTTTTCTCCCATAGAAGTTTGAAAATCCCATGAATGCTTTATAATGGGACAAAATCTCCCATATACTTGTATATAGAAGATAATCTCCCATCTCTTTATAAATGTGGGATTTATCCCATATTCATTACAAAATAGAAATAAATTCTCCCATGGGATAAAGAAACAACAGTTTTAAACCAAATAAAGAAACTATTGAACAGTTTAACTACTATTAATTATTTATTTTCATTTAAGTTATGTGTTTCCTAAACCATTTTTTTTTTAAATTTCTTAAAATTAACCAATTTTGGGGTAATGTTTAATTTTTTCAATGATTAAAGATCAAAAAATCAAAAGTGGTTTTATCTCTATAACTTTCAGTTTTTTTTTTTTTTTTTTTTTTTTTTTTTTTTTTTAAGTAAAAAGGCAATTTCCCTTGTATGTAGATTACCTTCTTTTATTCCTTGTATGTAAATTTTGAATGGGAAAAATAAAAAATGCAATTAAGAAAGAACAAATCTTTTTATGTTTATTTTCCTCCTAATCATTTAGGTTAATTTATTGCATAAGTGCCATTTGTCAAGCTTTACAACATGATCAGATCCGTGCACGTTGTTAGATCTTTGCCTGTTTGGATCCAGAAATATTTGCGGTGGTACTCTACTCATTGTTTCATATCATCCAGTAGAAAACAAGTTTTCCTTAGTTCTGTTACTTCTTTAATAAAAGCACTCTGTTGATCTTTTACTTGTTATTTTTTGGCACATATAATAACCATGCACCATTGACATGTATTCAACTGATAATAGCCAAGTCACCTTAGGCCATTGCAAGTTTCTTCTTTGTTAAACGTCAGCATGCACCTTGTTTTGGACACCCCATAACACATAAAATAAGAGGTCCAGGCCACAGTTAGTTAATGCTCACTGTTAATACCCACGCGGATGCAAATATAGCAGAATGATATTGGGTACATGTATTAAACTTTTACCTCAGCAATCTACGTGTAATTTAAATAAGATGTTAGATCCGCACGCATACTCGCTAAACTGACTGTAGTGACTATGTGAGCGGATCTAACATCTAATTTTAACTAGATTGGTACTTAAGTGGCTTAAATTTATTCAACTTCTTTCAGGAAGATTTTCAATTTTCTTGTCATAAATGCATATTGTCAATTATTATGCTTCCTGTCAGTTTGTCTCTACATTACCCATACCCTACTATTCTTGCATAGTGTTCTAAGGATTTAAATAGCATAAGCATACTATGCCGAAATAGTGCACGACTTCATTTTCTGAAGAAAAACTGACTGCGCCCACGCCTGGGAGCGAACTCACAACCCCGAGATTGTCAGTCCGAGAATCCATCATCATATTATACTCTGTCAATCGTACTGGTGTGTTCTCTTGAATGGCCATAAATTTTTTATTTCTCAATGAAATTTTGCCAGTTTGATATTATTTTGCTTGCAATAGCATGTACTTTCTAAATGTCAATTGATAAATTGTAAGAGGACTGAAATTTTCATAGGGAGAATCCATCATCATGGTATACTCCATCGATAGGAATTGGTGTGTTCACTTAATTAAATTACCATAACTTTTTGTACTTTTCAATGAAATTTAGCCAGTTTGGAATAGATTTTTTTGTCATAGCATTCACTTAGTAAATCAAACCTAATAAATGAATTTGTGTATATTTTTTGAAACATTAAGAAAATGACCAATGGGAGACTTTTTTTCTATTCAAGACCAGGTTTTAAAATTTAAATAAATTATTTGAAAAGGGAGAGCTTTATCTGCCTTATAAATACAGTCATAATTACTATTCAAAAATAGAAATTAAGTTTTTAAAGTCAGATACCTGCATGCATATAACATATGAATTTATTTGACCCCTAAATTCATCTGTGAAACCTGAGTGGACTGCAAGTTTTCTCCTTTTATTTCATGCAAATTCACTTGGCTGAGTACTTTTATTTGATAACGCTCTCCGAGTGAAAACGCTACCATGATTAAAAATAATTCAACATTCATTTAAAGTAGAAAAATATAGTCGTTATAGAACAATTGAATACTTTATTTAGAATGAAACGAAACGCCCGGAGTGAATCCACATAGTCTAGACGAATCCACCCAATACCGATCAAGATCTCCACTGCGCTTTGTATTCGTAGTAAAATTACACATTCTGTAAATGCATTGTTGCAACTGTGATGCAAGAACAGGGAAAGATGCAGTCTGCTGAAAGGATAAATTCACGTACTTTTAAATCAATTTAGTCTCATTTATATTCATTTTATTGAGATATTGGTTTAATACGTAATGCTTGAATTAGTCCACAATCACCTCAGCGCAATTAATAAGTCAAAAAGAAAGGTGCTTTAGTTCAGTTCAGTTATGGAATTCCCTCCTATGTATAAGGAGCACCCGAGAAGGTGGTTTCATAAAATACATTTAAAGGTCGGAAGTATTTCAGCACTTATAATTATAACCCATTACAAACCTATTTCAATGATATTTACAAAAATATTTTAGTTACCATTCATTATGAAATCATTTCAAGATAGATCCATGCAGAAGTCTATTTAAGGTTTATGATAAACACTGATAAAAGTAAAGAATAACAATTTTATATCTAGACCACAGCATGTATATAATATGACAGTAAAGTTTTTTTTATAGTGATATAAAGCTAGAGAAGAAATATTAAAGTAATGATTTTAAAATGTTAAGTTTGCAATGAATTATATGGCAAAAAGCTTTCAAAAATAATTTTGACCCTTGACTGTATTAGATTAAAAGAAGATGGACCGTTTTTCCCTGTACATTAAAGAGATAAAAACAATTTCCATTCTCCTGTAGGATAAAATATTCTATAAATCATTTTGTTAGAGAACTTTTAATCCTATTAGTGACAATTATAGAACTTCTTGTCCTATTTCACAAATTATGGGATAAAAAATCCTATGTAAGGTTAAAAATGGGAGTTTTGCTTCTATAGGAGAAAAAATCCCACAGAACTCATTTTTCTCCCACAGAATAATGGTGGGATATTAGTTAGGAGAGAAAATCCCACCATAATCCCATGGGATTTCTTGATTGCAGGTGTAATATCTTTTAATCTAGAAGATATTCAGGTGTAAAGGTTAGTCCATGTTGTGCGATTAAAAAAATCCCACCAGATGACATAAATGGTTTCCATGTATCTTTGGAAAAGTGGTTGGCGAAAGTCCGGACAAATGTCGTGTCCGGAGTTAAATGTCGCACTGTTTTATGTTACAAACTTGTTTTTTAATCAAAACATTTATTCATTAAAACACAAGAATTGATGGAAATGCCAGAATTAGTGAAAGCAAGAATAGCGAAATATTTTAGCGCAATTTGACGCCCTCATTTATTTAACTGTGCCGATATTATATTCAATTGTACGAAAGCCCAGAAGGTTCATTCGACATTCGAGTTTCGAAATACGAGATTCGAAATTCGAGTTTCGAGATTCAAGATCCAAACTAACCAATCAAAAGGCGGTTTAAGATACAATTACTCCCCTTTGCTAAGTTTTGACCTTCAAGAAATCGTTGAATATATTCAAACTGAAGAGGTCATTTGATTATATTACAATGCAAGAAAGAGTGTTATATATATCAGAACGAAATTAGAAAAAAATGTTGAGTTTTTGGTCTGCAAAATATGCTTAAATTTATATTATAACTTCTTAATTATTACAATGGATTTAAATCAAGAATATATATATCGTATTATCTACGTTGTTTACAGGTTTGATGACATAATAATAAATATTGTTAATCGGATTCAAAGAGCAAAGGGGGTGGCGTATTGTAGTCGATGAGAATTATTAGTGTGCAATTAAACAAGTGACTAGCGATTCATAATAATTAGTAATACGGGTTTCAAAGTGGAAATAGTTTGTGACAATGTATTAGAAAGTGACCAGTGATTAATACGGGTTTCAAAGTTAAGTGTGCAATAAAACAAGTCACTAGCGATTGATAATAATTAGTAATACGGGTTTCAAAGTGGATATAGTTTGTGAAAAGGTATTAGAAAGTGACCAGTGACCAATACGGTTTCAATGTGGATATAGTTTGTGACAAGGTATTAGAAAGTGACCAAGTTTGTGAAACCAAGAGACAGTCCCTAAAGTACGACACGCTTAATAAAGATAATGATTTCTCTTTGTTCAGGCCCGTAGGAAATAATAATAAAAAAAAATCACTGTAAAGCCCCCCCCCCCCCAAAAAAAAAGGGGGTTATCACGGTTATTAGACTTTTTTTTTTGAAAGGACACAAGCATAAAGTTGCTAAGTTTTATAGTATATTAAATCGGTAAAAAATATAAGGGGAATGGGGGGGGGGGAGGGAGAGACACGTGCCCAGGGTCCTATGGCTATGTTGTTTATTTTATTACAACGATTACCGAACATAGGTTATCAACAATCAGTGTCAATCTTGCGATGAATGGGTAAAATAATTATATATTCGATAATTATTTATAAGGAAACCGCTCGGGTCTCGCAAGATATATAACCAATCAATATACAAGTTTCAATACATGATGTAAAGGCCATAGAGAAAAAAAAAGATATAAAAGCATTTCATTATGATAAAAAATAAATTATTTTAACAAAACAATGGATCCACTATAAACCTTTAGGACTTTGAAAAAATCGTATAGCCTAAAAGAGTACGTATTAAAATTTCTTAGTTCATGTATGCCTTATAAGTGTATACAGGAAATTCTGAAAGACATCATAGTAGTGATAAAGAAAAATCGAGTTCGCTTTCCCAATGGTGTATATTCCATATAGGCAAAAAGGCTGTAGCCTACACATCATTTTATTGATTTAAAAAATATTTATTTATACATGTATTTGGTTGAAAAATGGGGGAAAGTTGATTATAAATCTTATTTATTTACCAGTTACTAGAATATATTTTCATCAAATGCAATAAAAGTATTTTTAGCAATCCACACTTTTATGCCTATCCAATTTTTACAGTATACAAAACTTTTGATTTTTAAAGCTGGTTAAATCTAAAATTGAAATATTACCTTGAAGTCGATATCAGACTATTAAAAAATGACAGCAACAGGATTCTACGATTAGGACAGGGAATAGAAATTAGGAAATATGTTTGGAATAGTAGGAAGTCAAACATAAAACATTTTAAAAATTATATATTTAGACTATTAAGTAAAGAAGTTTCCATAATTCCCAAGCATTGTGTAAGGATTTTAAAATTTCTCAATTTCTTTAAGAGTGGTCAGGAAGATTTTAATTTCTGTATCATAGAAATATGTTTAAATGAGTTATAATTATATTCACTGAATAAACGACAATGATAGATGTCTCCAAGATCGCAGACAGTGGTCCGACGACCCCCCCCCCCCCCTTTATTGAGAGGGGCGACTCCCTCCTTGCCTATCCGCAATTCGGCAATGATGCGCTTTGGGTGAAATCTATGACTTCACATTATCCTACACATTAGCAGAAGGGAAAATACACCTCTGTTTCCCAATAGGAGAAATACATGTACATAAAAACTAAGTTTTCAATTACTTATCTTGGTCACAGGCTTTGAATACTTGAATTAATTAAAAAATATATACAATACAGACTGGAATTTATTTCATTCCATATCAAATAGTAGCACATATGCACCCTTAAATGTAATGAAATGTATCCTTAATTAAATTATTGTGCAGTGTATAGTCCTTAGTATTTCATATCAATAATAATTTTCTCCCTCATCAATGTTCTTATTAAATAATTATAATATCGACCTACTGATTTCGCAATTCAACGATAAGACCATATAATATTCTATATATGTATCTATTGTTTTGTTTAATGAGGAAAATAAGATTATATATATATTTTTCAAAACGTTACCAAAAATTCATTTTTATTTTGTTTTGATACATATAACATTTTTTCTTGCATTATTATTTAAGCAAATGACCCATTTGTTATAAATATATTCAGTGATTTCTTGATAATAAAAACTTTAAAAAGGGGAGTAATTAAATATTGAATCCGCCTTTTGATTGGTTAGTTTGGATCTTGAATCTCGAAACTCGAATATTCGAATCTCGAATTTCAAATCTCGCATTTCGAAACTCGAATCTCGAATGAGCCTTCTGGGCTTTCGTACAATTGTGACGGCAATCAAGGGTACTGTGTCGCTTCTGAAGCAACGCTGCGTGAAAACGTAATGCAAACCTTGTTAATAAGCTGATTTTTTTTTATTCAAACTCAGTCCCTGTACATAGAACAGTAGCTAAAGTTGATGTTAAAGAATGGAAAAGGGTACATACAAGCCTATGTACAATTCGATCTGCAAACAAATATGATTCTAGTGTTTATTTGTAAGCGTTATTTAGAAAATAGAGAAGAAAAATCTTTCTCATTCATCAAACAGTGCTTTTATTACTCCCATTATTATTTGAAGCATATGTCATACTTGCATGAATCCAGAATGGTGATGTTTTAAAGATGTTTCTTGAATTAAGAAAAGCTTCAGTAATTGTAAAGAGTCAGTTACTTGATAGATATATTCAACTGCTAATGCATTTATTTACATGTTGACTGCTTGATCAACCACTTTCAACATGGTCCCTAATGGTACATTGAATTATTTTAGTATGCATCAGTTGTGTCAATAGATTTGAACAACATGTGCCCCCCCCTTTACATATATAAACTCAATACCTTCACTAAAAGGGAGGATAAATATTCGTGTCTTTCCAACATGGCGTCTTCATCGTAAAACAGTAACTTGCAAAAAACAATATTAAAATAGAAATAAAATATAAGAAAAAAAATAAAAACCCTTAGAATCTACAATGTAGTAGATGTATGGTTAAAAAATATAAGGCCTTTTAAAAAATAAAATACCTGTACGGGGTCTACCCACTAGTCCGAAGGTTCATTAGTCCGACGGCCCACCAGTCCGAAGGTTCACAAGTCCGACGGCCCATTAATCCGAAGGTTAACAAGTCCGAAGGTTCACTTGTCCGATTAAATAAAAAGTTACGAACTTTTTGTTTACATTTCATTAGAAAGAGCGGTATATTGAGGCTTGCAAATGTCATTTACTCCCATTTGAATATACAGTAAATAATTTTCACACACGTTGTATTAAACTTTAAGCGTATGCTTTAGCGGAAAAAAAGACTACAGCTTTATGAAATTGATCTGGAGTTACATTATCTTGTGCCTTTTTCACTCGAGGGCTAATCATTCACACACATATACAAAAATCAACAACCGCCATCCCTACCCCATCCCACCAAACACAGGCACATGCACAAGAATTGTGCCGAAAAAATCTAACTTTTACGTAGTGCACATGAGAACAGGAATGCTGCAATGAATTCCCCTAAGTCTTAAAGTACTATAGATTTTATATTTTTCACTTTATCATATCATGGTACTGTAACTCATACAATTTAGATTTTAGTCTAAACACGTCATGGATTTTTGAGGTATACACAAAATCACGATTGCATAATGCATGCACAGATTATCATAGCTTTTGAATAAAATCTATTCTATTCTATTAAATTCTATGCAGCATATTTCTTCATTTTCCCACAGCACTAAATTTCCCGAATGATTTTTGTTTCAAATTCTCCTTTTACTCATACAAAGTTCTGCTTTAATGATAATTTTCCAAACTAAAGAACTCTAAATTGAATTGCAAACAAGTTCAGTAGGCCTACTTGTTTTTTTTTTTAATTTTGACACAAATCACCTTTTACTTACTTGACAATTTTTCGGGAAAAAATAGTTATTCATCCCAGTGAAAGTACATGTATCTCTTTTATTAAAAAGTCACTGAGCTTAATCGTACAAGCAAGACTAAGTTATTTACGTCATTTAACTTTGCATTATAACGTTTTTCACCCCTCTTCATTTGATCTTATTCCAAAGGAGGATCCAGTTCCTCTCCCCGTTTGAGACTTTTTTCCTTTTCTTTCTTTAACTTGTATATATGCTCTCAATTTAGTCCCCAAATAATGTTCTGGCACTTAGTATAAGGGCTGATTCAAAAAGTTTCTCCTAAACTTCTATATCCCCCATTTTCCACGAAATAGGTGTAAGGATAAATAACACAAACTTTTTTTCAGAAATCAGCAAAAATTTCTCATATATTTATATTTAAATAGGAAACCAGAATAATGTTTTCCAGGTAAAATTGTAGAATTATGTTAGATTTGTCACGATGTTAAAAATGTGTGCAAACTTTCATAGAAAAGGAAAAAAAGTCGCATATCTAAACACTAAAGAAAACTTACGATTTTTTTTTAATTTTAGGGATTTATTATTCATGTCATTTCTACTCAACAACAGTCAAAAAATATATATCAATACATGCATCATATTTGATTGTGGTACATGTACATGTATCCTTAAAGTTAATTTATCGAGTCAAAATCATATTTCTCTTTTAAGGTGTCTGTATCATAAAGCGAAAGATTTCTGAAAATTATGAGTATAGCGAAGATATGACAACTAAACTGCTTTATAACGCTAGAAAAGACTGCACAATATAAGTGCAGGCAGAACAAAGGTTGTATCTACCGTTTCATTGTTATCGTGTATGTCAAGGTCACGCCACTTTTATTTTTAGCGTAAACCTGTAAGGAACATTTAATTGGAGCACGCAAAGGTGAGAAACATGTTATAACAATCTTTTTGAAGATTGTATCAAAATTCTTGGTCAAAAGACATTCATTTTTTGGTACATGTACTTGAGACCATGGTTACTTCTTCAATTTTTCTGCGCACGCGTACAATAAGGAGGAAGTAAAGCAATATTTTCGCTTGGGCCAAACAAAAATTATTTCTTTCTTCATAAAAGCAGATTTTTTTTTTTAGGTTTCGAAACCTGTAATTTTCTGAAGCCTAATACTTTCAGGAATTGAACAAAATTCCGGGTCATGAAAAAATGCTCTGTTTATCAATTTTCCCGTTTGTGCGTCGCGGTGTCGCTTTAACTAAAGAAAATGCTTTGTTTAACTGTAATTATGTGTGTGTGTGTGTGTGTGTGTAATTATAGCGGTATAAGCAGATCAAGGATTTTTTTTTTATTTTGGATACTTCCATTTGGCTTTTTTCATCTGTGACATGGGACCTCGGTTTTCAATTTCTCATTCGAAAGACTCGTTACTTTCACTCCTAATACTGCCCGCTTTGCTTAGGAAAAAGTCACTAAGTCACTATTTCTGTTAACGATTTCCCCTACCTTAACGACTTAGAATTGACGCATCGGGAGAATCAAACCCGGACCTCATGATCACAAAGCGAGCGCCCTACCACTAGGCAAACTTGACCGGTCAACTGTCGAGAAAGAAAGGAATATGAATATAAGAAGGAAGTTTCAAATCTATAGTAATTTTTAGTCTTAGTATTTTATGGTCCGAATTTCAACCCCAAACTTCAGGGACTTCTTAAGGTACAATACAGAACAATTGCACAGAGCCAAAAACTTTTAACTGTTTAACTTACGGACTATATTGAACCTTCGGACTAGTGGCCTTCGGACTAGTGAACCTTCGGACTAGTGGGCCTTTTGGACTAGTGAACCTTCGGACTAGTGGGCCGTCGGACTAGTGAACCTTCGGACTAGTGGACCGTGACCACATGTACATGTACATGTATTGCCCTCTTTACTTGATCATATAACCCTTTAGCTTAAGAACAGTAAAACCATGTACAGTGTGTGTGTTTGAGAACTGTGACGTATTTGTAAAACAAACTGTACCAGGAAACTAGATTTTTTTTGGAATTGTTAACCCTTACTAACTACAGTCTTTCTTTTCACACCGCAATTTTCGTCAGAGACTGTACTCTGAGTCTTCCGTGTGAGTAATCCAAATTTTATTTATTTTGTCATGCTTCATTAAAGATGTCAGTGAAATTCATTGTACGGAATATTATTGTATGTTCATTATTGACAATCAAACTGTGACACATTAAAATGGCAAGAAGCAAGTAGGTTTTGTTAATTACAATTAGTTTCCGTGCTGAAGATGAGTTAATATCTTAATGAACTAGGGAAAGAATTTAAATATTTTGATAATTATTCTTTGAGAGAGAGAGAGAGAGAGAGTTTCATGTCAAATCAATTGATACCAATCTTTTTAAACATAACATTAGTGCAGGTTGGTTAAGGTTGCGAAAGACAAGTTATCAATGGATTAAACGTTATACGAACGAATTAACATAATGAATGAAGTTTTGATTCACCTTGAATTTGATTTCCATCAAAGGCAAAGAATAAGGAATATAGTATGGAACTGCTTTTCATTATTTAAGTACAAATGTTAAAGTCTTTTGTAGCCTCAAATTAACCGTATGCACCATAGAAACAGTCCGCCCTTTTCAGTGCATCACCACAGATACTTTATAATTATTCCATACACATGGAAGCGAAGGTTACCGAAAACAAAATTATATTCTCTACAATATGAAAAAAAAACAAACAAAAAAACAACACAAAAAACAACCAAAAAAAAACCCCATATATTCCACGCAAGGATTAAAGAGATTTTTGAACAATTAAAGAATACTTGTTACTGGCAATAAAATGATGGATGTCTGTGCATAGGTATGCAAGGATAAAATAATATGCTGTCGGAAATTTTTAATTTGAAGTGTTTCAAAAATCCTGAAGGAAATGTCATTCAGTGACGGCCCTAGGGATGTGCTGTTTTGTTGTTTGTTTCTGGGGTTTATTTGTTTGTTTGTTTGCTTTCCTTCATGCAATCTGGTAATTCTAGTTTAGATTCAAACGACACAATAACTTCTTGAAACTTATGTAAATCTAAGAAAAAAATCATTAAATTTCTATCAAAAACACTATTTACATCCATTGTTTTGAACTTGATAAAAACATGTTCGGAAAACATGAACAACTCTGACTGCAACTTATACATTTTAATATTTACATTCTACATTTATATATGACACAAACTTCTCCATTGCAAGAGCTTACAATATTCATCCTGTATGAGATTACACAACTTTGGTCTGGAAAGAGTCTGCCTTCAGAAACAAACGTATTTTTCAACAACACCTGCCTTCCAAGAGCACGTTTGTTTGTTTGTTTATTTCAGTTTTGTTTGTTAGATTTTGCAGTTGATCCCCTTAATTCTCTCTTACTTGTGTTCTGTTTTTAATTTTCAGTGTAAGTTTGTTTGGTTTTTTTCTTTTCCTTGTAATTTTTTTTTTCAAATTTTCATTGTAGGTTTATGTTTAACTCATTACACAAAGCTGGATCATTATTCCTGTGGATCATTTATATACACTGTACATGTACCATACAGAAATTTTCTTTTTGAAAAGAGTTTTAATAAAAGTCAGCCAAAAACGGACTGTTTTCGAGAAAAAAAAACAACTTTCAATTAACGTAATAGCCATAAAAATTAAAGTGATTATATAATACAATATCAAAATGCTGTTCACAGTAATAAAATCGAAGAGATGTGCAATTTCTTTGTCAAACAGGTAATTAAAACTAAAAAAAAAAAAGGATAAATCGATCTTCATAAAATAAAAATTAATATGCATTGAAAGTAGTGATGGAAATTAGATGCAAAACACAGTGAGAAGTACTTTTAGAAGATTGGATTTAGTTCATGTATCCTCAAAACGAAAACTTGCTAAAGATGAAAGAATATACATTTATTGGCTGGGTTCGAGCGCAACATGTATTTTGTTGGACACAAGAACAAAACTGTTTATCCGAGGCCGTTAGGTGGTTTGAAGGGTCGACAAAACGCATTTTGGCCGAGAACACAGTCAATAAATATTCTTTTATATCTTTTACCTTTTATTTTGGCATTTCTGTTATACCTTCTAAAATGTTTTCTATATAAATCTATTCTTAAAAAAAGTCAAACAACACCACTGTTTTACTGAGGGGACAAAAAAATCTGTTGAGATATTGGATGGCTATGACATTTTTTACGTCACACTGTAGGCGGGAACAGCTATATCTTCAAGTATCGCAAACATGGAACCAGGGCAAGAAATGCCAAAATAAATGGTAAAAGATTACAGTTTATATTCTACCCGATCTTCTTTTTTTTTCTTTTCAAACTGGAATCCATCATTATAAATGGTAATTATGTATTTCCACCTTTGCTTTGGAAAGACGTATTGAAATTGTAATGTTCTTATTATTTCTTTTTTTTTTCAGTCAGGTGTTTTTGAGATTCAAGACTTATATATATATATATATATATATATATATATATATATATATATATATATATATATATATATATATATATATATTGTCCGTGAGAATGTACTCCTCAAAATATTTTTGCAGTTGACCCTATGTATTTGAACTTCGTCCACTCAAGAAGTTATTTCCCCTTAAAATTTCGTTATTGACCCAAAACCCTGAAGCCTTGTAAAATTATTTCCCCTTTCACCATAAACTCCTCTGAAATCGTACAGTGTATATTGTAAAGCCACCAAATTTTTAACAGTCAATTTTGTCACTCAAGGCAAAGCTATTATTTCATGCGATACGATCTGACGACCTCTTCTATTATTTAATGCCCTTTAATTCCTTGGTCTTATCACCAATGCTTAAAACTTATAGACGTTTAGTCTTAGAAACATTAGACCAACTGCAATGTTTCCTTTGACCTTGAACATTTGATCAAGGTCAAGATCGCTTAAGATTTTTTCAATGATTTTTTTATTATTATTTTTTTCAATTTCTTTTTTTGTTGGGGGGGGGGGGCAAAACAGGCTTATAACGAAGTGCCATGGACGGACGATCTCGCTTCGTCATAAGCGTCATATCCGCTTGGGGAATGAAACTCAATTCGCTGTAAGCGTCAATTCATTATAAGCGTGTTCGTTAAAAACGTGTTTCATTGTATTTGTCTGGTGTACATGTAAGTCAAATATATTACCGGTATATAACATAATTGTTTGCTAAAAACTTAGAGAGGTGAAAAGGTCATC
Source organism: Saccostrea echinata (assembly GCF_033153115.1). Taxonomy (NCBI): domain Eukaryota; kingdom Metazoa; phylum Mollusca; class Bivalvia; order Ostreida; family Ostreidae; genus Saccostrea; species Saccostrea echinata. The sequence continues at coordinate 5,619,357 of NW_026889767.1, forward strand.
TCTAATTGTTCTTTGAACAATTAGTCTACAAATTGATCTTTGTGAATGTATGATAGTTTTTCCCCTTTTTATAACCAAAGTAAACTTTACTTATTTGAAGTATTTCAAGGACACATGTTTGCCTAACAAAAATCACACCTAAAACCTCATCTTTTGAATTTCAGTACGCTGGAATGAATATGCCAGGGGTGGGGAGGGGGTATATAATATTATTCAAGACATGTGGTTTAATAGTTCCTAGAAAATCTGTCTCGTCCTTTTCGGTGCTAAATAATTATTTAAATTTCATGAAAATATTATTCGTTTACCTATGGAAGAATTCCTATCTTTTGATCAAAAAAAAAAATCTGTGTACTTAATAGATATTTGGTGTTGCTTAACATTGAATATATATAAGAACTATCAAATACGTTTTACGTCAATGAAGTAAAATTGCGTGGGTGGCGACTAATCACAGACAAGAAATTAAGAAATCTCCAGAGTGGTACGAATCTAATATATTGACCCCTTATGCATAAACTTATCAAATCGGAAACTGTCAATAATAAAAAAAAATATGTAGGTTGGACGTTAGAATTTTTTTTTTGATTGATATATACTATTGTATCAGCATGGTGTCTATCTAATATATTTCTGAATAAATATTGCACTTGCAAAATAAGTTGATTATAACCACCCTTTCATGACGAACTGCATATGCATGTTGAACCAAAGCAAAAATATTTTATAGTAAGTTCCTTAACCATAAACTTACTAATTTCAATAATATGATCTAATGATCAAACGGTAAATAAACAAAGAATTAAAAAATAGATAAAGAAATAAGAAACATTTTTAATTTTAATCACTTCGTGGGGATGTTAGTGTCATTAACTGAGGGAAAAGAGCGTCATGTTCTCAAAACATGTTGTGACATCTATATTTGCGCGGAAAAAATCAGTCAGTGGTACGAGTCCGGTGATTATTAGAAAAAAATATACATGCACAGATACCGTGAAATACTCTTTACTGTCAACATTTAGCCTGGGCGGTTTTTGGATGATTTCATCCGAGCCATCCGATTAACGTAACCATTTATGCGCACATGTAAAATAAACATTTCATTACTGAAAGAAATCAACATCAGATAACTATGTTACGTTACTAGGATAATAAGCAGTAAGACCAGATATTATTGCTAACTACAGATACGTTTCATAAAGTTGTACTTATGTAGATTGTGTATTCAGTAAAGCAAAGGGAAAGGGGTTTTCAGAAAATCAGCATTGCAATTTTAATTATCTTGTCGTAATTAAGATTAATTTTGTACAAATAAGAATGGAAAAATACGTGTTCCCTGAAGCTTTATAACAAAACTACTCCATACTCTCGCTTTAGCATTAGTTGACATCTCATAATGGCAGCGTTAACCATTTTTGCAATATTCCTCATCGAGAAATACTGATCAAATGCTAGCTTTTAATTCTTGTTTTGAATGTTGATTACCTGCTACAATGTAGCAGTACTAGCCACATGCTGTCCGTGGTATGCTGTGCTAGAAATTGATTTATCTTATTTTGATTGACAATGGGTACTTCAGCTCAATATCATTTGACATCGGCATATATATATACATGTATGTTTTTTTTTTATCTAATTTTTTATGTTTAGGTGATTGTGAATTTATGCATTAAAAATTTCTCTGTTTTTAAAAACATAACAACATATATAAATCAGAAGTTCTGTGTAGCAAAAATTCATCCCCCCCCCCCATCCTCCCCCCACAAATTTTAGAACGTTCTTTTGATCCCAAACTATGCAAGAATTAACAACCTTAGACGAACATGATAAAAATGTTCCCTTTATGACAAGTATATAAAAGGAATATATAGGAAACACACTGTGCATAAAATTACAGAGGATAGTTACTTAGATGTGACACTACCTATGAACATTTCTAGCATTCTCTCAGTTTGCTTCCTGGTCTTTAGTGCTTCGAACTTTCAGCAAATATGTACCGAGTTAGCGTTAGTTTATGGCCTTGACAGATAATGTGTGACTTGAATCTCACATCACTTCCAACGAAGATCATTACCATTGGCTTTCTACTACGTGGCTAATGTAATAATAATTTTCATGAACAGACAGTCAGGTAATTTATTACAGAATTTTTTTCCGAGAAGATTTCACTGTTGATATGATGGGGGAATCCTTGTTTGTGGTTTGCAATGGCAATCATAAATCAAAATCAATATTATGTCTGTTTTAACTATACGACGAGGAAATATTTTCCGTCTCTTTAACAAGTTAGTTTTTGTACTACAATGTAGGAAGCAGATTTTCTCGCTACTACAAAGTAGTAGGCTGATCTTCGTTTCAGGCTAATCATCCCTCACAATAATATAGCATGTCAATCTTCCTTCGCTTCAAAATAGCAAGTCATCACTAAATGAATGAAAAATTCTCGAACGAGACGTAAAACAATACACAATCAATCAAAATGGCAAGCTGATCTTCCCTTTTACAAAGTAGCAATCTGGAATTCCTTTTTGAGAAGCAAAAAAAAAACTATCAAATTCTGGAATTTGCCAGTGTTCGACCTTACCGCATCAAATGGGAGGGGGGCAAATAAACATCTAAAGTAAAATTTACTATAGTAAAATACTATACTCAGAAAAAAGGGTGTGGGGGCTTTATGGGCCTGCTACAATATTTCATACTGTGTATAGCCAGAACAATGTGTAAGACTGTTTCTTGCTTTACAACAATGTACATCGTAGCATGCTGATCTTCTACCACTACAATGAAGCACACTTATCACCTATCACTTCTCTAATGAAGAAAAAGATTGATCTTATATCAGTAAAATTTTCCGGTTGATCTTCCGTCTCTACAAAGATGTAGAACACTGATCCTCTGTCTCTAAAAAGGTAAACATATTGATCGTCCGTCTCTACAAAGATGTAGCACACTGATCCTCCGTCTCTAAAAAGGTATAGCACATTGATCTTCCGTCTCTACAAAGATATAGCACATTGATCTTCCGTCTCTACAAAGGTGTAGCACATTGATCTTTCGTCTCTACAAAAGTATATCACATTGATCTTTCGTCTCTACAAAAGTATATCACATTGATCTTCCGTCTCTCCAAAGATATAGCACATTGATCTTCCGTCTCTCCAAAGGTATAGCACATTGATCTTCCGTCTCTACAAAGGTGTAGCACATTGATCTTTCGTCTCTACAAAAGTATATCACATTGATCTTTCGTCTCTACAAAAGTATATCACATTGATCTTCCGTCTCTCCAAAGGTATATCACATTGATTTTCCGTCTCTATAAAAGTATAGCACACTGATCTTCCGTCTCTACAATGACATACATTGATCTTCCGTCACTTCAAATCTGTAGCAAGCTGATTGATAGTCGCTTCAGTGTTTTAAATTGCTGTTCTGCTACTTCATTGATAAGAACGATTTCATCCCTATAATATAAATTATTTGTATGAAATTATGCATCATGTTTTTATTTTGTCTTTTTATCTTGTCTTCTTTCAAGGCGTAAACTCTTTGATCTTTTAATTTCCAACTGTAATTTTTCTATAGTATTAGTCTTAACTAAAAAGAAAACCCCTCCAATTTGATACATGTAGTTGCTGGATTTATTCCAAGCGATATGCATGTTGAACCTAAAGAAATGTGCAAATGGTTAGAAAATATTCCAAATTTTTATTATATACTAGTACAGATGTAGTTGTAATATTAATCAAAGCTAAAAGGTATGATAGATTCAAATTAAAATTAACATAACTAATTTGCTTTGGTCTGTGTGGTATCTTGACATGAAATTATGCTTGTTAATAAATACTTAAAAAATCATAATTTGTTTCCTGTAACGAAAATGACAGTAATTGTTGTTAAAGTGAAGATTTGCAGAAGACCTGATTAATATTTTATGAAGTGTTATTAATTGTATTTACATAACAATTAAACATGCAATTGACATTGTTTAAACGTCTAGACCTTGTCAATATTACCAACCGCTTTGTTGATATTTATTCGGAATACTTGACCTTAATTAAAGTAATCAGCTAGATTTCATGGTACGAAAAGTCCACGTGACGTCATTTCGGGGACCCTGTGACCTTTTCGTGTTGAAAATATTGACCTCTTTGAACATTCTTGAATAATTAATTTTAAGGGAAATAGAAGAAGAGATATCAAACACTAAACTTGAAAGGATTTTTATAAAATGATTATTTGACTCCTTAATAATGCATAAATCTACATTTTACAGAAGTGCCCTCTAAAATTTTGCAGAAAAGAAATAGTTGACAAGAAAGGACATTAATAAATTACATTAATATCAGAACAGGTGATTAATCTACATTTTCTGGCGAATATTAGCCACGGTTTTATGTTTTTGTATATGCGTGCTAGTAATTTTGAAGGAAAAGTTGAGAAATATACAAAAATATGGCTGTTTCTATTCTATTCTCTTAGCTTCAAAGCAAAAAAATTAAATATTGAAAAGAAAGCACACCTTGTTTAAATCTGATTAATGTGAAAAATTTCCATTTTTTTTTAAAATAAATCCATATTTAAATACGGATATAAATATACTTTATATATACTTTATACACTTATTGTCTCCTTTTGAACTTTGCAAAACATTTATGTTATTATGTGCTTTGTGTAAAGTGATTTATCGAAATTGAAGGGGTATGGAGTATAATGAAAATGTTTCCTTTACCTTTTTAATTAAGCGTTCTGTTCTTTCATCCGGCAAAATGTCATTTGCATTACTATGACTATCATTATACACAAGCATGTTTATATAACTGTAAGATCTAAATAATTTTAAATGACAACAATCTTTTTATACATTTGATGGTGACTTTCACATCCTTTGCAATATCTCATTCTCAGTATTTTAAGATAGTAGGACTGCATCCTATATACACACTGACAGTATTTTTTTTTCAATTAGATGTTCAATACCTTACACCTGATCCTTTATTGATAACAAAAATTTATTAATATTTTCATTTTTTATTGACATAACAGTGAGACAAACGGATTTCACTTGTCATCACAATAAATAAATTCTAACAACACTCATAACAAAATAAATATTCTTTCTCTCGCCTTTCGCACACGTAGAATCACAGTGTCATTTTAAATTAACATAACAAATTACATGCAGAATTAACTGTCAAATAATACTGTCTCCGGTGCGGTCAAGTGCGCCCAAATAATCCCTGAACCATACATTGCTAGTTCGAATTTCCTCAGGACGTACTGTTTCAACAAGACCCCAAAATTTTGTCAACCATGCTCATTGAAAACCAGTTTAATCGAAAAGAAATCAACGAAAGACTGTAGATTTGGTTTCCAAGATCATGGGCGACTTACATTAGTTAATCAAGTCTTTATCCCTGATTTAAGGCTTTTTGGATTTGGATACTACAACTGATCCGGATTCGTAAAGAGCCATTTTCGGAAGAGACCCGAGGAAGTCCACAGGTGGAACAGCGTTATTAGTGACAGGGTCAATGAATTGCATTCCCTGGCTCTGACCTGCTGCATATCCACCAGCTTGATGATGCTGCTGCCCGGCAGAGTAACTACTCTGTTGAGATGAGGCGTGTTGGCTGCTTGATGCTGCATATGATGAAGATGAAGCCTGAGCTCCTGCTTGGGCGCCCAGGTCGAGGAAACTAGCGCTTTGTAATTGTTGGGTTAGCATCTCAATAAGCACGTTAATCTGATCTGGGGGGATTCCATGTCCTGATTGTCCTTGAGCAATGACCATGTCTAACATCTGTTGTGTAGATGGCGGGAGATTGCCTTGTCCTCCAGCAAGCACCTGTTGAGCTAGTTCCATAATTTGAGACATCATAATGCTTTGCTGACCACCCTGTTGTCCACCTTGTTGACCTCCTTGTTGATAACCACCATGTTGCTGCCCTCCCTGACCACCTTGTGCATAAGGCTCGTATGGTGCACTTGGCTGACCAGCTTGCATTTGCAGACCTTGTTGTTGTTGAGCGTAAATATCGTAAGCACTGCCTTGGGAACCTCCTTGACTGCCACCTTGACTTCCACCCTGGCTGCCACCTTGACTTCCTCCTTGACTTCCGCCCTGGCTGCCTCCTTGACTTCCACCTTGACTTCCGCTTTGCATCTGAAGAGCTTGTTGTTGTTGGGCATAAATGTCGTAAGCACTACCTTGGCTGCCTCCTTGACTGCCACCCTGACTGCCTCCTTGACTGCCACCCTGACTGCCACCTTGACTGCCACCCTGACTGCCACTTTGACTGCCGCCTTGACTTCCTCCTTGACTACCGCCTTGACTTCCTCCTTGACTACCGCCTTGACCACCTTGACCAGTAAGAAGTTGCAAAAGTTGTTGCATATGTACGTTTACCAAAGCTGATGGACCTTGTTGTGATTGTCCTTGTCCACTTTGTGCACCTTTCACTGTCGAGCCATGAGGGAGATTTTGAAGCTGGTTCTCTAAACCAGCGAAGGTGCGAACCTTGTTTCTGTTACCAACTATTTTGACTTTGTTTTTAGGTAAGACAGTTTCATGTAATTTGGTGTGAGTGTTGTACTGTGCACTGTACTGTGAACTATACTGTGCGTGTCCTCCAGCCTGTTGACTTTGAGCATGTCCACCAGCCTGTTGACTTTGACCATATCCTCCACCCTGCTGACCCTGACCTTGTCCACCTCCCAGTTGACCCTGGCCTTGTCCCCCTGCTTGACCTCCTTGTGATTGTTGTGTGTGAGCACTTTGTCCATTGTAGCTAGCTCCTTGGTGACCTCCTGCGTTATTGTTTGGTTGATGGAGAGCTGTGGCTCCAGCGTTATTGCCGTGTCCATGGATATTCATCATATTTTGTGGGAAATTGTTGTTGATTACTAAATTAATTGGAAGTTTTCCATGTTGGAGCTGATGAAATGTTGTTTTCGTATATTTTCCTGTTGGACCACTTTTGGGCTGGGGTGCTCCGCTTTTCGGCTGTGGTCCACCTTTTGGAGGTCGAGGTCCTTTCTTTGGTCCTTTAGCTTTGGGTGAAGGGGATTTAGGTCTAGGTCCCTTTTTAGGAGTTGGTCCAGCACCTTTCTTTGGTCCTTTCTTGGGTCCTTTCTTAGGGGAACCACCTTTAGGCCCTTTTGGTCTTGGTCCTTTCTTTGGGGTTGCTCCTCCAGGAGACTTTGGTCGAGGACCAACACCAGCATTCAGGGAAGGATAGAATCCATTGTCAATTGGAGCGTGAAAGTTGATGTAAATATGTGTCTTTTTGGGATTTTTTGCTGGACTACCACCTGCAGGACCTGACTGTTTTGGTGGTCTTGGTACCTTTAAATTAATGTTGAGGTTGTTGTTCATTCCTTGATTGTTTCCATATCCACCCTGATAAGCACCTGCACCACCACCGTTGGACCGACCTTTTGGAGCTTTTGGCATTTTAGGCTGTCCCATCGGATTACGGGAACGTGGACCAGCGTTGTTATTTAAGTTGACATTGTTATTTAGTCCTTGGTATTGATTTGCGTTTCCCGCACTGTACTGATTTTGATTATTCATAATGTCAACATGCATGTTCGTAAATCCACCAGCAGCACCTCCACCACGACCACCTTGTTGACCGCCTTGTTGTGCACCCCCTTGTCTAGCTTGAGCACCACTATAAGCACCAGCCTGTTTTGCACCAGTTCCTCCTTGCTGCCCGAAAACTCCTTTCCAATGAGCTCCAAATTGACTACCTTGAGAGCCGCCCTGTCCTCCTTGTTGACCACCATGTCCACCTTGTCCTCCTTGTTGACCACCATGTCCACCTTGTCCTCCTTGTTGACCACCATAACCACCCTGTTGACCACCTTGCTGACCACCGTGTCCGCCTTGCTGACCACCCTGACCGCCTTGATGACCACCATAACCACCCTGTTGGCCACCATGACCGCCCTGTTGACCACCTTGTTGACCACCATGACCGCCCTGTTGACCACCTTGTTGACCACCGTGTCCTCCTTGCTGACCACCGTGTCCGCCTTGCTGGCCACCGTGTCCGCCTTGCTGGCCACCGTGTCCGCCTTGATGACCACCATAACCGCCCTGTTGACCACCATGACCGCCCTGTTGACCGCCTTGCTGGCCTCCTTGCTGACCACCATACTGACCGCCATGACCACCTTGTTGACCTGCTTGTTGTCCACCATACCTTCCATGAGCACTAGCATAACCACCCTGGGCACCACCATGATGACCTCCTTGCTGTCCACCATGTCCGCCTTGAGCACCACCGTGACCTCCTTGTTGACCACCGTGTCCTCCCTGTTGGCCGCCTTGCTGTCCACCATAACCACCCTGAGCACCACCGTGACCACCTTGTCCGCCTCGAGCGTTACCATGACCACCTTGCATGTAAGCACCTTGCTGGGTATGTCCACCTTGTTGAGCAGCTCCATGGCTTCCTCCATAGTATCCACCTCCGGCAGCATGCTGATTTTGGTTGTTTTGTATTCCAACATTAAAATTAGCTGGACCTCTTCCGTTGTTGTTAACATTTACATTGTTATTAAGTCCCTGGAACTGGTTAGGCTGCCCTGGTGCTGGTTGCCAATGTCCTTGAGGAGTTGGTGCTTTTGGGGGAGGTCCTTGTGGTGGGGGTCCTTGATAAAATCCACCTTGACCGCCTGCATGCTGATTCTGATTATTACCAATATTTACGTGAGCGTTCATTGCATTAGCTCCTCCATTGTTGTTGACGTTGACGTTATTGTTTATTGTCTGGTGTTGGTTAACATACTGCGGTGGGTAGTATGGTTGAGGTTGGTATTGAGGAGGAGGTTGATATTTTGGTGGAGGTTGGTACTTCGGTGGTGGAGGAGGAGGTGGCGTTGTTGTGGTTGGGGCTGGTGTGGTTGTTGTTGTTGTCGGTTCTGGTGTTGTTGTTGTAGTTGTTGTTGTTTTTGGTGCTCCTGGGTACATCGGGGCATTGTGCTGAGTTTGAACTGGAGAATGTACGTTGGCATTCTTTGCGAAAACAATCGTGTTGTGAGAATTCTTGTTTGAAGAGCTAACACGTCTGTATACCGAGTTATCAACGACGGCTTGCTGTACCTGATGATTACGAACAAGGTTCAAGAAGGCCTCCAACATTCCTTTCTTTTGTAGATCGTAGCTCCTCATGAATACTGTCAATGGATTTTTCTTGGCTTTTGCACTGCCTAACTGTTTTCTGTAGTTCATAAGTTCAACAATCATATTCTGGATAAGTTGAATACGAGAAGTCATTTGAGCTGGCGAGGAGTAAGAGTTTGTGGCTTTCATGCTGATGGACTTTCCAAGCATCTTATTCAGGATTGCTTCTGCTTTCATCACATTTCCAGAATGTGAATGCTGTTGATGCTGGTTGTGGGTCAAAGAAGCAAGCATTCCAAAGAGCTTACGATACTCATTAACTTGTTGCTGCTGTTGGCTAGCAGATGCAGACAAAGAGGTGTGGTAAGAATTATGACTCTGTTGAGTTTGCTGGCCACCAGAAAATCTGCTAGCGAACGACGAACTGATTCCTGCCGGTAAACTTGGCTGTTGTGGTGCAGGTTTTCTGGCGTTAAAGTTCTGTACTGGGCCATTGTTTTGTGTTCCGATCATAGAGCCAACGTTTGCAACATTAGCTACCAACATCTGATTTTGGTTGTTAGCAACTGCTTTTGAAACGGATTGGCTGATGGATTGTGCGAGGGAATGTTTCTGAAAGAAAAAAATGCAAACAAAATATAAGTAGAGAAAAATGTTTCTTTTCATTTCAGATTAATTATATTAATGGGGCCTTTTTTTAATTAATGAAAACCACTTTTTTCCATTATGAGTAAAACTATCGAAAGAATAAAAATAAGACTCAATTTTTAAAATTATTTTCGATTTACTTTGATACACTCAAACTGACAATTATAAAAGAAAACTCTGAAATGGTTACAATAGTAGAAACTTACCATGGCGGGATTGAAGAAGCCAGAACATTGTGAAAATAGCAAACATATGACCCCCACTAAAACCTGTGTAGTCCCCATGTTTCTAACCACAATGAATCGTAAAGTTCCACTGTGGCTACAGAAAAGATAGACGAAAGGTTCTATGGTGAAATCGAGGAGCACGTCTTGCTTTATATATGTTCTACAAAATTTATGCACGTTCATTAAATTCGACAAATGAATGCCGTCAATCGCGAATTAATATATTCATGATGTGTTTGACAAGCTCGTACCCCTTCGAGAGCGAAAAGACATTCCAAACAATTTGAATTTTGATTATCAAACTTCCTATACGTTATAAATTAATTAACCTTTCACTAATTAGTTATTCACTTAGCAATAAAATATAATCGTCGAATATTGCGAGAATTAAACTTTGCTATTATTGTTGATATTGGCATTCATCTCTGACCACAAGAAAAAAAATATGTTTCTTGGCTTTATTAAAATAACAATTTTAGTTAATTATTTAATTATTGGAGTAAGATGGAGATTTGTTACATTCGAACAGGTTTGTCGGGTTGTATATCTGCTGTAACAGACATTGTATACCTTTCATATGTGTTTTATCTCATTTCTTGTAGTTTCTGCAGGAAGCAAACGTAAATTATAAATCTTAATACAATAGCGTCTAACGAACACTGTTTCTCCGTTCGTTTGTTCCCGAGACATTGTACCATGTATTCGCATTTTAAAATTAATTCAGTTCTCCCCTAAAATATATATAGATATATAAATAAATCAATTTTTACTTTACTTGAACATTATACATTTGAAATACGAAAACAAAATGTGTCATCTTTTGAAATTAAAAGAGTTTCAGTTTTTTCTAATACAAACACAGTGTATAAATAGATATTTCCTTGCATATTTTTTAACGAAAACTCGACTACATTTCAAAACACGTGAAACATGCCGTATATATATATTTATATAATTTGTACACGTTTCCTTTAATATCGATGATTAATATGATTGAATGGGTAAAAAAAAACCTGAATTATTATTTCAAATCGAACTTAATGTGAGTAACTATTATCAAACTCTACGACGGGTGTGTAATTCAAATACATTAATAATAGCAGTGATTCATATTCATTTATTTAAAAACGAAAACAAATTTTGCACGATTCCACAAATTATACATTGATTATTGATTCAACATTTATTTATGGGGGAAGATACTTGATTGATTGATCAATTGAACCACATGCGCAAGGAAAATCTTTAAATTTGTATTTCATTTATTACTATTTTCATTCGTTTTTTTTCTTCAGGTGGTAATCGACAATGTGATTCATGGTGATATAACTAAATACGCCAAATGTGAGAATTGCGCCAAAAGCTATTCTGAAACATCGGGCTCAAGATACCATTAGCATAGATCCAGAAAAAAATAACAATCAATTATAAAAATTGCATCGGAGATTTTATCAAATTTAGATAATCTAGTCTTTCTTGAAGATCATCAGAATAATCATTATAAGCAGTTTTATTATAATCGGTATCAAAAGCTTTTAAGGGTATCGGATTCCAAATACATTAAATTGTGTCACTTTAGTGCAAAACAAGCGAATTTCCCATTTCAGATGATATCATCTCATTTCACTAGGGGAAACTTGCGATCACTAAATCAAAACCTGTATCAAACTCAATCGTTTAAATCGATTTATGACTGCGGTTTAATGGTTAACAATGTTTGTGGTTAAATCAGTGATTGGTTGTGGCAAAACTGATAAGTGACTAATTAAAAGACAGATTGCTGGTTTTGTTTCACTCAAGGCTACATACAGCTTATTCATAAGTACTCTTCATGTGCGTTTTATTGTACATGTGTGGTCGATTTTTCTTTCCCTTAAATGAGGTAATTTTATAATGAAACAATCATTTTTGCAAGAGACCCTGTGTTTCCAAAATTAGAATTCAAAATCAATTATCAGAAAACGAAGACTTTTACAGCTTTTCTTCAGTGTAGATGATCAGGATAGTCATATTTTATTTTAACTTTATCCATAATAGCACTCTCTGTGGCACATACAGACATTCCTAAATGCAAACCAATATCTAATAATAATTATTGGAACTTTTATTTTATATGTACAGGATACTGTGAATGCTGCTTTCGAATAAGTATTGATATTTTCTGCTTGGTCTTGTTGAAAAATATTTGTGTATTTATTTATTTCATAATCATATATTCACATATTTCTCCGATACAGATAAGACTTAAATATGTCCAAATGTACTTTAAAATTCCTTAACATGATTATGCTGAACCAATGAAGTCCTGTGCGTGTTTGGATTACAGGAATGTTTTAATGAACAATAAAGTTTCAATTTGACCTTGATGCATTGTCGTTTGATGAAAGTTCCGCAAACGACTGAAAGTTGTTTTTGAAAATTTTCTGAAACTGAATTGAGGAAGCTGTCATTGATTTTTTTTCTTTGATCATGTTTCAGATCATCATATTTGACATACCAAATGCTGGTATGAAATGCTTCTAGATCAGAAGAATCTATAGAAATGACATGTTTATGTAAACCACTTTTTAATTACCCTAACAGATAGATAAACTATTTCGTAATTTACAAATGCAAAGAAAACGTTTTAGCTTTATGTAGATTTCACATATTATGTAAATTTCACATTGTTCGATGATGGAAATCAACATTATTTCCATATAGGGTCAATGATATAACATTGATACCTTGCAAAAACTAGGGTCAAGCTATGGAACGCACTTCGATTTCATGACTAGAATTTATTAAATCTGATGACTTTGACTCAGTAGAACTCTTCAGTGGCCTTAATTGTCATAAAGTTTTGTAGCTCATCAAAATATGGAATCTGTCACGAGTCAGGCCACGTACGGCGATAGCGCTGCAAAGGAAAAAAAAATGTGACACATTATTCCATGATTTATTTTATATATTTCGCAAAAAAGTTCACCTCGTTGATGTTTATTAGGGGTCATTGGACAGAAATTAATTAATTAATTAGTTAATTGCTTCATGATCGTTTCACTTATTCACTTTCCTTTCCTAGGCGATCTTTTTTTCTTTACTTGACACGTGCATTTAGATTCAAGGTGATACATTGAAAGGGAAAAAAATGCACTGATAACCTTGATGCATCTTCATTGCTCTATGCTCTAAGGACTGACGTGTTGAAAAACACACATAAATTACATGTAAATACATGTATACTTCAAATATTTGATCAGATAAGCAGTCATTAATAGTCTATGAGACAGATTAACAACGTAGATATAACCTGCATTGCTAAATTGTGTATATAAATAATGAGTGTACAATAGAAAACAAGTAAAATTGATGCCAAGCATCAAATCGGCCGCAACCAAGATTTATATTATAAAATTATTAATTATAAAATTATAAAATGTACTATCACAAGTGAGCATTCAAGGAATTCGAAAGCGCAACATATTCAAAGCTGAAAGCGTGAACATTTTTTTTTTTTATTTCAGGCTGTCTTTAAAAACAGAGTAAAAATTCCAAGATACATAGAAATTTTAGTGCATTTGTCATGTTTGTTCATCGAAGTGATTCATCGATAAAAAAAAATGAAATTAATTTTAAAAAAAAAACAATATGATAAGTGATAAAAATGTATTGTCACCAAAATAAATTATTCAGATATCAAGTTGAAATTAACCGGATTAGACAAAGTTCCAGATAACCCTTTTTTTTTTTAATGAAACTTACCCAAAGTGATTATAAGCTATAGGTAAAATTTTGAAATACACAACATCCGGATTAATCAAGATTTACTGTACAACCGACTCGAGATCTTTGTAAAAGTTTTGTACACATACGGAATTCTGCATTTTAAGTAGATTCAGTCATTATTTTGAATCCTTCCTCTCTTTCACGTTTGCTTTCGATTTTTTTTAAATGCAAATAGTATATGCATGTCTGTTGTCCAGTACAAATTAATGCCGCACTGGCTTTCAATATTTCTGTCCGTCGCTCTAAAACATGATGTATTTATCCAGATAAACGGCATTATTCCGAACACGATAATCTCGAATATCAGGGATATGTCGAAGTGTTTTTGTAGTCCCTACCACATTTTCTTTATAGCTTTTAAATTCGTTATATAGAATTCCGGATATCTCTACTTTTAACCTAATTTTAACCTTGGACCCGTCGAGTTTGATTAAATGGTTCGGTTGTATTTAAATTTCTTCACTTTTACCATCACAGGATTAAATCTGCGAAAGAAAGTTTTTTTTACTGCGGTGTTAAATGCTTTCAAAAGAAAAAGAACTTGGTTTTTTCATTACACACATAATAACTCTCTCTATTATTAACCTAACTCCAAAACGTCTTTTTTGTAAATAACTACATATTAATATTTATATACTTTATGTATGAGGTATTTACACAAAAATTAGAATTTTAAAATTTTTATAAGACAAAGAATATCCAAATAAAACCAACATTTCCTTATACATATATATTCTTTTATCAAAAATTCTGTTAATGAATATTGAAGACTCAATTGATGTGACAGAAACCCACTCATTTTTTAATGGTCTTGTTTGTTGTGGTCTGTTATGTTAGTTCAGGTAAGTTTGTTTATGTGCATATTTTTATTGCTGAAATTGTTCATTATGCATATTACATGAATAATTAAGGTTGAATATAAACTCCAAAGAAAAAAAATAATTTTAGTGATAAAATGGTAAGTAAAATCGTTTTAATTGCTGGTAAAAGTTGGTTTTGGAAGATAAGGAATTTGGTCTTTTTCAGCAAAGCAAATTAAACGCGAATACACGATAATTTCATAAAACAAGACATGAAGTTTGTAATTTTTTTTTTTTTTTTTTTTTTCAGTGTTAAAACATTTCCGATTTTAAATTTAACCAATAAGAGAAAATATAGGTTTATATAATATTTAATGATGTTTAAAGATTTGAATGCACATGGTAGAGATACATGTAACACGTCAAATACTTAGGTGACAATGTCTTTTTATGATATGTATTGTAACTAGAACAATAGATACACGTATAACCTAAAATTTTTTTTTTTTTTAAAAATGGGCTGATACCTACACAGGACTCAAAAACGATGACTAATTAAAGAAAATCACATTTTAAAAGTAACTCACTTGACAAAAAGCATATATTAGGAGAAAAAATATATAATGTTAATATCAATATTGAAATCTTTCCTTTAAAAGTACATGTAGCATTGAGTTATATTAAATTAAGTAAAATAATACATATTTTAAAAATCATATCCTCAACTGGTGATACATGTATCACTTTTTATTGAATCTTTCTCGTCGGAAAGCATTTTAAAAAATAGTATATTATAAATAATGGCGATTAAATGTTTTATTATTAATTAAACCAATTAACTTCTTAATACTGCTTAATGAGTACCATGCACATACAAAAGTTGACCTAGCATGCAGCACGAAATTATTGAAATGTTCAGTAAGAAAAAATAATCAATTCATTTGGCATACGGACTAATGGCTTCGAATTCATAATTGATATAAATTGGTCTTCTTGGCACTGTTAAATTGTCTTGAAATCTAATAAAAATTCTGTTAATCAAAGAATAGTGCCAAATATCCTGGTAGAAAATCAGACGCCAAATGCAAAATAAAATGAATATTGTTGTTTTCATATTGTCAAATATATCAAAGCTGATTTAAAGACAGTTCAATATCAATACATTAAACGAGATCCGAATATATTAATTAATCAATTTGTCAAACCATTTATTTTTCTAGAAATTTTTAGGTTGTTTTGAAAATAAAAATATTTCTGACTTTTTTTTTATTAATTCAGCTGTAAAAAAAAATCTCACTAAAACGTCCACATTTTTTTTTACGAAATCACTGATGGTAAAAAAAGAAAAGTATAATGTAATGTCAATATAAAAGGATATTTAAAGTCTGCTTTCTATAATGTAATGTTCTTGATTTCAACACTTAAGACTTTATATAATATTAAATATAACAGTTTATACATGTGCAAGTGCAAAAAAGTAACTTCCCTATTGAAAACCCCAACTTTTGAATAGGAATAATGTCAATTATATTTTTTCTTTGATATTAGAAACAATTTGAAAACCATGTCGATGTCATTGCTAGCGCTCTCAAGCACTAGAATCTACGTTTCTCTCTCTCCTTTTTTGTGTCGCATGCAGAGCAGAGCGGCACTAAGGGATCACTTTACCCGGCGTCTGTCTGTTTGTCGGTCTGTCCGTCTGTCACAACCTTTATCTCTGTAAGAGGACTGTTAGAGGGATAGATTTGATATTTTGCACATATAAAGCTATGGCTTTTTTTGAATTACTATAATTACCTACCTCGTAAACGTTGACCTTGACCTTTGAGCTACTTTTAGAAATATTTCATAGTGCCGATATACAGTATATTTTTGACATCTTAGAGGTAAGTCTAAGCTATTTAGTATGTGCACTGTTTGTCATAAGACAAAATGAGAAATACCAGCAATACAATCCACTTGATCTTCATCTTTGACCTACTTTGCAAAACATATCTCGGGCAGTTTAATTAAACTTATGACTTTTGGACTTTGAGAGGCAGGGTTTAGATACTTAGCATTTATACATGTTTATGAGCTCATGATAGTGAACATTGAAACCGTATAATATTCAGTTACGAGAAAAGTTATATTTCAGTAGTATGGAAATACATCGGGATGGGTATTCCACACTAGATCGTGTAGACTGATAATTGCAGTAAAAACAGACTGAAATCTCTTTTGAGTGATTTTTGGAAAACACTTTCAGATCAAAACAAAAACAAAAACAAAAAAAAAAAACAAAAAAACCTTTGAAACTGTATGCTATTCAGTTACCACACAAACATATTTAAATACCATAAAAATACATCGGTATCGGTATTCAACAATGGATCGTGTAAACTGACAATTGCAGAAAAGACAGACAGAAATTTCTTTTGGAGAATTGCTGTAAACACGTATTAATAAAAAGATAAGTTCATATTTATTTCTAATAATGTAAATTTAATTATTTATTTGGGGATTATGGTGCCATATATTCTCCATTTTTTTTCGTTGCAGGCAAATGCATAAACTATCACTCTATCATCCTTATAGTAAATAAAAATCTGACCACTCTTAGATTTATTTACACATTTAATGAAGCTACAAAGCAGGCGACACATGCCTTCCTTGGAACACTCTAGTTTACTGTAAAGGTGGCAGAGGACATTTTTTGGCAATCAAAACGTTTGGCTGACATTTTCTTTAATACTGAGCTGCTTGTAAAATGTGCATTAGAAAATCTTAAATTCTCTCTTCGTGTAATAATAGTATGGTCTAGTCCCTTGAGGAATTTGAAGCTTTTATGAATAAAACATGTACAACTTATACACCGAGACCAAATGATGGCACAGGGACAATCTCGAAATGTTATGAAAATTTAGCCTATTTCACTATTTCGCCAGATCCGTAAGCTTCCAGGCCCATGCTAATGCCCTACGCTACCACACAAAATGCAGACAAACACCTGTACATTCCACTGAATAGCAAGAAACACTGGCTCAACCACCTCATTTTCATCCTATGAACCCGACCCGAGTTTCTGAGGTAATCCCGGATGAGTGATTTTTGATTTTAGGTTCGTATTTCTAGTCCATATCATATGAATAGAAGTAGTGACACTAAAGTGTAATATGTCAATAAAATGTACAAGGCCACCAACTCCCTCCAAATGCACACATAAACTATTCTAGCAATAAAATCACAAATAATGTGCATTAAAACATTAGGTTTCTCTATGTTTTTTTTTAATAATGATCCGAAGCTATCCTATGCAACCAAATCACATGTCAACTTCACGGCAGGGCATTCTTGGAATACTAGTGTAGATAAACTGTTCCTTGTCAATTTCGTTTTATCATCTGAAATTTCGTGTTTTTTATCTTGCCTGTACATAACGTACAAAAAGTATAGTAACTTATGCCAAGAATATAGAGATCAGTTATTTCTTAAATATTAATAAAAATTGTTTTTCTGAACACCTTCCTGGATATTTCCAGCAAGCTCGGAAAAACAACCTATGATTGATATGTTTCCAAGCTTGCCGGAAAGGCCCGACAAAATGCTACTGTGTATTTCTAGGAATAATTAATCGATTCAGCAATTTAAAAAAAAATTCTCAGATTTTATCTTGGTTAAAACATTAGCTGACCTACCAAATTCTCTTAAGGGGAAAAACAATTAAATCGTGGCTAAAAGAGGTTTTTTGTTCTAAACATTCGGGTCCAACCCTGTGTCGGGCCTCATTATGCAAATTTTATGTGTTTTCCCCGATCATCTTCTATAACGCAGGTCACAAATTGGATTAGGTAAGAATCAATATTTAAATCATGTATTTATTTTATTTGTCAGGTATTGCAAGCTCGGCGAAGAATTCATCAATCATTTTCAAAATTATTTAAATTTTTAACCTTACATATACGTGACACTTAACTAAGAAATTGTAAATCAATATTTTTTTAAAAAAGATATTTTGAAAACAATCATTACAAAATGACACTTTGTGCGTTTCCCAACTAACTCAAATATTACCCTCTTTCGTTATTTTTGATCTGTCAAATAATTACAAAGTGATTGAAATCTAACGTCTTTAAGGGATTTTTTATGATAGCACTTAACATAAAATTAATATCCTAAAACGATATATTTTGATGTATTAATTCCTTTTAGATTTAACTGTCAAGGCAATTATTTCTAATCAATTTTCAATAACTAAATGTAACCTTTTTTGTTGATTTTGATAAATTAAAGTAAAAAGGTATTTGTTATGAATTGAATTACTTTAGAATTGTCAATAATTGTATGATAATTTTGTAAAGCCGTTAGCTAAAATAATGTCGAAGTTTTAAGTTTTGGTCTCTGCCTCTTTATTCTTCAAGCAATTGATGCAGCGCAAGAGTGACTTTTCTGCGTTTATTGAAATGTGTGTGTTTACACACACACACACGCTCACACACATACAAATTCAAATCGAATATAATATTTTCAGTTTTCATCAAATTGCATTTTAACTTGAAGAAAAATCAATGTTTTTCACACCACAATTTTCATTTTGAACACTAATAAAACATGCAGCTACAATAAAATGCTATGTTTAAAATTAAAGTTGCACTGTAAAGAGATGAAATAGTGCAATAAACATGATTAATATTAAAATACCAAGAACATTCTGTCTCTCTCTCTCTCTCTCTCAAAGTTAACAACGTTCATTTTTCAGAAATGCTTTTGGCGACAAAATAATACACAAAATTTATGCTTGCTGCATATATCGTCGCCGATTGTCAGTATTGCGCATTTTGTCGCCGCTGTCATTATGTGCCCATGGACGACAATATGTTCAGTTAGGGCATCATGTGTACACGTTCAACCGTCAACAAATACAACTGTCAAGATTAATATAGATTACATGCATCATATTTTGCTGTTTTTCAAGTTTAACAACTCAACTATATGAATGTAGGCTGGCCGGAAGAGCTGTCACATACACAGTTAAATCTTTCTCGTTTCTCTATAGAAGACAAAAATATAATTCAGAACGTTTATAAAATGTGAGATACCGTTGACATATTTTCCGCTTAATTCAATTATGCACACTGTAAAGAGCAGGTTTAATAATTGACCCTAATTTTCATCGTAATGAAGGTTTTCTTTTCGAAATTGAATAATAATTTATTAAAAAAATTCTAAATATTTTATTAATTAACAATATATTTTTTTCTGTGTTTCCTATCAATATTTGTCAATCTAAATAAATGGTGTCTGAAATATTTGTATATAGAAATTTAGATTGACATACTTATTCATATTTCGCTATATATTGTTGTCATTCTTCAAAGTATATAGACTTCTTAGGGATCTTAATTTGCAAAAAAAAAATTTCAAGCTATAGAGAATATCACCATCTTGCATGGTTTTAAAAAAAAGCAGTAAATGTGTAAAGTATTTTGAAATTTCGAATTAAAACCCTTTATAGATGTATTTCCCTTCAATATCATCGCAAATTCAGAAAAGGCTCTTACTGTTGCGTAATCTTTTTGCATGCTAAAATTTTCGAAACACCTATGTAGATTACAATGCCAAGAGAGATAATCCAGTTTACTATAGATAAAACTTTAAGTTTATATGATATCAAAGTACATTTCTTATTTTGACCTGTACCCTCAGACATCATGAAAAATATAATTGACTCTAAACTGTATTGAGCAATTTCTCTGGGAGTCTGATGTCCCTCTGATAAGATAGATAATCTCAAAAGAAATTAAATCCAAATATAAAGGAAAATTTGTTTCATCAGGAATTATTTATTTAGTCATTTACTACATTTCTGCACGACTGTCAAACCTTTGGGCAAAGAGTTGATATAATTCTTACATTTACTTGTATTTTCTTTTGCTAATATAATTGATACTTATTTATTACTTAAACATAAGCATCCATTTTATTTTCTTTTAACAAATTAAAATATTTCAATTTCTTTATAAGAACTAAAAAGTTTTAAAATTAACAGTGTACTTTTTTAGTAGTATTTTTTTTTCTTAAAAAAAAATAAAGAAAGATGATTCATTTTTGTTTACAAGTATAGATAAGCAACCTGATATTCTGACGTAAAAATCATCGCTTCATCATTTTTTCTGATATGAATTTAATGTGTATAACACTAAATATTATTTTTATATATACCAGGTATATCTCATATTTTTAATTCTCTTCTGTGATAATAAATTATTGCTATTTCATTTTAATGTGTATTTTTTTTTTCTTAAAGCATGGTAGACATATATTATTATTATTATTATTTTCTTTTGAAAAAAGTAAGCCTCGCCTTCATACCTCATACCTTATTCCATTTGAATCTAAAGCTTTTGTTGATGATAAAAATAAATGTTGAGATTTTTAAAAAAAATTTTAGGGGGTGGGTGAAATTTAGAATAGTGGGAAAATAGACCTTACAACAGCATAAATTGAAATAAATAATCGTATTGAATAAAACCTAAAGGAAAAAAAGGTATTCACATATTTATATCAAGCTGGAAAACTCAAAATCTGGTACATATAAACGCACTTTGAAAAAAAAAAGTACACGGCTTGGTCAATATTCTGGCAAATTCTAGGTGTTAGGAAAGAAATATAGCAAAATAATACGTTCTATTACATAAGTCTTAGTCCAGAAGTTTTGTTTTATACATTTTTTTCAATGTGCGTTAATCTCCTCCATGCATATGGTAAAAATATGTTGATGTACACTCTAAATGAACTTTAAAAATTCAAAGTGCTTTGATTTTGTCCGAAATTTAACGCGCTTTAAAAAAAATCAAAGTGCGTTGCTTTTGTCCCAATTTTAACGCACTTTACACATTTTTTCTCAAAGTGCGTAATTTTCCTTAAGTACGTTGCCACACTGCATGCATTTGGTGGTATGATCATTTGTGCGCTTTGAAAAAAGTTGCTTACTAATGCTGTTGCTGCTTCTTTTTAAGTGTGTGTATGGAGAGAAAAATATATTCGTTGCTTTTTCATGACAAATATTCTTTGTTTACCCTTAATCATGGTAAAAGCTAATTTTTTTATGTCAATTAAAATAATAAGGCAGTAAGATTGATTTCCAGTGAGTATCAAGTTGAATCATTTAGTTGAAACGCTGTCTGAAAAAAAAGGATGACAACTCTGTGATCCGTATATTTTGATCTAGCATTTGATGCATATAGTAGAGTAAAAAAATAAAGTAGCATTTTTTTATATTAAAGATAAAACAATTTTTTGGGACATAAAAGGATAATGCTTTATGGAGATTGAGCATCAATGTATGGTTCAGGCCTTTAGTAATATTGACCCTCTCCCTTTATTTTCTTTGTTTCATTTTCATCAATAGTAGATGTTAAAAGACTCTGTTTCTAGTATATTTATCTTGGCAAACTCGAGATATGGCGTACTCCAGTTGATGCAAAGGTGCATTCATGGATGTACCAAAATGAGGCAATTTTGAGTTGCATATCAATGTCACACATGCAGATAGAAGGACACAGAAAAAGGATTCAATTACACTCCAACCGCGCCATCTTGTCACTCGGAGCTTCTCGGCTTGCTCGTGCCTCGCACACTTACCTTGGACTTGAAAGGTGAACTACCATTTTGCTTATACAATCATCTGATTAGATCCGAAACTCCTCAAAATATTACTCCTTTGAAATTTGAATTACTTTGTAACACGCCCAACACTATGTTTCTGCTTCCACGACCACTGACTGAATTTTGTAATCACAACTAATATACAAAGACGGATTAGACAAGATGAGAAGCTCTTTTAGTGAACATTATGCAATGCAAAATATGAAACGAGCTAAAAGGCAGCTCTGGCGGAGATATGTATCGATTTGATGTATATTCCTACAACACTCACATCCGAGGTTTGTACAAAGCGTAGCGGACTCAGCCGAGGATTGCCGATTGTCATCTTGTCGTTAAAATAATAATATAACAAAGAAAACAGAAACACATTTTGTATGAATCTCATTTGCTTGAATACCTAGAAGAGTTACAAAATATGAACATGATTGTATCTTTGCAATCAAACCAAAATTATACAAACTAGATAGTGATTCCACTGACGAAAATTTACTAACGTTAAGTATAGTTAACTATACTTTACTCTAGTTTATTATAGTAAATACTTTGAGTTACTATGAAACTTTACCTCAGAACTTCTTTCAAGATTTCAAAGCTTAAAATCTCTTAAGTTTGATGATAGTGATGGAAAATTTGGAAATAATATGTGAATATACAAGTAATAGTTCCACTTTTTATAAAATATGTACGTGTATGAATTGGAGAACATAAAACATAACAATCTGAAATCCATAGTAAAATACTTTGATTTACTATAGTAGAAATTTGAAACTATAGTAAGCTACAGTATTTTCTGTTAGGGTCCTTATTTACATATATATGTGAAATAAAAATGTAAATATAGATGAACAAATACTGTCTAATATAATTTATATACAAGAAGCATTCCATTATAATTTCCATAGTCCTTGACAACTGACGTCAGATACAATGATAGCCCGGGAGGATGACATGCACATAAGGCACTTTACCTTTTACTTGCGAAATTTACATTCAGCTGTAAATATCGAATTAATACACTTAACCTTTTCACAGTTATCAAAGAAAAACAGTTGAATAAACAATTCATTGCATGAAAGTTGTAGAGGTACATGTATGAAGAGTTATTGAGCGAAGAATCATCATAGGGCTTCCGCCCCAACAACCCCCCCCCCCCCCTTCAACCCCACGACAGAGCCATCTAGGATTATATTATGATGTTTCTTTGCTGAATCTCTAACAAGGCTTACATTGGAAACTGTAATTAAAATGTTATTCCTTTTCACAAATGAACGCATTTTGGTCATTACAATCAAAATCATCCCAGAATCCATTTCGGCAAAATGTTACACAATGTCCCATGAAACGGTTATCAGGCTGGTTCGGGTACCAGTTGGAAAAATTGATAATGGCTCGGTGATTCCAAGTAAAAACTCCTTCGTTGTCCAGGTCTGTTGCTCCTATCCAACGATCGCAGCAATCCCACCACCAGCTGTTGTCACAGTCGGCTGAAGATAATCAAATATAGAATAATGATGAGCACAATACAAAAATGAATTACAGAAGATAAAACCAC
This sequence comes from Saccostrea echinata, assembly GCF_033153115.1. NCBI lineage: Eukaryota > Metazoa > Mollusca > Bivalvia > Ostreida > Ostreidae > Saccostrea > Saccostrea echinata. The sequence goes on from NW_026889767.1 coordinate 5,643,132, forward strand.
ACCTTTTAGAAAACTGAATGATAACTAAAAGGTCTTGAAATGAGTTCTGCCATTCGATCACCTTTATGTAAACATTCCGTCATCTCTCAGTTGAATAAATTATGAGAGAGATTTATCCTGTGTTTTTTGTTTGTTTGTTTTTTTTTTGGGGGGGGGGGGGATCACCAATCACTATTATCCAGACTTTTGCAGTTTTTATTGACACAACATATAGATGCCTGTTTAAAAGATATACCATATGTAGCCCTGATGCTTGGAATATTTTATTATGGGCTTCGATTCACTACCCTTGTGACATTTTATTTGAAGATCTACTGCAGTATCCCCTTGAAATGACAATGATTTAAAAAAAGTCCACATACACTGGACAGCTTCACATCAAACTTGTAAGGACTTATTTTCCTGGGGAAACTTTCATACTTTTTCAGAAATATTCAATACCTTATTATTGTGTTCTTAAAATACGATTTTCTACATTATTTGATCCTTATCACTGTATATATTATTATATGCGACGTTCTTCTTCGCGGATCGCCGATGGAAAAATCGTTTTGGGACGAATATGTTTAATCTTTCTGTTTCATGAACACTTTAAAGTCTTTGACTTTACTGTAATTTTCGAGATATTTCCTTATGTTACTGCTTATGCCAGTGGGTTTTTCACAAGCATGCCACAAGCTGTTTACCGGCATTGCATTCACATAAAAAACGTCTTCGATTTGTCATTTCTCGAGATATTTTAGTCCAAAAGCCACCTAAACATTTACAAAAATCAGCTTTGGAGGCAATAATCTATAATATAATAATAATATAGCAAGCCACTAAATCGAAACGACAATTTTCCACAAGCCTACTTAGCCTGAAAAATCGTGCCTTTGCGACAGCAATCTTGTTCCTGTATCGTGTATGTGAAGAGTCGTTCGTGCACTGGGTTTAATCATGCGGAATCCTTGGTGATCGTTCGTGTATGTTACCGGCCATAACCTTGCATCCACTGTATTAAAGTTTTTTTACAGAATTCCTAGGTTACATTTTGCAATTCAATTTTGGTTCCTTCCAGGCACCATTCCGCTACGTTTTTGGCTTGAAAGTTTCTGAGGGAATTTTACTTTACATTTCATTATCTCCGTTGTTAGCAAAAACAATTGTCAACAGAGTAAACAAACTATCTTCATTTAATAACAGTCCCAAAAACGTTCTAATTTCCAACATGAACGGTGAGCGAAAGGCAGAGTGAACGGTGAGCGAACGTTGAATGAACCAGAGGAAACAGTGAATGAATGTTGTGTGAACGCTGAACGCAGCTTGGTGAACTGTTAATGAACGGTGAACGGAATGCGAAAGCAAAACGTGAACGAAGCCCAAAGGCGAGCGCAAAGCCAGCGATGAACGGACGGTGAATGCAAGATAAGCGATTTATTCGGAATGCCTTGGATGTTTTCCTTGCATTGTAGGTATTCAATTGTATTCTTATGTCAAATATATAAAATAACAACAAAGAAAGGTGTTCCTTAGTTTATATTATATTTGTACGTTAAGAAGAACTCATTTCTTACTAACTCTTTCATAAAGATTTTTTAAAAACGGATTTAATTAGTTTATTGTTAATGGATTCATCAATTACAATCTGTTTTCACTGAAGAAAAAAGATATGGTGTGAGTAAATGTTAGACGACAAACATTTACCAATTTTAATGATATTACAATATAAACAAAACATCCTACCATCAACCCAAGGTGAAAGAAAAACCTCCATGATCCATGTATTTTCTGCACGTGTTTCTACCTCAACAAGGTGGGCTCCATATAGGTCACATTGTTCCTGTAATATTTTTATTTTATTATTATCAGTTGAACTTCGGTATCTCGAACACGATATTTGAATGCAATGGATATGTCGAAGTGAGTTGGAAGTCTCAACCACATCTCCTTTATGTATTTTAAACCCGGTTATATCGAATTCTGGGATATCTCGATTTTTTTTCTCGGTCCCATCGTGTTCGAAATAACGGTGTTTAATTGTATGTCATTACAATAGGAAAATAATATATTAATCCTTTATTGTTTCAAAGATATCTAAAAACATTACTTATGATAACATTTACTTCATATAATTCACATTAAGTATTGACGTTTTGCTTTTTCCATTTTACCTGTATATAACAGTTATGATTGAAGACTATTTATTACATCTCGCAGCATTTCATTCTCAAACACGAAATGTTATTCATAGTTATTACGATATGGGTAAAATATGTATCCACTGTAAAAAATATAAGAATAAACAACAATATTATGGGGGGGGGGGGGTTCAATTTATTTTTATTTTCTTTCTTTATTTATTTATTTTGCTTTACGTAGTTTCAGAATGTTCTATGTATTCTATAAAGGACAAAATATGGTAGCAGCCGAATTTGGTCCCCTATTTGATATAAAAATAAGTACATAGCTAAAATTGTAAAGCTTTGCAATAAAAAAAAAATCAAATGATGTCCTTTCGAAACCAGCACTTATTTGAATTCAAAGCATACATAGAGGTCAAAAGAGGAAGACCAAGTAGCCCCCCCCCCCCCCCAAGAATAAAAAAAACAAAAAGCAAATTAACTCAATTCTGGTAGAATATTGTCAATGGAGAAAATACGGTTCTGGTTTTACTATGCCTTAAAAATTGGATGTTTTCACAAAGTTCTGAAATTTCCTTAAATATAAGTTAAATATATGAATACAATAAATCATGAAAAAAAAATTGGCATAAAGGAAGACTGTTCTGGAAAAATTTCTTTATTAATTTGATACATTTCTAAGTTTTAAACAAAAAAACCCTCAAAATGACTCATTTAAAGCCCTTAGGGTTTTTTTTTCTTACAAAATAGTTTCTGCAGCCGTCGTCCATTTCAAATTTTAGGATACAATGTGTAAAATTCATTGAGAAATCACATTTCTAAAACTCTTTGGACTATATTGTCTGAAAGGAAATTCCACTGAAATTACAACATTTTAAGAAGATACGGGAAAACTCACAAGTTCATGACTCACAATTTTCATTTAGGAGGATATATAAGAAAAGAAAAGATTTTTAAGTTCTTACTTCATAGTGCTTGAACATTTCATAAAGTATGAGTTTTAATTTCTAACAACAATGATATATTTCAAAATATACAAGAGCAGTTTTGTACTGAAACCCTACCTTTTTCTTTCAGAAGGAGAAAAATAGAGCACGAGCATGCCTATCTTTGATTTTCATACACAGGGTTATGACATGCATAAAATTTGTATATAGGCAAACGTGTGCTTTCTGAATCAAAGTGAGCTTTTAAAAAATGAAAATTAGAGAAAAATTCTGAAGTTGATAAATTGTGTGACCTTCACGTGACCTTTGTAATCCCTTCTCTTAGAATCAATACTCATTTCATAACAGGAATGACAACATATTTTTTATTTAAAATTGAATTATTTTAGGAGACACCCAATCGAGGATCCCAAAAAGGGATATTACCTAATCTTGTCCTTTAAAACAGCCCTCATACAAATATGAAAATGCAAATAAACGATATACTGCTTTTATAAATCAATTTCTCAAGGCAAAAAATATATGTTCTGTTATAATGATTCAAAGCTTAAATGGTAGCGTAACATACAGAGAAATAAACTGACAGACAGCTCACGTTTTGTGCACAATAAAATTACACCTTTTTTAATGTGTGGCACTGTAAGTCTCTGGTTGTCAATCGAATTTTTTTTCAAACCAAAAATCTACAGATCTGCAGCTAATGCACTTATTAGCCTTAGATGCTCTGGCATTTTTGCAATAGTTGATAATCCTTATGTCTCAATGTTCAAAATGCTTTTGAAAGAAGAGAGCATAGAGTAGTTGTGTATTATATAAGGACATCAAAGCTAGTGAAACTTCTGAAACACTGAGTTATACCCTCATGTAGCTACATGTAGGAACAGGCTTGCTTATTTGAAATCCAATATACATGTAATCTCCAAGCTTATTTATTTTTCTTAAAGGAATATTTTACCTTGGCATTGATCCAGTTCAATTTGGTATTGTTCAGAAAATAACAATGGCTGTCAAAAGGAATCCATCCACTTGGACAAACTGAAAAAGACGATTATTAATGAAATTATTTATCTCACCAGTTACAGAACATGTTGCTGAAGCCTCATTTCTCCAGTCTTTTAGTGAAGTTTTGATTTTGAGATTTTTCTGTCACTTGCATCCATCATGTTTGATTAAGTATATGTCAAGCGATGTTGACAAACTAGCAAGTATCTTATCACAGACATAAAAAAAAATCCTTGCAGCCTATTTAGATAATTCCTTTTAGTTCAATGTACACGTTGATCATGTGTGTATATCACTGTCACTGTAAGAATTATTCCTATTGAAACACCCGTTTTACCATGCATATGATTCGTGGATGGATTTCACTTAGGACACTAATCGCAAAAATCTACGCAAATAAACAATAGCCTCTGTACAGTCTGATTCCTTTCTCTTTTGTTTTACTTCATTATATAAAATTATTCTTAGATAACTCCCAGGGTGAGTTCACCATGCATCGGACACATACTTTGCTTTCGACATCTTCAAGCAATAATCTTGCATCGGACACTAGTCGCAAAAATCTACGCAAATAAACAATAGCGTCTGTACAGTCTGATTCCTTTCTCTTTTGTTTTACTTCATTATATAAAATGATTCTTAGATAACTCCCAGGGTGAGGTCACCATGCATCGGACACATACCTTGCTTTCGACATCTTCAAGCAATAATCTTGCATCGAACCTGAATGTCTCAGTATTTTGACTTGTTTCTGTCTTAAAGCCGAAAACTTTGACTTTAGATTTTAATGATGCCGATTTTTTAATCGGGTTATGATAGAAACACCATGACCTCATGCCATAATGACCTTCAAGAAACGAAAAGTTTGATATCATCAAAGAGTAGTAATCAGAATTTTATGATTTTCAAATTTTTTATAGTTGTTTTTCTTTCAGTAGACTTCAAAGAAACGAGTCTGCCTTTGATGAATTTTATTTATGATTGATGATTTTATTTAAAAAAATCAAGAAACTTCATCTAAAAGTTTGTATTAATTTTCTTAGAGTTGTTTCCTTTTACTAGTATGTTCATTTCACCATGCATCGGACACAAATCTACCTTGCATCGGACATTGTCAGATGCATAGATAATTGTTTCTTTTTCCCAGCATATTTCCATCTAGAGATACATAAATACATAAATATGTAAAAATACTAAACTGGCTGATTTGGCAAAGATAAAGAAAATATAAACACAATATATTCAATGAAAATACAAATTATCGATGTATGACAACATGAAGTGGGCTCTCTTTATTTCTTCAAACTAGATTTTTCGCTCAGTGATCGGGAAGTCGTGTGTTCGAAACACGGCCGCGACTGACCTAAGTCGATAAAAAAAAAGATAGCAACTGTTCCCTCGCCAAACGCTCGGCACTTTGAAGTGAAAGTTGGAAGTCCTTCGGATGAGACCTAAAAACTAAGGCCCCGTGTCACGGTAGGCGTTGGTACGATCAAGAGCCTCACTGCTTAATAGTCTTGAATGCCGAGTAAAGGTCTAAATTTGAAGCCATTCACAGGTATATTGTGACTTCTCTATATGATTGAAAAATTCTCGAACGGGACGTAAAACTACATACAATCATTCAATCAATCAAACTAGATCTATGATGCCCCCTAAACCAAGGTGCAAGTTGTCATATTACGAGGCATTGCAAGGACTATCTAAGGCAATGTGATGCAACTAGATTCTCTCCACATTTGTGCATTGATATAGTCAATCAAATTAAAGAGTGTTCTATCTTTAATTGAAGCATAAATGTATTCTCATGTCTCTAATTTATAAGTATTTCAGACACTTTAAAGGCACTGTGGTAAAGGTACAGTGTAGGATACTGGTGTAAGATACTGTTTGTCTGATGCATGGTGAATATTGTCCGATCCATAGTGAATTCTGGCTCATTTAAAAATCTTTTGTAATGATACTTTTTTCAATAAAGGGCAATGATTTGTGTCACAATTTCCTATACACGATGAACTCCATTTTGATAATATTCAGCGGGTAGCGATATCGCTAGAACTTGTTCAAGCACGAGGGGGAGAGAGTGTCCAATACATGTTGAACTCACCAAACTTGCATGCTTTCATTTCATGGAACCTTAGAAAGAATAATTTTCATTTTGAATTGGTATAAGCATATACATTTAATAGCTTACCGTTTTTTGGAACCAGAATTCCCATCCTAAATCAACACGCGTCTTGTCTATTGACCTTTCATTGAGATGGCATTTCATGCGTTTACACGAAAAAAGTTTCTTGTTGTACAAGATTCCTGCACATGCTGAGTTTAGCAGAAGACATTGCAAAGCACATTGTGTTCGACGGATGCTATCGAAAAACTTTATATAGTACAAAATGTGAGATGGCAAAATGTTGTCAAAAGAAGCGTTTCTTGTCAACTGCCCTTCATAGGATAAAGAATAGGAGAATTTGCTGAAGACACCAAGGAGAAAACACAGTAAAACACTAGATTTAAACATTATCTTATTCGAATAGCTTTTAGAGATATTTCAGGAAACACACAAGTAACGAGAATCCGAAGAACTGAAAAATATACTGTTTTGATACCTGCATGTATTTTTAATTTCATTTGAAATGAAATGTCAAGCAAAAAATATTTGTTAACTTTGCAATCATATGTCCCTGCTGTTTTTGATTCTCTTTGTGATTTCTCATGAGATTAAGGTCTTTCCTTACTAATAAACGGATGTGTCGTTTGATCAATTTTGCAAACATGTATTCATTATAATTGATTTAAATTAATGTCTATTATCTTTTTTTTAATTAGCTAGTCAGAGCGGCAAATTATCACTTTAAATTCATGGGTCTTAAAATGTTCCTACAAAAAGCTACAAGTAGCCTAACAGCTCCTTTTTCTCCAAAAGGTCTCCTTTGATGTTTGATTTAAAACTAGAATAAACAATCTGACTGGTCACCTTAAAAGATCAAATTCTTAATTCTTTTCTGTAACTTCTTCTTAAAGAAAAAATGAATATTCAATATTTAATATTATTATAACATATATTGTTCGAATCGTTAGGAAAAATATAGCTGCCTGATTCACAAACTATATTTTTGAAATAAGATTTTATTAAATATATATATATATATATATATATATATATATATATATATATATATATATATATATATATATATATATATATATATATATATATATATATATAATTCATGGAATAACCAATGGATGAGGTCGCCCGCGTGGGGCAGTGGTTAGAACGTTTGATCTAGAGGTTCGAAGTAAAGAGTTGATCCTTACGTTGCGGGTTAGAATCCCACTGCGGGACGTAGAGACCGGTCCTTCGGATGAGACCGTATAAACCAAGGTCCCATGTCGGAGTAGGTACTGGCACACAAAAGATCCATCACTGCTCAATGGCCTTTATCATGAGTGCTGGGAATAGGTCTACATTTGCAGCCCTCCATCGGCAAGTGTTGGCATCTCTATAGGAATGAAATATTCTCGAAAGGGACGTTAAACAACAAACAAAAAACTAGTAAAAAGAATGTTATTTATGTCTGTCAGCAGATTATTCTATAGGTTGGTTTTTTATCTTCATCTGAAGCTGAAATGTTAAGAACATAAGACCTCCCTCTTATAGGAATCAAATAAGTTGCAAATTTAAAAAAAAAGAAACAAAAAGGACTGAAACAAACAAACGAAAAAAAACTGTTTCCTTACGTTTAGTATATGTTTCAATGCCTATCAGTTCTAAATTCTTTTTTGATAGAAATGTTTTTGTGTTTACAGGAATTTGCCTAACTATCTAAAAGAAAAGATTAGAAGTATTGGGAAACAATCTTTGCTGGAGTTTGACACTTTGTTTACAGAGATATTACTCAATTTTTAGTATTCATCATTTTTATCTATGCGAGGTAAATAATTCATTTTATGTTACTTCTAAATTAAATACCGGTACCTTCACCAGTTGGTATCGAGCTGCAAAATACTGCATGAGATAGACCAATTGTGTTTGTTTTTGTGGTAGGGAAATCCCCTCAAGAATTATCCAGTCCTGACACTTATTTAGAACATGCGTTTCGTTGTGTATCAGTAAGAGTTTGTCCGAAAGCAAATCTCAACGATGGAAAAAAGTTCAAGTAAGACTTACAGATGTAATAATGTGACTAGGCATTTGTAAATTATTCATACTTATAATTAACCGGCCACCACAACAAAATAGGAAACAAGGACGCGTAATTATCTGTACGTCAATGTTTGTTATTTTAGCAGGTGACGAAGATCCGTCTTGCTGGGATAAACCTGCAACTTATTTTTTAATTATTGTCTAAAAACTTTTTTTATGGTTTATGAGAGAGAGATTGTTTTTGAATTAAGAGGCCATGGTTAAAATGCTTAATACTTTAATACTTGTACTTTATGGAAAACAGAGTTGAATAAAAAGTGTTACAAATCATCCTACCGAGGCATTTTCAATGTTAAGAAACGCGTCATAAAAAGACATGTCCAATGCAGCTGCATACATATTGTGTTGAAATCATTTGTGTACTTCAGATAAAAAAATATTGCTTTGTAGTAATTTTCCTGCTCTTTTATGCTGTGTGTATGAAGAGAAAAAATGTTTCCCTTGCCTTTTCATTGCACACATTCTTTGATTACCCCTAAACATGGCAAAAGCTAATTTTGATGTCCATTAAATTTATAAGGCAGTAAGAATACTTTCCTGCGAGCGATAAGTTGAATTATTTGCAGAAAGGCTGCCTAGCTGAAATAAAGGATGGCAACTCTGTGAGCCATCTATTTTGATGTAGCATTGGATGCATATAGTACAGGTTGAAAACGTTTAGAGTAACATGATGCAGTGCTAGTGTTTATAAAATAAAGATAAAACAATTATTTTGCGCAAAATGAGATCAGGCTTTATGGAATTTGAGCACCATTCTAGGGTTCAGGTCAGCACTTACATGTATGTTGACTTTCTCACTTTATTTTCTCTGTTTTCATTTTCAGCTACAACAGTAGTAATAGGAAACTTTTCCTATGCCCCTATTGGCACACTCTAAATGTGGTGTATTCCAAATACTGCAAAGGTGCATTCATTGATGGACCAAATTAGGCAATTTTGAGTTGCATTTCAATCGTTAAAAGATAGACATTATCTTTATTCTCTCTTTCAAATCAAGTCTATGCAATATAAAATTGGTCAGATTTAGATTCTTAATTATGCCTCAGACAAACATTTCAATGGTGCACTAGCTACACGTGTATCTTGTAACATGCAAAATATAATGCATATGATATAAGAGACCTTACATTAATATCAAATCAACCTGCTATAGAAGGACAAAAAAATGAGTCCTGGTCATTACACTCCCACCACCAATTTGTTGATTTAAGTAATAATAAACAAAAAAAAAGCAGAAAGAAGTTTTGTAAAAATTTAATTCTTCCTTACATTTGCTTGAATCAACCTAGAAGATTTTTTTTAAAGGAAATTATTGTATCACTGCAATCAAAACAAAGTTTTAACTATGTCTATATTTGTATTATAACAATTATTACACAAGTGCTGCAATGTTATCAGAGTTTCATTAAGTATTGATTTGTTCTGGATACAGAACGATTCCTGTATGTAGGAATTCCTGTATGTCGTAATAACAGCAATAAAAGAGATTTCACCTGAAAGAATTTCTATGCACTACTATATAAATAGTGCATGTTTTGGAGGGTGTCAGTTAAAGTTGACAACAATTGTCAACCGACGCTTCATCGGAGGTTGACAATAGTTTTCCGAGGATATCAAGTTCAGTTGTTACCCTCCAGAAAATGCACTATTTATTTTATTATACTGAATGTCTGATTGATAATTAAAAAAAAAAGGTAGAAATTGTCTTTCTGAAGCAGAATTCGTTTTGAAAGGTATTTATCACAACGGTTACTTTTTTCGCAATGGGGGATTTTCAAAAATGATTCAACATCTCTCAATTGTTTGTTTATTAACAGAAAGTCATTATTCTTCAATAATTTTGTTATTTCGCTCGCTCTTTATTGTTTTTGCAATCAATCTTAATGGGACCAAACGTTTATTAACATCGAGTTTGTGCCGCTCATTTCAAACGCACAGCAGACATGCTGAGAATTCTAAGGCGAACCGTGTGCGCATAAATTACACGTATGTGACATTGTCGTTATGTTATCCATTGCCTAGTGCTTTGCTAGTGCTAAGAGTAACATTATATATTTATTGCATGATAGTGAGGGAGACATGAAGATTTCTTCGCCCATGAAAAATCATATTCCCCGAGGGCAACGCCCTACCTACAGTCCCTGAAACGTTCTACTTTCCCACTTGAACGGTGAGCGAACGCTGAACGAACGGTGAACGAACGCTGAACGAACGCAGAGCGAACGGTGAGTGAATGTTGTGTGAACGCTGAACGCAACTCGGTGAACGATGTGTGAACGGTGAACGGTGAGCGAACGCAGAACGCGAACGGAGCGCAAACGCGAACGCAAAGTGAACGGTGAACGAACGGTGAACGCAAGATGAACGATATATTCGGAATGCCTCTGATCTTTTCCTTGCATTGAAACTATTTTATTGTTTTATAATGTCAGGTGCCAAAAAAAAAATAAATAAATAAACCAATAATAAATAAGTAAACCAATAAATGAATGAATAAATAAGTCAATAAAATAAATTCTCCAAAATTGTCCTGAGAAAGACGAAGCATGTACATTAAGTTTTTAATCACACGATTTTTATTGCAATAAAACATTGCAATTGTTGCAATTGAAGTATAAGAGATATTTTTTTAGTTGGAAAATAAAAATGTTTATTCTTATTTGATAACAAATCAGAGAAAACTTAGACTTATAGAATGAATTAAAGTGGTTGTAACATCCATTCATATATCTCCGTGTTAAGGCGATTTCGTGTAAAGTAATGAAAAAAAAATTACAAAGGTCAGTGGACGTTTTGCATTTATACGCTCGTATTTTAAATTTTTGATACAATGATATATTATGTGTCATTTCTATTTTACATGATGATTTATCAGGCCCGTAGGAAGCAAATTCGGTTGGGGGGGGCAGCCTTACATTTTCAGTTGATAGTTGAGGGGGCACTACCAAAAATTTCCTGACAAGCCAAAAAAAAAAAAAAGAAAAAAAAAGGTCATCAGACTTTTTATTGCGGGGGCACAAGCATATAGTATCTATGTTTACTATAGCAATCTATATATCGGCAAAATTATTGGGGAGGGGGGCACGCTCCTCCCCCCTTTGCCCCCACCCCGGTTCCTAAGGCAATGTTTACTGAGCAGACTTCTACATTTATCTGTAGATGGCCGTGATTATACTCGGACAAGATAATACAAAGATACATATTCATATTATTTGTTATAAATTCAATTTTCAGAACTTGATATTCAAGTAATATGCTGTTATAGTTTTTATTAAACAGACAAATGAGAGAGAGAGAGAGAGAGATATTCCGTTTTAGCCCCCCCCCCCTTCCCATTTCAGGCTTCACTACATGTTTGTACCTATATCAAACAAAAACTCTGACATTTTTTTCTAAGTATATCAGACAGTGAAAGTAACTTCTTTTTTTTTATCAACAAATCAAATACATTTGTTTGACAGTCATTCTCGTTTTTATTTTCCTGCTTCAAGTTCACACGAAGTCCACGTGCTTGTCCTGTCAATCAATATCATTCGACACTGTGCAGGTGTGAAAGTTTCGTCACATCGAAGACGAAGTGCGAGTATTTCCAACATTTTTATCATTTCTAAATTTGATTCCAACATTTGAATAATAATTGAATAAAATACATACGGCATTAACACTTGAATTTGAAACATACTCTCTGCCAATTCCAAATACCACCGCCGACACGTGTATATTTTGAACTACTATTGTTTTGCGACTTTTTTAGATGCCTGTTTGTTTTGGGACTGAAATTTTTGTTCTAAAAAAGACCTTAACCTTTTTTTTTTAAAATGTTAATTAAAATATTCTGGAAATACAATACTGACTAAGTAACCGATTAAGGGGGGAAGGGGGGGGGGTATTAATCATATCGAATGGCAAAATAAAGTTACGGTGAAGAAAGATTTTTTTTTCTCTATAACTATAGACTTTACATATTATAGTAGAGAGAATTTTGTAGTGCATTACATTTTAAATAAATATTTCCTTTAACCACACCATCAATTTAATTCGCTCCAAAGATAATATATTAATACGATATCCGCAGTACTATGTGTAACTCTCAGAACTAGTTCTATCATATTTTCTGTAGTAATTAAAAAAAGTGTTATAAATAAATATTTTCGTAATTTTGCTGCGTAATTATTTGACTTGAATAATTATATCTCCATTAACGATTTGTCGTCTTTAACAAAACAACAAATTGTTGCAGTGCTTGAAGTATTTGCAAATTGCCCTTAGTTAAATATAATATTTCAGCATCGTTCTACATAGGTACATGTACAGAATGTGCTTATAACAACATTTATTTTCCAGAGTAATTTAATAAATAACCTAACAGCTAAGTTAGAATAATAAAAATATATATCGTAGATATTTTCCCCCATGAAATAATGATTCTTCAAACACGATATGTAAGTTATTAAATTAAAAAACCTGTAACTCCTAACCTACAGAAAGATAAGTCCTTTCACTTCGGAGTTCCGAATGACAATGAAAACTGAACGATAGGTGAACGCTGAACGCAAGGTGAACGCAAAGTGAACGGAACGAAGAGCGAACGCTGAACGCTTTGTGAACGGTGAACGCGAGCGCACGGTGAACGGTGAACGCAAAACTGTGAACGGAGAGCGAACGGTGAACGCACGGTGAACGCACGCTGAACGAACGGTGAACGAACGGTGAGCGAACGGAAAAATGGGAAAGTAGAACGTTTCAGGGACTGTAACATGCACTACCGAATCAAGCACAATGCAGAAAATATAAAAACAAATCCAATGAATAAAGTAAACATTTGATAAGAACAATATGAAACTGAAGGAAGCTACACCACTATTCGCTCTTCATGAAAAAAAATTCGTTCGTGACAAGTCAGTGTAATTTACACACCAGTAACATTAAAACCCCACCCATAAAAACACTTTTCTAAATATTTAAATTTTTCACGTTTAAATTGACACAATCAATCAACGGTATAAACAATTTAACTCAGTAGTAAACTCAGTCGCCGCATTGTGACGTCATAATCGTGAAACACGACGTGAAACACGAAGTTTTGTTGCAGGACAAACACGACGGTCACGTGACTATCTCGGCCAATCAGGTTCTATTTTACAAGTAATTATTTATATGAGGTATAATAATAGAAATTGTTTAATGTTTCTAAACCAATTAGATTTAAGTATCTAACATGAAAGTATAATGAATAAATACGAATACTTTTAGACCATACCCTTTGCCCTATATTCAGCCAGCCAAAACACATGTAGAATATCCTCTCCTAGATTTTTATTATTATTTTTATTACTATTATTACTCAGGGCTCGCTTAAAAACGGATCTAATGCAATTATTTCTTCCGGTTTTTTTTAATTTGAGATGGAATTGGATGTTTGGAAACCGAAATAAGATAAGAAAGTCGGGTAATTGCTGATATATTTCATAAAAATGAATTTCCCTCGACAAGCAATTTACAGTGGAGGCTCGTTAATCCGGACGCCAATATTCCCTATGTTTCACCTTTCTCATGATATTAGCTGGGAACAATTTATATGTAAAAGTATCAAGTAGGTTTCAGTTATCTGGACGCTTTATTAATCCAAATAATTTGCCCAGAAAACACAAGCGTCTGGATTTATTCATTTTACTGTAATGGACTTAAAATAATGAATAAAATATGCATTTATGTACGTATCCTAAGCAGCAGAATAAAATGCATGTACATAAAAATAGGAAGCTAGGATATCATTATTTATGTCAAATTAAAAAAAAAAAAGCCAGGACATCATGTTGTCAGATTTAAAGACATGAAAAACAAAAAAAAAATGTTTTTCATGTATTTAAACTTGATATGTTATGATATAATGTTTTTACATTATGTAGTTTTGTTGTATTTAGTGGATTTCATTAATAAGGTCTGCAACAAATTTAAATCAGACTAAATAATTAAGGAAGGGAAATTTGCTTTAAAAAGTACATCTTTTGCATTATTTTTTTTTCATAAAAAAAAGTCCCGAACAAAATTTAATTGCATGAATCCATTTTTCTTTGACACTTCGAAAATAAACTATTCTAAAATATTTTCATCCTTCCTTATCATGTCTTTTGTAAACGTCAAATATCCAATGAAATAAATATTTATCATATACCACCACTTCGGAGCACTTTTTATTAGAGTTATTGTTCGTGGACGAGAATACCCAGCATACGAAAGCACTCATTGTGTCTGTCATTTAGAAAGCTTCAAATTGCATTCCCAGCAAGCAAAAGTAAATTTCCTGAGCAATTAAGACTGTACGAACTCTTAAAAAAGAACATAACTTGCAGTAAAGCGTTTCACTTACTTAAGGAATCACTGTCTAGTTTGCTGGGTATGCCATGGCATTAACGACAGTGGGAAACGTAGGATAATTTGCGTAACGGTCAAAGCTGGTCATTCATAAATTATCCCACATTTCCAACGGCTGTGAAAATCTCTGGCATACATGTACCCAACAAACAAACAGTGATTCCTTATATTTACATATATAGGTGAAATAACATGTAGATATAAATATTAAAAAATACTCTCTTATAGAATTGAAATACAAGCAGCATTCCATTATAATTTCAATAGTCCCTGTCCACTGACGTCAGACACAATGATAGCCCGCTAGATTGACATGCACATAAGGCGCTTTACCTTTCACTTGGCGAAATTCTCATTCAGTTGTAAATATCGAGAAATTGATACACTTAACTTTCTAAGAGTAATCAAAGAAAACAGTTGAAAAGTATTTTTTTTAATTGGAAGTGAATTTGGAATTCGGAAAAGTCGGGTTTAATTCCGTTTCATAAACAATTCATTACATGAATGTTGTAGAGATACATGAATGAAGAGTAAGAGAGCGAAGAATCGTCCCCCCGCCTCCCAGAACAGAGCCTTCGGGGATTATGATGTTTCTTTGCTGAATCTCTTCAGATCCCGAGGATAATATTCATATTCAGGCAATAAACTGTTTTTATGCCCGTCTAACATTGCAGACTGTGATTGGAATATTACTCCTTTTCACAGATTAACTCATATTGGTCATTACAATCAACATCATCCCAGTATCCATTTCGGCAAACTCTTACACAATGTCCCATATTAAAGTTATCAGGCTGGCCCGGATACCAGTTGGAAAACTTAATAATGCCGTGGTGATTCCAAGTAAAAACTCCTTCGCTGTCCAGGTCTGTTGCTCCTATCCAACAATCGCAGCAATTCCACCAGCCGTAACAGTCGGCTAAAGATAATAAACTATAGAATCATGATTAGCACAACTTAGATAAGTTACACAAGATGAAACTACATCTTTTAGTCAACTGAATGGTAACTCAAAGGTCTGAAGATGTGCAGGATCTTGAAAGAAGCTCTGTCATTCAGTCACCTTTCAAAACTTCCAGTTACCTTTCTGTTAACTGAATAATGGATGACAGTGTTTTATCCTCTGATATTTTTTTTTTACATTTTCAATCACTATTTATCCAGACCTACAGTTTTATGGATGCTTGGTAAAGGACAGGTGATACAAATTCTTTTTAATCAAAATTCCTGAAAATTACTTGATAATGTTTATATCATCGAATAAGTTTAACGGCATATATTTCATTTTTATTCAAAGTTTCACAATTATGGGATTTAAAGTGACAAAAAAGGTATAGACTAATAAGGATGGTTGAGAAAAGTAGAATTTTGAACATCATATAAAGTTAACAATTTCTTTATATTTTTCGAAATTTATTATTCGCATCATTTACAACCAAGATCGGTTCAAAAATATATACCAATCCAGGCATCGATTTTTTTTTTTTTTTTTTGGTATCATCTGTCCTTAATAGTAATACAATTTTAGACTTGGTGTTTTGAATATTTTTGTATGTGCTTTCATTCACTTCATATATATCGCTCGTGTGAGTATTTCTTTGAAGATCTATTGAGTCATCTGCCTTGTGAAGACAAGAGGTCGAACGTCTTTATAACAGGGAACGTCTTCAAAACAAATTTGTCAGGATTTTTTCCCCCTAAGGAAAACCATTATTTATTTTCAGAAATATATAATCGTGTATAATCATGTTCTTAAAAATACTATAATTATTTTTACTATTCATCAGTCTCCGTCCTTGGCAAATACCATGGTCAACTGTTTTAAGCAAACTGATTTCCATTTACATAAGGGTGGAGTATGAAAGATTCAATTAACATTAAGATGAAGAAGTTTCGTAAGAAGTAGAAAGTGTGACAAATGAAGGTATGTCACTCGTAAGCTTTTAAGAAGAGTTCCGTCAGAACCTCTAACTTCAAAAATATTTATTACGATTCAATTTTTATAACATAATTATGTGATTTAGACAATGCAAACTGTACAACATTCAATTTAAAAACTGCTCACAAAATCGGAAAGAAACAAGACTCATGGGGGACTATACTATTTCTTGTGGTGGAAGGATATTTAGAAGAACATTCTTCAAATCTAAGCATTTGTTTGATTTAATATCTTGGAACTTTAGCCCGATATATTTCAATTAGTTTTCAACTAATT
The DNA here is from genome assembly GCF_033153115.1 of Saccostrea echinata. NCBI lineage: Eukaryota > Metazoa > Mollusca > Bivalvia > Ostreida > Ostreidae > Saccostrea > Saccostrea echinata. Next base: position 5,660,001 of record NW_026889767.1, read on the forward strand.
TTTTTTTTTTCACATTTACTCAACAGACTTTGCCAAGAAATGAAAATATATTGAAGAAGTGAGATAAAATTTACACTATTTTCTACCTGAAAATCGCATATTTTGACCAATATCTCAAAAATTACATCAATGGCCCAAACTTTTCATTTCATTTTCTTTAAAGCTACACGATACTTCCAACCGATCAGCGCTAAAGTCATAAAAAAGTTTGATACAAGAAAATATTTTATTGCCTATTTAATTTTTTAATACTCCAAATATGATACTTTTTCATGCAAAAAGGTCACACAATAATTTATGCGCATTAGCTTGCATGATTTGTTCAATGATATTCTATTTTACGTAAAATAATATTATATTTATTGCCGTGATTACTTCTAGTTAAATATTACGAAGGTTAAAGTGAATAACCTATGAATTGCATGTTAAGTTCCAAAAAGGTCAAATTAACTGTACCGTTGCTCAGTAAGATGCACACTGACCCAACGTTTTCTTTGCGATTTTGAGCCATGCTATCTGAGTACTTATCTAAAATATACTTCTCAAAAAAAATCCTTGATATAACTAACGTTGCGAGTGGCATACCTTAACAGGCATATTACTTTAAACAGGTTACTAAGTAGGCCTATGTGGGTACTCCCCCATACAGAATGAGACATGATCGACGAGCACTTTTTGACGAAAAAGTTTTTTATGCTGACAATGTAACAATGATGCTCATATTTGATTCTGACTTTAAAAAATGTAGTATTTTGCGTTTATTCTTTAACAATAGAGTAGAAAACCACCCAACTTGACTTGTATACGAATTAAATGATCATTGTCATGCTCCAAAACAAATGAATTATCCAATATTGTTTGCGTTTGAACTTTCAATTAGAGTACGATATAAATAAAACATCTTACCATCAACCCAAGGTGAAAGAAAAACTTCCATGATCCATGTATTTTCTGCACGTGTTTCTATCTCAACAAGGTGGGCGCCATTTAGGACACATTGTTCCTATAATATATTTATTTCATTATTTACATGTATATCGTCAAAAGTGTGAAAAGAAATATTATTCATTTACTGTTAAAAGGATATGTTAAATCATTACTAATGATAGCATTTACTTCCTATAATGAAATATGAAGATAAAGAACAGTATTCAATCTCGAAAGTCCAATGAAACGAAACAAATTTGGAGCAGAGCAAGCACGGACCTCAAAATATAGAGGTTGGATCAGGTGGCATGGAGGAGTGAGTATAATTCACATTAAATATTGACGATTTGCCTTTTCCCGTTTACCTTTATATACCTAACAGTTATGATTGGAGTATATTTCATTACAGGTTGCAGCATTTCATTCTCAAACACGAAATGTTATTTACAGTTCTTACAATATGGGTAAAATATGTACCACTGTAAGATACCCCTAACAAAAAAATACTATAGTTAATTATAGTTTACTATAGTTAACTATAGTTTACTATAGTTAACTATAGTTTACTATAGTTAACTATAGTTTACTATAGTTAACTATAGTTAACTATAGTGATAACTTTGACACTATGAAAACTTTGATTTACTTTAGTGTAACTTTGACACTTTGATTTACTATAGTGATAACTTTGACACTTTGATTTACTATAGTGATAACTATGAAAACTTTGATTAACTATGGTGAAAACTTTGATTTACTATAGTGATAACTTTGATTCATTATAGTGATAACTATGACACTATAGTGATCACTTTGAAAACTTTGATTTACTATAGTGATACCTTTGACACTTTGATTTACTATAGTTAACTATAGTATTTTATTGTTAGGGACATATCATTTAACTTCATTAATTTGTTACATTTCTACGTTTTAAACTGAAAAGAGTCTCCAAATGACTCATTAAAGGGGTTTATTTTCTTTACAAAAATAGTGCCCGCAGCCGTCGCACACTTTAATTTTTGGATATGATGTGTAAAAATCATTGAGAAATCGCAATTCTAAAAATCATTGTGGGCGAAGCATGTGGACTATATTGTGTGAAGGAAAATTCCACTGAAAATTGGTTTCTTCTGCAACTTTTTAAGAAAAATATGGGAAAATACAATAGTTCAGACGTCACGGTTGGCATTTAAGTGGTCATATAAGAAAAACGATTTCTATGATCTTACTGCATGGTGTTTACACATTTCAGAAAGTAAGAGTGTATTTACTCACATTATGTTCATATTTCAAAAAAATACAGGGTCAATTTTGCATTGAAGCCGTTCCTTCTTCTTTCTGAAACTTTTTATTTCTGGAAAATAGAGCACAAACTTGCCTATATTTGATTTTCATACACAAGGTGTATCTGATACTAGTGCATGGCATAAATGAATTTTGTATATATGCAAGCTTGTGCTTTGTGCTTTCTGAAACGAAATGTGTTTTAAAATTGATGAAAATTGGAGAAAAAATTCGGAAGTTGATAAATTGTGTGGCCTTCACGTGAAGTTCGTATATCCCTTCACTTATGTTTAATACTCATTTTATAACAAAGAAGACAACAGATTTTTAATTTGAAATTAAAATATTTTAAAAGACACCCAATCCAGGACCCTAAAAAGGGTATTACCTAATCTTGTCCTTAAAAAAAACCCTGAGTACAAATAAAAAACTAATAAACGATATACTGCTTTTTAATAAGTCACTCTTTCAAGTCAAGAATATATAAGTTCATTTTTAGCATGCCCGCATGTTGCTTGGATCAGGATTGCTTATTTGAAATAAAATATGGAATCTCCAAGCATATTTACTTTTTTCATAGGAATATTTTACCTTGGCAATGTTCCAGTTTAATTTGGTTTTGCTCAGAAAATAGCAGTGGTTGCCAAAAGGAACCCATCCACTTGGACAAACTGAAAAAAAGACGATTGCTTATTTTATTATTTATCTCAACATTTAAAGAACAGGTTGGTGAAGCCCCATTTTAGTAAAGTTTTGATTTTGATTTTCTTGTAACAAGCATCCATCAAGTTTGATTAAAAATATATTTGCCATGCAATGCTGACAGATGTTTCAGTATGTCTTTTTATCTCCAGAAGATCCTGAAATTGATTAAATAGCATTGATGAAACTATATTTTACAACTATTTCTGCTGAATCTCTTTCAGGTGTAAATAATGAACATCATGACTTTGCAGGTCTTTTGGATTTTTTGCTCATTCACTCTCGGATACAGTCATATTTGGTATCATATTTGGTATCCCGCTTTATAAGTCATTTATAAGTCAAAACTGAATTATGTAAAACGCACAATCAACAGTGATCAATCTAAAAGAATCCCTAAAAACAATACAAATCTTAGGACAGGGCATAAAACACGGACCCTTGGAATTCCAGAGATGGGATCAGGTGCCTAGGAGGAGAAAGCATCCATAGTCGACCGGTCACGTCCACCGTGAGCTCTATATTGATCATGTACAAGGAATATTCCGTTGTCAGATTTAAGAAGAAAAAAAACAAGCAAAGACCTACCAATAAATATGAAACATGTCAGTCAAACTTCGACCAAATTATAGTTTATGATTGCTAGCAAGGTCATGATAATGACCATTGCATTTACGAATTTATAAATTGGGTTGATGAAATCCCTAGTCAAGCAGCTTGTCTGTCAGTGACCTGCCTCTGTTTAAAAACTGATCGTAGGCTTTAAAATATCGAATCAGGTGGGAGGCACCATATACAGAAGAAAGAGAAATACTACTAGATAAATAAGAAAAGTTGTACATTGAAAAACTGAAGTGATCTCATCTGTAATATGGTTTAGTTGTTAGTTGGCACTTATCGTCTTAGTCAGTAAAACATTCAAATATACAACAGCTCTGGTAGACTTTTTTGGTGTCTCATTTCGAATTCACTGGGATACATCGAGTTAACATATGGATGGAAGTAACTATTATTAATTGATAAAACATAGTCGATATATCTTAATGTCAGGTGGATAGCCAGAATATAAACTAGATATTAGTAAACCAATAGGTGTTGATATCATCTGGCCATGTATTTTGAAAATTCAGAATCCTGTGACCAATATTGAGAGTTTTAGTTTTGCAGAAGTTACCCCAGTCTATAAAAAGGTAAAAGGGCTATAGACCAATTTATATTTAAATCAACATTTTTTTAAAGGTAATCAAAGGTAAAATGTATACGTCTTTTAAACATTGAACTCATAGTAAAATCCTATACCAATGTTTATTGACAGAAAGCCCCGTGTAAGGAAAGTGCCTGCACTAACTGTGTTACATTCTATACATAAATAAATAAATAAATAAATAAATAAATAAATAAATAAATAAATAAATAAATAAATAAATAAATAAATAAATAAATAAATAAATAAAATAAAATAAAATAAAATAAATAAATAAATATACATCTGAGTTTTATAATTCCGCTCTGAATACCTGTATATTGACAATACACAGAATTATGGTTAATGCAAAACAAGTAAATCTCGACTTTGGTACAATACCTTAAGTACATGTTTCCAGCATTATACTTAAATGTAAACTATCTATATAGATAAGTCAAATTAGTTATTTGAAATCCATGTCAAATATATACTGTGGATCAAGGTTTTTTTATCGCCAGCGAGAAATATTTGCAAGTTTCCCATCCTCATTTAACTCGCAAATTATATCTCCTCTGGAACCATCGTTTCAATTGTGTATTTGTTTTCAATATTTTGTCAGACCAAAAAAAAAAAAAAAAAAAAAAAAAAAAAAAAACTTGTGGATAATGGATTTCAATTAGGATACAAATTGCAAATATAAAAAAATAGTTCTAACTCTAAATTGCAGCCTTTCATTAGGACTTTAGAAAGAATTTTTTTTTTTTTAATTTTAAATTGATAAAAGCATGTAATTAGTAGCTTACCGTTATTGAGGGACCAGAATTCCCATCCTAAATGAACATGAGTCCTGTCTATAAATCTTTCATTGAGATAGCATTTTATGAGTTTACAAGACAAGAGCTTGTTGTTGTACAAGATTCCTGCACATGCTGATTTTATAAGAAGGCATTCCAAAGCACAATGTGTTCGAGGGATGCTATCGAAAAACTTTATATAGTACAAAGTGTGAGATGGTAAAACGTTGTCAAAAGAAGCATTTCTTCTCAACTGCCCTTCGTAGGAAAGAGAATGGGAGAATTCGCTGAAGACACCAAAGTGAAAACACAATACAACACCATATTTTAGCATCGTCTAATATCTTTTAGAGGTATCTCCGGAAACTTACAAGTTATGACAATCTAAAGAACTGAAAAAAATAAACTCTTTTGATACCTGAAAGTATTTCTTTTTAAAATTCATTTGAAATGTCGAGCAGAAATTAATTTTTTATTTGCAATTATACTTCATTTTCTTTTTGGTTATCTTTTTCCCCCTCATTTTCTCATTTTTTTCATTTCTCAATTCCTGTACAAATGCATGTAAAGGTTCAATTTTGCAAACATATACTCATTGAAATTGACTTTTTTATGCAAGTCTATTATCTTTTCAATTCTATAGTTGGAACGACAAATTATCACTCTAATATCATCGACTTTTAAATTTTCCAACAACAAACGTATAACTATCTTAGCAGTTGTGTAGCCATTACACTCTCAATACACATATCTAATGAGATTTTAGAAATCAATACATAGGTGCTAATCCTTATAGTATAAACGTTTTAAATAGAGCAAAAATATACCCCAAAGGAATACAAAAAATCAAACAGGCCTAATCATTTGCACTTGTTCATTTCCCTGGTTTGAAAGAGTATATTCCTATGAAGCAGAATGTATTTTAAAAATTCTTTATAAGAAGAAAACTCTTGCAGTGGCCTTAAACTCAAGATAAAGATATATCGACAACGTTTAATAAATTAACAATACTTACTTTCATTCATATGTCTACTCGATGTATCCAAGTTAACCCCTGAGTCTATTTCAAATTTCAATATTTTGTCGACTATTCAAAATAATAACCAGCAAAAAACTGATCTGTATAACAAATGGGATGACTTCAGTTTTTCTATCTTCAAATGTCGTTACTATTTGACACATTCCAACATATCGCACCTGGGGTTTATGTCATCCAACTTCTTTTTTTAGAGAAAATGAAAACAATATTTCTTTTTTCATATTATTATAAATTATATATCGTTCGAAACCTTAGCAATTACATTAAATATTACCTTACATTAGTACAACAGATTCAAACAATGTATACACAAAACCATTTCATTGCCTGAAATAGAAAATCAATTAACTTAATTTCTATTATTTTAATATATACAAAATGACACAAAATTATTTTCATGCAATAAGATTCTGCCAAAGAGAAGGATCGTAGATGGTGTATTTTAAAATCTGAAAGACAACGTAACCACTTCAGTTGGAGCTGAATATATTTCTGAAAACAAATTCGGATTCTTTCATTATAACTTCTAGCTCAACACGACTACTGAATACTAAAACATGTACAAACTTCATACCTAAAATCAGACACTGACAATCACTGTACAAATATCTTATATTTACACAGCATAATACATGCACATACTTTATAAATAAAATCATAAAATTTTGTACAAATATCTGATATGAACTTGGCATTTAACATGAGCATGTTGTATAGCAATAAGTCATAAAATGTTGGTACAAATATTGAAATTTTCTATCCATCAACCTTCCCTGGAAATATATCTTACCTCTTCACAATTTTCTTATCTCGTCTGGTGTGCGGTGGACCAGCTTAAATTTAATTATTACAATCAGTAATTTTGTTTGATCGATCTGCAACAAAGTTTTTTTTTTTCTAAGGCTTCTCGATCTAACCATAAGTTTAGCCAAGTACCAAGTACTTTCAGAAGTTATTATTATGAGTCCGTTTTAACCTGCATATTAACTGGTTTTTTAAAAAACTTCAGACGTAATGTTCTACAGCAATTCTAGAATTCTCAAACCTTTCAAATAACTTTTTCAAAAAAATTCAAATAAACATTTTTTTTTCACAAAATGAATAACATCAGAACGTACGACTTTTAGACACTTTATACAATGAAATATGGAGATAAAGAACAGTAATCAAGCTCAAAAGCCCATTGAAACAATAAAAATTGGTAGGAGAGCGAACACTGACCTCCAAAAACATCAGAGGTGGGATCAGTGCAATGGAGGAGTTAGCATCCCCTGTCGACCGGTCACACCAGCCGTGTGCTCCTTGTCATGATCGGAAAAACGGAAAAGACCGTAGACAATTCAGTGTGTAAATAATGGCCTAACACTAAGTATGTAAAGTCTGAGTCAGCATTCAACTTAATGATAGATTGTATTTGCTGACAAGGTCATTGAATCGATCATAGAATTTGCGAAATGATGACTTCAAAAGACACTGTTGATGTTCTTGTTTCATCAACTTGTTTGTCTATAGCTTGCCATCGTTTTAGAAATTGTTCCTATGTAGAGCATGCTTTTGCGTATTGAATCAATCAGGAGACATAAACCCTATATGCATATGATAAGGGTATATTGCTACATAAGAAAGAAAAGTTGAGGATTGAAAAGTTGAAGTCACGTTTACCATGAAGTGCATGGTAAGGGAAGTTGACGAATGAAAAGTTAAAGTCATCACGTTTATTCTAAAGTGTTGTAAAATATCCAAATATGAGACAGATGTGTCAGACTTTGTGGTATCTTGTATTTCAGGTTCACTGGGATATATCGAATCGACATATGAATGGAAGTAACGATTGGTAATTGATAATACATCGCCAATATATCTAAATGTCGAGTTGAAGACCAAAACAAGTGTCTTCTCCTTCTAATGTATAAGGTTTTGAATTAATTGCGTGGACCCTGAGGTCCACGCAGAAAATATATTAGCGGAGTTAAACCGGATGCCATGGGCTTACGTCAGGCTACGCATGCGCTAGGATGCTAGAGAGTTCGCCTCTAAGACAACTTGTCCGTAGAACAATTCGCCCTATGCCAATCATTGGCAAACCTCGCTCTAAAATCTGCACATCGTATTTATGTATTCTATGGCGTAACCAAGATCTGAATTTCTCTTTAATACATATATCCTTATATACAAACTAAATTCTATGGTACAAGCTTTTAAATAATTAGGGAGAACTTATAGAGATAGCTTAACAGCTTGAACATGTTGAATTAAAACCACTAGGTTTTAAAAGATAGTCTTTGCCATGTTTACCGGCATTAATTTTGTGCATCAAGGTTTGCAAAATAATTTGATAGACAGCAATCCAAATATAGCTTGATAAAGGCTTGTAGCAATGTTTTTTCCATGTGGGGGAGAGGGAGAAACATCAAAAAAAAAAATTCTGCGTACTACAGATCTGTGCTACACGTGTACCATCTATCTTTCCAATGATAGGATACTTCCGTATAAACCAGTACAGATGTCAAGTCCCAGCTGTTAAGCATTACATGTATCGAAATAGCCCGATTTTTTTTTTCAACTAAATGACAAAACTATAGACCAATCGGGAATAAAATTTAACAACTTTGCTATGAAAGTACAATCACTCAAAGTAGGCAGATCATTGTAGAAAATGTTAACGAAAGGTAAACCTGTGCCATCTTTCAGAGTAACCAATAAACTCGTCCATGGATGCATTGACGGTCGTTGTAACAAGAATAGATATGGGTTACCCCATATCCAAAATATTCGACTTTTAATTTACTCCAATTTTCACTAGAAAAAAAACTGTACATGTTATGAAACTGGTGTATAGTTCTTCATGTCTGTAGCAAATACCGTCACCAGTCTAAGCGTCACTAGCAAACAATACACACACCTGTGCTTGCAAGACCAAATAGCCTAGGTCTACACACTTGCGATAAGATTGTCAATCGCATCTTCTCAGACCTTCTGCCGAGAAGTTACGATTGCAGGTGTTGTATATTAACCATTCCGTTATTTAAAAGAAACAGAGAAAAACACACACACACACACACACACACACACAATTAATCTTTTGTGTGTGTGTGTGTGTTTTTAAATTGATCGAGTTAATCGATAACTTAGCATTGTTTAAGATAACTCGAGACCCTTTAGTAAAAGGGGGGGTCTACGTCACACCACAGGCACTTACATTCAAGCCCGTAGCAACGGTTTTCAAAGGAGGTAACCTCCAAAAGAGTTGACAAGCAGAAATAAATAAATAAATTAACAACCTGTGCACCACCCTGTAAAAACCTATTGGGGGGAGGGGGTACTTCGTCTAACTTTTCGGTACATTTTGATTTCTTTTAAATGTTTGATTTTCTGTATTTTGAACCTTTCTGCAACGAAAAGTGCGGGGGAGCTTCCAATGCAAATTAAAACTTATATATTCAAATTCTAACAAAAGATTTTTTTAAAGAAAAAGTGAGCCCCCCCCCACATACTACAGGACATTTTGAATCTTTCTCTTCATTGATTAAAATATCCCCATAATATAAGGAGATAAATATTGTCCTTTGCAAAGAAATTGATATTTCTTAGGCAAAATTTGTACATGACAATTAATTGTCATGTACAAATTTTGCATAAGAAATATCAGAATTTTTGTAAAGAATAATATTCTCTTATGGATACTCCCTTTCATGACTTTTTGCATACTTCTTAAAGTTAGTTACTTTAGAAGATGGTCCAAAAATGGCATAGCCGTACGTTCGTTCGCTGGAATATTCCGATGATATCAAAGTGAAATATTTCATGTTACATGTGGGTGGTCGAGGCCCAGGACCGGTATTGTGAAGGTACACGGAGGAGGCAATTAGCAAAACTCTATCTAGAGAGCAGAAAGGGCAGAGATTGAAGTACTTCATATTTTCTTGAAAATACTAGATGTAAAAAAAAATATACATATTACAGAATAAACATTCTCTCTCTCTCTTCCTCTTTCTGCAAAAATAAAGGGGGTTCCAACACCCGACCCCCCCCTCCCTGGATACGCCAATAGAGATTACGATACCTGCACGCTTAAGCCTCTTTTAATTCTGTTGTTAATTTTAAAGGCTAAATTACAATTGTGATAGATACCTAGATCAACATTTCATATTCATATCATTTCAAGGTCATGATTTTTCTTATCATTACAGGCTAATTAAGCAGACTTAAATAACGATGAAAATTAGGGGAAAAAAGATTAAACTTAATTACACCTTTGTAAACTCACTAAATCTAGAAATTTTCTTTGAATTTCGTTTCGAAACACATGCATATGGTCCACGTATTGCAGTCCTTTTTTAAAGGACAGCAACTTGTTCTGCTTCATATAAGTACAAAAAGAGATCTGCTAATAATGGGGTGCAATTGGTACCCTTGAAATTCCGTCAAATTGTTGGATGACCTGATCTCCAAAATGTACTTTTTGATATCATAGATAACTGCTTCTTCAACAGAAATGGGTCTCGGAAGATTCCGTATCTTGTAATTGGTCTTCAACAAAAAAACTTTGTTGAAAATCACCCTGATTCTACACTTAAGTACTCTGAAGTTGATAATGAAAGAATGCTGGAGTTCCTTATGGACATTTTTGTAATCTTTGGAGACCAGGTCTTCCTATCATTTCTTCTAATTTGTACTTTTTGTTGGACTAGAATTTCTTGTTAAAATTGCAGGAGCTGGCATGAACATCTTCAAGAAAAAAATCACTCTATAATTTTTACATCGTCGGTGGGTAACTTGTTGCAAGATACAGTGAGGAATTATTTTCTAATGTGCTTTTGTTCTTGTTTGTGTGATGTGGGAATCCTCATATAAGATTTATCCTGACTTGACACTTATCTAGGACAGGTGTTTGTTGTACATCGAGTTTTTCCAAGAGCAGATCAAAGATCTAAAATGGATTCAAGTGAAAAATAATTTTCAAAAAAAAAAACATAAAAAGAACAAACTGAGAAGAAAGATGACCGTCACCACAGCAAAGGAAATTTATTCAATATTTGTTATTTAAGGAAAGGACGACAGTGGAGTATTCGGGAATGAACATATTTTGTATTGTGAAATTGTGACTGTTTCATTTTTTTATACAATTCATGTAGTATGGTAGAGGGGCATTAAAATGAAAAGATGTAGCCACAAAAATATTATTATTATATCATATGAAATTTCAAAAGCTTGATTTGTGCAAATAGTAATATGGTATTAAGGAACGTGGATTGACAATATCCAATCCTAAGGAGTAGATTTACAAAAGAATACACATAAAAATGATTTTACATTTGAAAAATGCAATGGTGTTTTTTTTTTCTTTTTTAAGAAGCGGAAAAGATACAAACATTATGATTAAAGTAAACTAGATGCCGACCCATTAAACCACTAGTAAACCAACATAAAAAGGCGGGCTTTTCAAAATGGTGGAGAGGGATGGAGCTGTTGAAAATATTAACTACAATCATGTAAGAAATAGAATAGAATAGTGAAAACTGTCTAATCAGGCACCTGTGCAATCCGTTACACTGTGAATTCCAACTTTTACTTTTATTCCTATTTTACTATTTTCTTTGTTTTTTTTACACTGTTCAATCCGACATCGTGTCTATTCCGACACAAAAATTATTTCCCAGGGCATGTAGGATAAGAGAGGTGTCACTGTATTTCCTTAATAAATTTTTTTAAAAAAAGTTTTTTTTTTCTTTTTAGTTACTTAATTACAAAAATACATTCTTATATGCATGCATATCAAATTGAAAGTGTACTTGCCTCTGAATGTGAATATCTGTATGTCAGTATTGTGCACAATTTTGAAACGGAAACTACCAATCCCTAAATATCACTTTATAAGTAAATAAGTGCACTGTCGGTCACACAACCGACATAAGGTACCCAAAATTATTCAATGGAAATACTTTTTTAACATTTGAATGAAGAGTAAGATTTTTTAATAAAATTTCTTGGGTTTGATGTGAGGGAAATGTTGAATATCAATTTAGACTATGATCTATGTTCTCTTTGCCGCTGCTTTATCGGTGGAAAATAATCAGGAAAAAAAATTATATGATTAAATGAATGAACAAATAAACAGATACACTTGTAAAAGAAAATAATCGGCGAAAAAAGTAATACGAACAACAAAATGAACATTATTTTAAAAAACAGATACAAATATAAAGTTCAAGTTTGAAGGATTTTAGAATTTAGCACGTGGAGATCGGCCCTTCTTGTGAGACCGTATAAACCGATGTCCCGTGTCGCAGTAGCTGTTGGCACAAAAAAGATCCCTCAATGCTTAATAACCCTGAGTGCCGAGTATAGAGTTAGATTTGTAGCCCTCCATCGGCAAGTGGTGGCGTCTCCATATGAGTGAAAAATTCTCGAGAGGGACGTTAAACACCAAACAAACAAACTAACTTACTGACGATATATGTACCATGAACCATCTTCTTTTAGCCATTAAAATCCTGTTCTAAGGGATTTTTAAAGATCTAATGATTTAGATTTAATCTTGACGTAAAGATACGAAAATGTCTACTTTCTTCTGTAATATGAAATATATGAAGATAACGAACAGTATTCAGGCTCAAAAGTCCATCAAACAATACAAAATAGGAGCAGAGCAAACATCAAAGGTGGGATCAGGTGCCATGGAGGAGTGAGCATCCCCTGCCGACCGGTCACACCCGCCGTGTGCTCCTTGTCATGATCGGGAAATAACGAAAAAATCCGTCGACAATTCAATGTGTAAATAATGGCCTAACAATTTGTATGAAAAATGTCAGTCAGCATTTGACTCAATGATAAATTGTATTTGCTGACAAGGTCATTGTATCGACCATAGAACGTACGAAATGATGACTTTAAACGACACAGCTGATATTCTTGTTTCATCAACTTGTTTGTCAATAATTTACCTCGTTTTGGAAATTGTACATACGTAGAGCATGCTCTTGCGTATCGAATCAACTGAGAGATATATACCCCGTATGTAGGTGATGAAGGTATATTGCTGCATAAGTAAGGGAAGTTGACGATTGAAAGGTTAAAGTCATCACGTTTATGATAAAGATTGGTTGTTAGATTACCATTAACGTCTTTTTCAAGTGAAATATCCAGATGTGTCAGACTCTGTGGTATCTTTTATCACAAGGATATATCGTATTGACATAAGAATGGAAATAGCCATTGTTAATTAACAATGCGTCGTCGATATATCTAAATGTCGAGTTGAAGGCCACAGCAAGTGTTTTCTTCTTTTCACGTACAAGATTTTGGACAAATGCTGCTTCATATGAATACAAAAAAGGTCTGCTAATAACGGGGCGCAATTGGTACCCATGGGAATTCCAATAGATTGTTGGAAGACTTGGTCTCCAAAAACCACATAGATATTGTCAATTAGAAACTCACGCATCTTTTTAATGTCAACTTCAGAGTACTTGTGTGTACAATCAGAATGTTTTTTTAATAAAATAATTTTGCAAATGACCATTGACAAGGTAAGTAAATTTACGAGTTCCATTTTCATTGAAAAAGCAGCTGTCAATGATATCAAAAAGCCTTGACTTTAATTTATCGTGGGGAATGGTTGTGTATAAAGTTGAAAAGTCGTAAGTTTTTAAGCTGTTGATTTTAGTAAAATCTTGTGATTTCAAATTTTCCAAAAGTTCCTTGGAATTTTTAGGCATCCACATCTGATTTACACCACTTCTCGAATATATTGTTGCACAGTACTCTTGAAGTTTCCCCTTCACTACTGTTAATATCTTAGTGAGGAGTAAAGAAAGAGGCTTGGTTGAACATTTACTGGAACCCGCTATGTATCTTTGTTTGTAAGAATTTTTATGAAGTTTTGGAATCAAATATAAATATGGTAATTCAAATTTGTTTTGGTTGTTTGGAATATTAAAAAAATTCAAAACTGACATATGATTTTGAAGAATTTCTTCTTTAGAAAGGGAACTATGAGTATAAGTTGGACTACCATTTGTAGAATTAAATCCAAGTTCCTCTAAAATACATTTAATATAATGAGCCTTACAAACAAAGACAATGTTGTTACCTGCTTTGTCAGCAGGGACCAGTACATACTTATCATGTAATCTATCTAATTCTTTTTTCACTTCTGGATTATTGAATACAGAAGGATAGATGGTTCTCATATTGCCCCTCAATCTTTTTATGCGCGATTTTAACATACATCTGATACATTTAATCCATTCTGACAAAGTGTCAAGGTCTTCTTTTTCATGTCTGGCCCATCGCCTGGCGTAGTTCTGAGTAATATCTGAGCAGTCCCTCTTAAATGCCGTTCAATTTCTGACATTAGATTAATAGAATTATGAAAAAGTAGTTTTTTTTCTTGAAAACATGAACAACCATGAGACGATTATTAAAATAAATTAATGTATTTATGCATTAATTATGAGAAAGAGTAAGTCATCACATATCCTCTCATTCATTATATCTATTACTGTGAAAGCAATGCTATTCATGGGGGATTTATTTCATTGTTTTGTGCTATGAAGAGACCCACGAATTCATGTCCTCAACAAAATATTATTTCGGATATATAACAACAACAATTCTTCGATCAAGAAACCAAATCCACACGAACCAATATTTTTTAACAAACCAAGTCGTGATCGGGATTCCCGAGTTCGATTACTGTTCGCTGTGCCGTATCAAAACTGAAAAGTAAACATAAGAAGGGGCTATTCCTTCGCCAAGCGCCTGGCATTAGAAGTGAAAGCCACGGATATTTTGGATGGGACATAGAAAAAACAAGATCCAATGACCGTTAGGCGTTTGTACGAAAAGAATCCTCAATGCTCAATTGCTCCGAGTATAGATTTAAATTTGAAGCACTTCACCGGCATACGGTAAGGCTCTGATAATGTTAAATTTTAAATTTTAGCTTATTTGTAATTAAGTTATTAGTATAAAATGTATGTCTTTATTTATTCTTCAAAGTACGAGTACATTCAATTCATAAAGAATTAAAAAAAAAGTTATATGACATTTCATTACAGAAAAATTGTAAATTCAAGAAATGCACAAAAATCGTCTCTAAATAAGGAACATAAAAATACCTATCAAATTATAGGAATCTAAATTACTTGCATATTGCATATGCATACTTTTACACCCTCTTCAAAAAGGAAGTCCGGGGTTATTATATTACTCTTTTTCGCAGAGAAAGGCCTTTTTGAAAACACAAAATTCATCATCCCAGAGTCCATTGCGGCAAAATATGACGCAGTGTTGTCCTGTTCTATCCCAGTGGTTATCCCAAAAGTTATCAGGCTGGTTTTCGTTCCAATTTGTGAAAGTTACTTTGATACGACGATTCCATGTAAAAAGTCCTTCATTATCTATGTCTGTTGCCCCTATCCAAGTGTCGCAGCAATCATACCAATTAGGACAGTCAACTAAAAGTAAGAACGAATGAGTCATTGATAGCAATGCTAAACACTATCATTTGTGTCATAAATGTCGCCTTGATGAAGACCATAATCAACTTTCATTGAAAATACATATAAATAATTGAGTATAAATATAATCATATTTAAAGCACCAAGTATAAATACGATTAACTATAGCACTATGTATGAATATGGTTATATATAGCACTTAGTATAAAGATGATTATCTATAGCACTAAGTATAAAGATGATTATCTATAGCACTATGTATAAATATGATTATCTGCTGCACTAAGCAGAAATATGATTATATATAGCTCTTAGTAGAAATATGGTTTTCTATATCACTAAGTATAAATATGATTATCCAAAGCACTTAGTAGAAATATGATTATCTATAGCACTAAGTATAAATATGATTTTCTATAACACTTAGTATAAATATGGATATCTACATATATATCACTAAGTAGAAATATGATTATCTGTAGCACCAAGTAGAAATATGATTATCTATAGCACTTGGTATAAATATGATCAGGGTTCTCCATTTTTTAAAATGTCACTGGTCACAAAGTTTTTACGATACACAAATATTTGTATTATTCGCAGCGATCACATTCAAAGATTTTTTTTTTTTTTTTGGTATTACTAATTTGAATCACAAATGCTATGATTGTGTACAATGTATATTAATCAAAATGAATTAATAGATATTTAAAAATCAGAATGTTTCCAATAAAAAAAATATGAACATACGATAACAAACGATCTGATACGTAACCTCCCCCCCCCCCCCCCCGCCTTCTCCCAAGATAAACATAATTTAATGGAAATTAAACATAATTGTAACTGCGATTTAAAAAAGAAAACAAGGCATATACTACTTTTTTATTATTTATTCTCCAGCTTCGAAGGAGATGGGGTATACTGTTTTACCCTTAAAAGCTTGTCTGTCTGTCTGTTTGTAACAAATTTTCATAGCAGTTTTCTCAGGAACTACTCTTTGTAGAAGCTTGAAATTTTAACACACTTTTTCTGTTTTGGCATGCCATATGGTGGGATTTACTCTTGTACCAATCCGATATCAAATTTCTATTTATCCTTGCGTCTGTCCGTACCAAATTCACATCAGAGCGGGGTATTACTAGTGAGCATTGGCTTACAAAAGTCTTGTTGTATCAGTATCTGCAAGTTGTGATTGTTAAACATGTATTATTTAAGAAATATTTTATATTTTTCCCTTTACATTAAAGAGCAGAAAAAATTCTGGTTTTTCATACACTCGAACTATTTACCATCTTTACAAATAAATTTGTCATGATTTTTCTCTCTTGATCCTCACTTGGTCGTTTTGGAATGGAAATAAAAAAACAACTTCAGAATAAATTATAAAATACTCTTAGGGGAATGCCTTTAATTATTCAACATTACAAAATAAATGATTATGATACGATGTTTAACTCTCAATGCCAACAAGGTTTTAGATACTTTGTTCTAAAGAAAAGGTATATAATTAAACGTTGTTTAAAATTCTATCAGCATTTTTAAAGTTACATTGGAGGGTGAAAACAAATAGTTTTTCTTTGTTCATTCATGCGTTATGTCCAGCTATGGTCTAGGAGATACAATTGACAATGCCAGGCGAAGCCAGGCGATGAGCCCTAATTAAGGAGAAAATAAAGTGCTCTACATGGAAAATTTAAAACGATAGATCTGATCAATTAAAGTTTCGGTTAGAGCGAAATTATGTTCTCGATTTTCTGTTCCTCGCAGATCTTAATATGGCGCAATTTTTTTACCCTGTTGCACGCATAGAATTTGAATCCTTACTGAGTCGGTGGAAATTTTACCGTGCTGGGGCCGACACAGTAACACAACTCGTGGAGAACCCTGGATGATTATATCTAGCACTACGTAGAAATATGATTAACTATAGCACTAAATAGAAATATGATTATCTATAGCTTTAAGTATAAAGAAGATTATCTATAGTACTAAGTAGAGATTTGGTAACTAAAACTCTTGAGTATAAATATGATTACTTATAGCCCTGGAGATTTAAACGTTTTTTTTACACTATTACAATCAACCTTGAAGATAATATACAGTTAAAGTATATCATTGAGGGAGTTAGCAAGATTCCAGTTCCCTAAGGCCAGGACTATTTCCCGAGGCGAAGCCGAGGGGAATAGTGTTGGTCGAGGAGAACTGGAATCTTGCTACCCCCCGCAATGATATACTTTTAACTGTTTTATTATACCGATACAAACGTAAAATTAAGAGGATTCAGATAGCGTGATTTCAAAGCAGGGATTAGCTCACTGAACTAACACACGTGGATTAGTCCATTCATATATCATACCAACGTAAAAGTAAAATCTAGAGGATTACGGATAACCGGTAATTAGTTTTCGAAGCAGGGATTAGCTCACTTGACTAACGGACGGGGATTAGTCCATTCATAACGATTCCTATGGAATAAATCATATCTAACGAGGTTATTTGATATAGGGATAAAATCAGTAGAGGTATAATAAATATTTTTAATTTATCGCCTTGAATATAAACATTACTAGTTTTAACCTTGTTCTTTTGATTATTTCTAATACATATCTTCGTCCTGTGGACAGTAATTTTATAAGTTTCTACTGTAAACAACCATCGTTTATGCACGAGATGAAAATGATTCAAAAAGATGAAATCTAAAATACAGAACATAGAGATGCTCAAAAGAAAAGCAACATGATGTAATTAAAAGTATTCATTTATGATTAACAGGATAAACATCTCAATATATGAAAATTTATTATTCACGTTTATTCAATCAAATACAATATCAATTTTTGTTAGATTTTACAAAAAATAAAGACTTCGATTAAAGCAAACAATCTCACCACTATTCCAAGGTGTAATAAAAGTTTCCAAGATCCATGCATTTTCTGAAGGTGTTTCTACCTCAACAAGGAGAGCTCCATGCCGTTCGCATTGGGCCTATAATATTTTTGATATGTTTAGTCATAACAAAAACTGATCGCTGTGGAATATCGAACTTTGTCAGATATAATTAAGAAAAAAAATTACGTATGTAAGGGTGATGTATGGCAGATTCAGTTGTTCTTATGCTGATGGACTTTCAAGCAAACAAGAAATCGAAAGCGTGAAAAATTGACAGACGATTATTCTAAACAAAAGATAACTAGGTAGGCCTATCTGGGCCCTCCCTCATACAAACTTAGAGATGATCGATAAGTACTCTTTTTGGAATAAAAAGAGTTTTAAGATGACAATGTAATTATGATTTTCATATTTGTTTCTGAGTAAAAAACAAATGTAAAAATTTTGTATATGGGCAAGCTTGTGCCCTGTGCTTTCTGAAACAAATAGTGTTTTGAAAGTAATAAAAATCATAGCAAAAATCAGAAGATGATATATTTTGTGACCTTCGTGACCTTTGTAATTCCTTTCACTGAGGATCTATACTCATTTTAGAACAGTGATGACAACAGGTTTTTAATTTGGAATTGAATTGTATTAAGAAACACCCCATTTCAGGAACCTAAAAGGGATATTACCATATCTTGTCCTTTAAATAACTCTCTGAATACAAATATATATATATATATATATATATATATATATATATATATATATATATATATATATATATATATATATATATATATATATATATATATATATATAAAGCACATTTTACAACAACTCTTAAACTGATAAAACTGCCCTAAGTGAAGAAATATTAATATAGAAAGCACAGAGAAATTCACTTTTATAAGGATACCCACTTCCGCCCCAGCCCGGGGTTGAACTCTCGACCTGCGGAATCTGTCTCCTAGCAGTACAGGGACAGCGCGCTAGACCGCTCGGCTATCTAGGCAAGTCAAAAAACTTGCTTTCGATGTCGATGGAATTCTCGCGGCGCTGTCCTACACTACACGGTCATTGAGAATGGAAGTGAGATACAGTTATTTGGACATTAGTTTTATCAGAGGATCGTTACCAATACACGTTGTAATGAAATTAAATTTATTTATAAAGCACTAATGTCCAAATAATTTTAAATTTATTTATAAAGCACTAATGTCCAAATAACTGTATCTCACTTCCATTCTCAATGACCGTGTAGTGTAGGACAGCGCCGCGAGAATTCCATCGACATCGAAAGCAAGTTTTTTGACTTGCCTAGATATACTGCTTTTATAAATCAATTTTGCAAGTCAGAATATATAAGTTCAGTTATAATGATTCAATGCTTAAATGGCAGCTTAAATACTGTACGTGTACTTAAATTCACGTATTCAAAATTTAGCACAGTCACCTTGTATTAATGGTTGGTGTAATTATGAAATAGCGCTACAGAAGTCCGCACTATGTATTCTATTTATAATTGATTTATTAACGGTATTCATGAATTAGCGCATTGTTGTCAGCGCCAAAGCCGCTAAAATATGACGCCCGCTTTTTTTAGTACGCATACAGTATACAGAGAAGAATTAAATTGAGATACAGCTCACTTTTTGTGCACAATAAAAATACAGTTTTTTTTTTTAATTTATGGTCATGTAAGCTTTAAGTCTCTGGTTGTCCATCCAATTTTTTTCACACCAGAGTGCTACAATTCTGCAGCAAATGCACTTATTAGCCTTAGATACTCTAACATCTATGCAATTGTTTATAATCCTTATGTGGTAATGTTCAAAATTATTTTAATGCTTTTGAAAGAAGAAAGCCTATGGTAGACGTGTATTATCTAATGACTTCAAAGCTGGTGATACTTCTGAAACACTGAGTATACGCGCATGTAGCTAGGAACAGCCTTGCTTATTTGAAATCAAATATTCACGTAATCTCATAGCTTATTTACTTTTCTTAAATGAATATTTTACCTTAGCATTGATCCAGTTCAATCCGGTATTGTTCAGAAAATAACAATGGCCGTCAAAAGGAACTAATCCACCAGGACAAACTGAAAAAGATGGTAATTAATGAGATTATTTATTTCACCACTTAGAGAGCAGGATCGTGAAGCCTCATTTTCCCAGTTTTTAAGTAAAGTTTTATTTTTGATTTTTCTGACACAAGCATTTTTCATGATTGATTAAAAACACATGCCATGCAATGGTGACAGACATTTCATTTCGTATTTTAATTTCTGGAAGAGCCTGAAATCGAGGAAACAGCATTGATATTTCTGCTGAACTTCTTGCGCGTGTAAGGAAAGAAGATCATAACTTTATAGTTCGTTTTGATTATGTACACTCTAAATTTAAAAGAGACATGTATGGTACCCCGCTTTATAAGTCATTTTCGAAGACCTATTCTAACTCAATAAACCAAATATTTTTAAATCATGTATATATCGTCGGACCATGTCTATTGAAAATTCACAAATGACACATAATCCTATGACAAGTATTGTAAAAATACTTATATCATTTCTAGTAAATATCCTTACAATTGGAAAGTTGTAGAAGTTACCCCAGTCTATAAAACGTATAAGATTATATCCAAAAGTTAGAGACCCATTTTTTATTTTATCAACATTATCAAAGATTACAGAAAAATATGTCAAAATATATACGATCTCTTTTTCAGAATGAAAGTAAAATCTCAATCTGTTTTAAGGGAAATGCAAACTTGCCAAATACCCTTCATGCAAATTACAGATGAATTGTAAAAAAAAAAAATGGACCAAGGAAAACTTGTTGGTACTTGTTTACTTCAATAAAGCAACTGACCTTTTGAATCGTGATATTCTTAGAAAATACAACAATACCACAAATACTATAATTTTGATTCAATAATTTAACAATGGTTCCAATCATAACTAAGTGACAGACTTCAAAGTGTCCTTCTATGCAACAATCATCGTATCAGCAATTCACAGAGGGAGTTCCACAGGGGTCTATACTAAGACCTCTTCTCTTTCTATTTTTACATTATTTATCTTCATGCAGTTAGGTATCTAAATTTATCCCATGTTTACCCCTTTGTCCCGTGGATATGACTCATTGGATATTTTTTTCATAACCCACAGTTAAGTGCAGTTGTGACGTCACAATGGTTTTTGCGTTAGCGTGATGAAGTAAAATAAAGTGGAGTCCTATATAAAACAGTGTAAAACATTGGTTGTGAAGTATTAAACATGGGATAAAAAGAATCTCCCATGATTTGTAGTTGGATATGACTTTTATCCAACTCGTTGTGTGTTTTTATCCCCTCGCCAAGGCTCGGGGATAAAAAAAAAACACACAACTCGTTGGATAAAAATCATATCCAACTACAAATCATGGGAGATCCTATATATCCAACTTAGACTTATTCACTGATGACGTCACTCTTCATGCATCTAGCAAAATTGCCCAATTATTTACAGATGCATTATCAACGGATATTGCTTGTATGAAAAGTTTTCATCCGATGGTTTAAAATTCTACAAATACTTAATGCAGAGCAAAAGGGATCAAATATTACTGAAAGAGATTTTAACCTATGCATAAAAAAAATAACAACTAGACTCGTATCACTGACATTATAAGAAATCCTTGCAGCATATTTAGGTAATTCCTTTCAGTACAATGTACATATTTACCATGTGTGTAAATCACTGTAGTTGTAAAATTTTTCCACTCCCTAGAATTTAATATTTCTTGCTACTCAAACACGCAAGGTGTTTTACCATGCATACAGACCCTGAAACGTGCTACTACCCCAAAAAAGCGTGTGACTTTCGTGCGCTTTTCGTTTCGTGCAAACCGTGTAGCGTTTCGTGTAAACCGTGCAGCGTTTCGTGCAAACCGTGTAGCGTTTCGTGTAAACCGTGCAGCGTTTCGTGTAAGCTCCAAAGCGTTTCGTGCAAACCGTGTAGCGAGCGTGCGAGAAGCGTGTGAGAAACGTGCGACTTTCGTGTAAGAACCGTGTGAGAAACATGCGACTTTCGTGCAAGAATCGTGTGAGAAACGTGTAGGATTCATTCGGAAGTCCTTTCATTTTAAATATGACTATTGTTGGATCAACATGTCATTCTGTGTTGTTTGTAACAAATATTATTCGGATATATCATACCGGTGGTATTTTCAGAGTGAAAAAAAAATACGGAAACAACAAAATAAATTATTCGGTAATGTATTACATATTTGTTTGATTTTCTTTATTTATTTATTTAATAAAGATGGACACAAAATGTGTTAAAAGTAATTAATTATATGCACATCAATTTTAAGGTAACTGATTTAATACATTTTTTTAAAGGGAGCAATACTAAATATTCTTTTTAAAGAAAATTCACTAGGAATCCGGTCTTGTCCTTTTCATTCATTTATTTGAATATCTTCACCATTGTACATGGGATATAGAGATTACAAGAACATATTGGTGATTAATACAAAATAATAGATAGATACGTACATGTATGGCAGGCGTGAAAAATAAAATGCAAAATTTAGTGCGTTGCTATAAATGTGAAGTATAGGAATTCCAGGCCGGGGAGCACAGTTAATTGATTTTCTTTATGAACGAACATATTTTTCTTATATTACAAGATTGTGATACAAATAATTTCGCAAACGATGAGACATTTATTGTCTTTTTATGCATAAAATCGGTTGATTAATAAAAGTCATATAAATGAATTATAATTCACATGCATCGGCGTATACAAGGTTAAATATTTCAGGGGGGGGGGGGGATCAAATGTAAACACAAACTGAGTTTTTGTTGTAAACAAGTGTTTTATTGATAATTTTCTTTTGTAAGAAAATTATTGCTTTTTTTTTCGATGGGGTGCGCCCGATGCACCCTTAAAAAATATATTGGAATCTTCTTTACACTTTCAACATTCTTCTTACGACTGTGATCAAGGTCATTTACAACAGCGATCAAGGACTCAGCGGGCCGGGACTGAAAACTTGTTCTGCTATTATCTCTTGTCAATCATAGCTAAGATGACACCCGACAATAACGATCGATTAATTAAACGGTAATACAGATTGATTTTATTTCTTAAATTTATCCGATTGTCTGTAAGCAGTGAATGGATTTGCCAGTGTATTCGTGAATAAAATAATATAAAGAAATAAATCCTATATAATTATATATTAATTGTTTTTATTAATCATGCAGTTCTAGAGCATAATTTTTTTTTTTTAGTTTTTTAGGACATAGGACATGTATACATATATATTGAATGTATTGTTAAGAGCCGCGACTATTGATTGCATAATTATTGATTTTTTTTTTCTAAACGGGGTTTGGAATCAAGGATTTTAAAAGGTGGTTGATATATTGATATTTGATAAACACAATACCGGAAAAGAGAACGAAAGAATTACAATACATATCCCCCCGGCTTCTCTACCACATAAGATTTTAATGATAAATTAAAGTTTAACTCTGTAATGAAACGATATATTTACCATTCTGAATAGAGTGCACATAAATGAATTACATGAGTCGGGTCCCGCTAGAGACATGAACATCTTTTTTTTCTTAGAACGGGCACTTGTTTCTATAATATTTTTTTTTTCCTGATTGTTTACTTACTGAAACAAGTGCCGGTTATATTTAGCCATGTACAGACAACAGTAAGACCTCGGTAATCTACCCCCCCCCTTCCTGCACAATGTTCCTGTTTGATGCAGTGCAAATTATAAATAGAGCCTAATTAAATCAAACGAAATTATTTTCTTACTAAATCAAAAAAAAAAATGTATAAATCAATCAATAATAAAAAAAGAAAAAGAAAATCAATCCGTTTACAGAAATCATACGCAATTTAATCAATATTTTTTTTTTCAAATATAACTGTGAAACTGAGTTTATTAGTCAGTAATAAAGTCAGTAATGGAACGACTTTTTAATATCAAACTATAATTGTAAAAACATTAAATGCTGTAAAAGATTATGAATTACAAATATAATTATTTTTTTCAGTGCGTAATTTAGAGTCTAGTGAAAAAAAGTTTGACGATGATAAGCATTTCACCGGGCGGGTTACATAGTTACTCAATGACAACTATTAATTAATTACAACTGAACATTGAGTATTTTATCTGTTAATATAGTACTGGTTTAGCGAGTTTTAATCTTAAATTAATCTGAATGATTGTAATTCTTAACTATTCGTTGATTAATCCGTAATAATTGAAATAAAGTCCGAGAGATTCCGAATAGAAAATCCAGATCGAGGCCAAAGCGTGCGAGAATCGTGTACAAAGCGTGTGAGAAACGTGTACAAAGCGTTTCGTGCAGGCTTTCGTGTAAACCGTGCAGCCTTTCGTGCAAAGCGTTTCGTGTAAACCGTGTAGCGTTTCGTGCAAATCGTGTAGCGTTTCGTGTAAACCGTGCAGCGTTTCGTGCAAACCGTGTAGCGAGCGTGTACCGTTCGTGCAGCGTGCGTGTGGGGTAGTAGCACGTTTCAGGGTCTGCATATATTATGTCTTCAATTGATTACCTATTCAAACACGCAATGTGTTTTACAATGCATATATTATGTCTTCATTTGATTATTGTTGATTTTTGTGTACAAATTGATATGTGAAAATTTCTTGAAAATTCCTTTCCAATACGCTGCTGCTATTTCATAGAATGAGGTACCGTTACAAATAAAAAAAATGTCTCCAACACTCAATGCTTTCAAGAAACAAGTTATAAAACATGTAAAAACATGTATCCTCCCACCACGACCCTTGAGCTTGTGTTTAAGTACATGTATTTTCATTCTCTTTTCGTACGTTTACACAAGTAATTTAATTGAGCTTTCCATATTGACAGTTAGGAAAATGTTTATAGCACCGTTCTCCGCTATGGATCTTTTCTCTCTGTCTTTTCAAAGTTAGCTGTGAAGTAGATCGATAATGTCGATCAAGGTTCTCTGCTTTTTCCCCAACCAATTACCCTTTGGACGCGTTTGTAGAAATAACAACCGTCACAGTGGTCGTATTGGCGAAATTGTCACCTTCAATTTGACCACTGATCTGCTTATATTATTGAATATTTTTTTCTTTAATATTCCAAGCTCTCTGATTGGCTAAAACCTTGACAACATGATCGAGTATATAACAGCAGTGACCATAACAGCTTATGGACTTGTGTTACTATTTAAAGATTCCGAAATGCATTGGGCTTGATGTTTCTAAAAATAGAAATAATCTTTTTAAAAAAATAACAATGGTGATAACTTCAAAATAGCTTATATGACTTGATGTTTCTAAAAAAAAAAAACAATTATAATTCAACCACTTTTTATAATTGTGATGTTCAGTAAGAATTGGTAAGACGTAACAATCCACTTTAAATTAAAAACACGTATTTTAGATATGCTTTTCCCCAGAAATTTATATAATACAATAAAACAAATGTAGCTTTTTTACAGTGCTGCTATCCTATCCTATCCTATCGTGAATCCTGCATCCACAATCCTATCCTGTGATTTCAGTCTAATCCTATCCTATCCTATCCTGCTACTTTCAGTTTTTTAATATTTAGGAGTTTATTTGACAAAACGAAAAAAATTATAAAATGACCATAATATAAAAATCAGCTATAATTATGGATTTTATTTAATATGTTTTAATGATAAAAAATAATCGAGATCGACATCCACTAATTCCCGACACCCGGCACGAATAAGTTTTCGAGTACCCAGTTAAAATGTAAACAAAGGGACTGTAATAAAACATAGGCAAGTACTGATCTAGCGAACGTGTAAAGAAAGTAAGCTTTCAAAATAATTATAGAAAAAAATGATAATCCGACTTTATTTTGATTTAATTTCACATACTAACGTTGATCGAGAGACGTCACGGTATTTGCGATTTCTTTTCGAATTTATACATTTTGATAAATAAATGGGGTTAAAGTTAGAGAGGGAAAATCGTGGGAAAGGGGGGGGACAACAACTAAGACTTCAGATACTTTTCTAATATTATGATTATTAATAAGTAGACTAAACGAACAAAATTTAAGCTCTTTAATTATGAGAATCAGACTATTAATGTCTATACCTTCATGCAGGGAAGGTACAACACTGTATAATAACCGTACCCGTTGAAAATACAATTTCTCTACACATATTGAATAATGAAAAAAGGAGGATATGTTGAATGTTTTAACAGTTATATGTTTCATGTAAAATTCATGCAAAATTCTTTTTTTCCCCTAAACTGTAAACTGAGCACGATGAAAAATAATACAGTATATATACCTAACTTAGATTTTATTCATACTCATGTAAATCCAGAAAGAAGATACATGTATGACAAGACCATAAACCGAGAACAGACATTTTAGAATATCTTGACTTTTATTTATTAAAAATGTAAAAAAAAAAAAAAAATCATTTAAATGTATGATTAAAATTTGTTTTATATTCATTGTTTAAAGTTATTCTTGTTTAAGGTGTTCAGTTCATTATTGTTTGAATTTTAATATTTTGCAAACATCAAAAACTTTACCATTTTGCTAATAAAAATCAAAATATTCAAAATGTTAAATTTTCTTATTTCACTTCACTTTGTTTTTAGTTTATGGTCAGTTCAGTGTCATACAAATGTATTTCAATAACCATTTTTTTATGAGTGAGAATTTAATTTATGTTTAACAGAAAACATTTTCATAAATCTTCATAGTCAGATAGATTGACAGCAATAATTTTTGCAGTGAACACACACATATTCCTTCGAATTCTTTCTTATAAAACATGCATATGAATTCACAGTAGTTTCAGTATTTATAAGCCATATTTAAGTAAATTTTGTTTTTGACCTTGACATTTGATCTTGAATGTTATTCAGGGTCTAAATGAGGAACAAAAATGCTTGACCAAGTTGACAATATTTATTCAGGATAATTTCCTCTTCAGTGTTAAATATATATATTTTGGGCCAAATAAATCTACAATTTTTTTATCTACAATGTGTAACAATTAAATGTTCCATTATGAGACAAATTCATCAGAAGTATACATGTATTTCAGTGTCAAGCTCACAGATACATGTACATGAAATCTGTTTAAATTTAAGTTTATCAATGTCTTTTTCCAATTGTATGATGTTTTACATGCATATGACTTCGCCTGCTTGTCCGTCGCTCAAATTGAATTTCAAATGTCAAAGTTGGTGTCAAAGAGCTACAGTCCCTGAAACGTTCTACTTTCCCACTTGAACGGTGAGCGAACGCTGAACGAACGGTGAACGAACGCTGAACGAACGCAGAGCGAACGGTGAGTGAACGATGTGTGAACGCTGAACGCAACTTGGTGAACGATGTGTGAACGGTGAACGGTGAGCGAACGCAGAACGCGAACGGAGCGCAAAGGCGAACGCAAAGTGAACGGTGAACGAACGGTGAACGCAAGATGAACGATATATTCGGAATGCCTCTGATCTTTTCCTTGCATTGAAACTATTTTATTGTATTATAATGTCAGGTGCCAAAAATATAAATAGATAAATAAATAAGTAAACCAATAAATGAATGAATAAATAAGTAAATAAAATAAATTCTCCAAAATTGTCCTAAGAAAGACGATTCATGCATATTACGTTTTTAATCACACGATTTTTAACGCATTAAAACATTGCAATTGTTGCCGAACGCTGAAGTATAAAAGATATTTTTTTAGTTGGAAAATAAAAATGTTTATTCTTATTTGATAACAAATCAGAGAAAACTTCTGACTTATAGAATGAATTAAAGCGATTGTAACATCCATTCATATATGTATCTCCGTGTCAAGGCGATTTCATGTAAAGTAATAAAAAAAAAATAATTACAAAGGTCAGTGGACGTTTTGCATTTATACGCTCGTATTTTAAATTTTTAATACAATAATATATTATGTGTCATTTCTATTTTTCATGATGATTTATTAAGCAGACTTCTACATGTATCTGTTGATGGCCGTGATTATACTCAGACAAGATAATACAAAGATACTTATTCATATTATTTGTTATAAATTCAATTTTCAGAACTTGATATTTAAGCAATATGTTGTTATAATTTTTATCAAACAGACAAATGAGAGAGAGAGAGAGAGAGAGAGAGAGAGAGAGAGAGAGAGAGATTCCGTTTTAGCCCCCCCCCCCCTTTCCTTTCAGGCTTCACTAAATGTGTTTGCACCTATATCAAACAATAACTCTGATATTTTTTTCTAAATATATTAGACAGTGAAAGTAACTTTTTTTTTTTTATCAGCAAATCAGATCCATCTGTTTGACAGTATTACTCGTTTTTATTTTCCTGCTTCAAGTTCACACGAAAGTCCACGTGCTTGTCCTGTCAATCAAAATCATTCGACACTGTGCAGGTGTGAGAGTTTCGTCACATCGAAGACGAAGTGCGAGTATTTCCAACAAGTTATAACATTTATTTTTAAGATTTGATACCAACATTTGAATAATAAGTGAATAAAATATATTGGGCATTAACACTTGAATTTGAAACATACTCTCTGCCAATTTCAAATACCACCGCCGACACGTGTACATTTTGAACTACTATTGTTTTGTGACTTTTTTTCTGGAAATACAGTACTGACTAAGTAACCGATTTAGGGAAAAAGGGGGGGGGGTATTAATCATATCGAATAGCAAACATATAAAGTTACGGTGAAGAAAGATTTTTTCTCTATAACTATAGACTTTACATACATGTATTATAGTAGCGAATATTCTGTAGTGCATTACATTTTAAATAAATATTTCCTTTATACACACTATCAATTTAATTCGCTCCAAAGATAATAAATTAACAGGATATCCGCAGTACTATGTATAACTCTCAGAACTAGTTCTATCATATTTCCTGTAGTAATTGAATAAAAAAACGCTTTAGAAATAAATATTTTCGTAATTTTGCTGCGTAATTATTTGACTTGGATAATTATATCTCCATTAACGATTTGTCGTCTTTAACAAAACATCAAAATGTTGCAGTGCTTGAAGTATTTGCACATTGGCCTTAGTTAAATTTAATATTTCAGCATCGTTCTACATAGGTACAGGATGTGCTTATAACAACATTTTTTTCCAGAGTAATTTAATAAATAACCTAATAGCTAAGTTAGAATAATAAAAATATATATCTTAGATATTTTCCCCCATGAAATAATGATTCTTCAAACACGATATGTTAGTATTAAATTAAAAAATCTGTAACTCCTTACCTACAAAAAGATAAGTCCTTTCACTTGGGAGTTCCGAACGGCAATGACAACTGAACGCAAGGTGAACGCTGAACGCAAGGTGAACGCAAAGTGAACGGAACGAAGAGCGAACGCTGAACGCTTTGTGAACGGTGAACGCGAGCGCACGGTGAACGGTGAACGCAAAACTGTGAACGGAGAGCGAACGGTGAACGCACGGTGAATGAACGGTGAACGCACGCTGAACGAACGGTGAACGAACGGTGAGCGAACGGAAAAATGGGAAAGTAGAACGTTTCAGGGACTGTAGTCATAAATAACCGAACAGTTTCAAAATTGTCAACAATGCACAGAAAACAAATACTTCACACACCGATCTCCTAAATAAAAAACATCATGATTTCAGACTCTAGGGGGCTCTTGTACAGTGGTTTGAACATCTTTCATATTTATTCCAGCGGCAGATGAGATGAATTGCAATATGTACAGCAGCAAATATGCAGGATCGTCCTAAAAAAACCAATTATTATCATGATTATAACAATATATGCATGTAGATTGTGCAATTTTTATCATATACATTATACATAAAAACTGTATTTTATTGTGATTATCTTTCTCATTTTATGTACGACTGGCTGAATTTTATCTTTTTCTCTCCCAGAGTAATGCATTTAAAGAAATCAAGCAAACTCAAATCTTATACTGCAACTTCATCGTCATGTCTTAATTAAACAATCATAATTTACTTGTAAATTGTAATTCATTTCATCTCATCAACTTGTTAACTAGTATGAGTACATTTGTTTGTTGTTGTTTTTTTTCTATATTTTGAATTTTTCTGCTTGTATTAATCTATTTATGATTTTGTTTGTTTTCTTCTTTGCTTAAAATTTGAATAAGAAAAAATTATGAAAATAAATATAACATGATGATGACCCTGATGACTAGAACAATAACACATTGTTTTCAGTTTTACTCTTTTTTTTAAGAAGAAAAATCACTTATTCAGAAAATCTACAGAAACTTCATCTCAACTCAGATAATGATATGTATGCATTATACTGATACCCATGCATAAACACATGTTAATAATCATACCTACTTTTTAAATGTAAAATCCTTTTTTCCTCACAAAATATTTTGATGAGGGCAGGCAAAACCAAGTATCATTCTCTGCAATGGAGAATAATGAATGATTAATTTATAATTCCTAACCCAGAATAGGTCATACATACAATGTACATGTAAGTGCCGAGTTGGCTTATAATACAATTTAAACAGTAGCATAAAAAATGATTCTGTCTTTATTTTATTATAATTGCACTCAAATAAAAAACACTTTTTTAAACCACAGTAGGGAAATAATATAGTAATAACAAACTGAAAAAGGCATAATACATCTTATTGTTTTAGAACACATTGAATCATGACAGAGTATTTGTAAATTTTTAACCCCCTCCCCTTCCTACACTACCTATTTTTCCAGGTAGACAGACACCTCGGCCCAACGACACCACGGCCCGTCGCGCTTGACACCTCGGCCCTGACAGGTCGGCCCAAAATTATTGACACCTCGGCCCATACTAAAGACACCTCGGCCCAAGGAAATTTTTTTTTAGAATAATTATCTGTATTCACTATGGTAATATAAATGTATGTATGTTTATAATGACGATATGTATACGATAAACGGGCAAATAATTTCAGAATTTTTGAACGAACGACAGCATAGATGTCAGCTGCTGTATTTATTGAGTGGGAGATAGGAGATCTATTTATTTATTTATTTTGTTGCTTATGAAAATGCAACTTTATTCATTTCATAATATTTAGAATTCTTTTACTTAAAAATCACTTTGTAGTAGGGGCGTATTGTACACTTAACTATATATAATAATTATATTTATAAACCAGTGCACAGTAGCATATGTCCTTAGGTATTCTGTCCTGATCAATAAGATGTCTTAATTGATTCTTTTTAGCCTGCTCGTAATTAACTCCTCATTGTCACCACCCCATATGACACGCGCTTGAGACTTCGAAGGATGCGCTGCGTCTTCTTGTTTGTTTAACGATTAGCACTATGTGATAGACAATTTTTTTTTTAATTACCGTCAATTTACTCTCGGAAGATTATTCAATTATTTTCTTTTTTATTTCATGGATATATATAATAATATAATCCGTCGCATATAGTCCCTATAATAATAAAATACTTAAGAAAATATCAAATAAATATGTTTAAAATAATACATTTTTGTTTGTGCCGAGGTGTCTTTTACGTGAGCCGAGGTGTCTCAAATCTTGGGCCGACCCGTCGGGGCCGAGGTATCAATGGGCCGAGATGTCGGTGGGCCGAGGTGTCGTTGGGCCGAAGTGTCTGACATTCCACACCCGATTTTTGTCTATATTATAATAGAATAAAATTTTGATAGCTCGAGTCATTATAACATTGTTTAAAGGGGGGAAATGTATAATCATGCACACATGTACAGTGTGTAGTATACTTACTAGATAGAATAATCTAACTGTGCCTCGGGAAAGGCCCTCACCACAGTTAGAATGCCTCCCATATACCTGTAATGTAGCAGAAAATTGCAGAATCGCTCCGAAACGATTTTGGAGAAAATTAATGAGGTTTCGTTAAAAATAACAGTCAAATTAATCATAACAAACCTTTTTTGAGACTGTAAATACCTTTCATCTAAAAATTTAATCCATATAATGGAAGAATTCAACACTTTTTCACCAACGGTTTTTACTCGTTTCAAGTTTACACACCATGTTAACATTCAGAACTCTCGGGATTTTTCATAGTAAATGCACTGAATTAGAGTTATCTCCCGTATTTTCTTTGCAACAATGACAATACACGGAACGCATTCTATCGTTAAACCGGGTCCGTAGGACATTTATCATTTTAACGATAGAACATTCTATCTATATACTTACAAGTTCTTGCACCAAACAACTGCGATATCGATCTGTTCAAGTCCCCGTTGACGGTTCTGTAGAATTATCCAGGCAAACAGAGCACATTTAACACAGTTACATGTTATTGAACTTTAAAACAAGTAGGAATTGGCTTAATCATCAAAACATGCTGAAGAAAATAAGATCTCTTGATGTCCGAACTCTTCGTTGTTTACATGCGAAGATTCTTCCGGTGATCATTCACGGTTAAATCGTACGCAATGTCACTCGAAGTTAATTATTAACTTGTGTTAAAATAAACAAAATATGTATATTTTATATCGTAATTTTATAAATATTTCTTTTGTAAACGTTTTAAAACATATTCCGTTTTTGTAATTAATTCTGAAATATGAATCAACCTTTACTCGAATCTGATTGGCTGTAGGATACAGGATAGGATAGGATTGGATTAACTACTATGTTTCTATCGTGAATCCTCAATCCTGAATCCTATCCAAACCCATCCCATGTCAACTTGTGGGATAGCAACACTATTTTTATAAAGGAAACAGAGTTGAATGAACCAGCTAAAGAGCCATGGCTGCCTCTCCGACGACACGGCCGACTCAAGAATTTAAAAGGAAATCACCTGTTTCTATTTATAGATATACCTTTTCAATTCAAGATCAAACTATGTAATATGGTTTGAGGACGAGTATTATATTTTCATAGTTGAAAGTATGTCAAATGACATTCATTTAATTGGTTCAATACTCTAATTCTGAGACAAAAGATTTAGAAAATCAATAAAAATAAAACAAGTAGCTATGAATTTACAAACTTTAAAGCTATATAGATGGCGTATCTGAGCTAAAAAACAAAATAATAAAATAAAAATACGAGATTGAGTGAAGATAAACGTGATATATGTTTTTTACGTTCAAATAAAAATTTTCACCGATTTTTAACTTGAATAACCTAATGTTTCCATAGTTAAATTGATTTTAAACTGTGTCTGTTAATTAAATGCGGAGTCGTTAAATAAATCGGATATTGTATTAAATTTCTAATACCTGTGAAACGTGATTGATTTTAATTGTGTAATTTACAGGAAAGTCCTATCTTTATATAAAGTAATAAAACAAATAGAAAGATCTTTTTAATTTTAGTTAAATACGCCATATATGACTTTAATAAAATAGTTTAGGACTGTCTTTTCCCGAGATACTTTCAAAGTGTAATGTGTATATTATAACTTCCTGAAATTATGCACATTATAAAACGTAATAAAGAAAAACGTAGAAAAGGTATACAGAGAAAAAAAAATTTTAAAAAGCATAAATGGAAAAATGTGGGGCTCGAACTCGCAATCACCATATTTACATTCCAGCAATCATACCACTGCGCCAACGAAGTCAATGACGTCGAATGGATAAATTTAAGGCAGATTGCTAAATCTTACGATTATATGAGAAGAAAATTTGAATATATATTTCCATCATTTTCAATATGAAGACCACCTTTAACCAAAATTATCTAAATGTAATGAATTGCAGTCATATCCAAATAAAATTATTCAAAAGTTGTTTTTCTGGTTAAGGGTGGTCTTTGGCAACAGTTTGTCATCTTTAGGTGGATACCTCAATATTTACTATACACTCCATACAAACTGGATAAATTTTATATTTATCATATGAAGGAACTATCAATATTGAAATATCATCATTGTGTGGTTTGGTTTTACGTATGTATAAACTAATATTGTATGACAAAATTTTGGATAAACAATGAATTTAAGAAATCACTAGTAGAGTAGGCGATAATGCCTATCAAATGCGCTATGGCTCTTTATTTTTATCTCTTGTTTCTATGTTAAAAAAAAGAAAAGAAAAAAAACTTGTGGCTTCTTCTCATTATTTTCAAATTAGTATTTGTCAATCTCTGTAAGAAAAATTATATAACAAATGTAGCCCTTTCATGAGGTCAATCCAAAGATATATCGACTTCACAGAAGTGCTCGGTCGATAGGCTTTTCTGTGAAGCCGATATATCTATGATTTGACTTCATGAAAGGGTTATACCTGTATACTTGTTGCGGTTTATGTTGCTATAAGTGATGGTTGTTGTTGAATTGATGTAATGTTGACTTTGAAAACTATATTTTAGTATTGAAAAGCAAAAGTATGTAATACATGAATAAATTATATACAGGAAAATATGTGTTCAAATATGTCCTAGAACGGTTGCGGTTAACCGTGCTTCTCTTCCGTTAGGGAGGGCACAACATATTGGTCTTGTGTGTATGCCGGGTTACTGGTTGCCCCGCTTGTGTTAACTACGATGGACATTACATGCTAACACGATTAAAACATTAAATTGAGGTATCTGTTTTGGTATGTAATTATATATTTATTTAGGGCTTTGATATTAATGTGATTATTATTTGATTGTGTATATTTGTAAAAAAAAAAAAAAAAAAAAAAAAAAAAAAAAAAAAAAAAAAACTTCGAGAGGTACATGTTCCCAGCACTATACTTTCATGTATCACTGGATTATATATATGTAGATAATCCTAATTTCCAATCCATGTCAAATGTAGTGTTAACCAAGTTTTGTTCGTCAGCGAGTTTGCAATCTTTATTTAACTAGTAAATATTTTTAGTCTGGAACCATCCATTTAATTGTGTTTTTATGTTCAATATCTTATTCCAGACGCGAAAAATTATATTCGTGGACCGATTTCAACTAGGATACGAATCGCAAAAAAAATGTCGCAAATATATAATAGTTGCTTTACAGTTATCTGATTCCTTTCACTTTGACCTCATCACATAAAATGATTCTAAAAAACATCTAATTGCATGCTTTTATTACATGGAACCTTAGAAAAGATAAATTTCACTTTAATTTGGCATAAGTATATTTATTTAGTTGCTTACCATTATTTTGGAACCAGAATTCCCATCCTAAATCGAAACGCGTCCTATTTATCGACCTTTCATTGAGATGGCATTTCAAGAGTTTGCAAGAAAATAGCTTGCTGTTGTACAAAATTCCTGCACATGCTGATTTTAGCAGAACACACTTCAAAGCACATTGTGTTCGACGGATGCTATCGAAAACCTTTATATAGTACAAAGTGTGGGATGGCAAAATGTTGTCAAAAGAAGCGTTTCTTGTCAACTGCCCTTCATAGGATAAAGGTTGGGAGAATGTTTTGAAGACACCAAGGAGAAGACACAATAAAAGACCAGATTTTAACATCATCTTATACGAATACCTTTTAGGAGTATTTCAAGAAACATACAAGTTACGAGAATCTGAAGAACTGAAAAATATATTGCTTTGATACCTGCATGTATTTCTTTTTTTAAATTAAGGTGACATGTCAAGCATAAAATACAATTTTTTTTTACTTGCAATCATACGCCCCTTCTCTTTTTGGATCTCTTTGTGATTTTTCATGAGATTAAGGTCTTACTTATATACGTACATGTTTATCAATTTTGCAAACATGTACTCATTATAATTGATTTCAATTCATGTCTATTATCTGTTTTAATTAGATAGTCAGAGCGAGAAATTATCACTTTAATGTCATCAATCTTAAAATTTATAAGATAGCCATTTGAAGTTTTTTTGAAGATATTTGTTTCAGCCAATCAGAGTAAAGCACAAATGCAGCTTTGCCAAACATCTGATAAATATTGCTTAGTTACCTATTTAGGAATCTCCTTCCACCCATTGGCGTTTTTATTTTTATGAATTCTAGAGAAAAATAATTTTGTTTTAAAAAAGTCCCCCTAGTATTGATATTTTAGAATTACACTTTCACAATCGCTGTCTCAATTTTTATTGTGCTACAGTACTCGCAACGTTATTCTTGACAATCCTATCGTATCTTATCGCATCGTGCATGTATCCTATCAGGTTTTGCTTTTATCGTATTGCATGTTGCGTTTATCAGGTTTTGCGTTTATCGTGTTTTGCGCTTATCAGGCTTTGCGTTTAAGAGGTTTTGCGTTTATCGTGCGCATTCGGAAGGCATCTAATTTTAATGTCCTTATCGGGAAAAAGACAGAAGTATTCCTATGTATATAAATTACCGATTAAGAAAAAAAAAGAAAATGAATAATGAAAATTGATAATGAAAAGAAATATTTAAGGAAAGAACGAAAATTAAGGTAGGTTGCGGTTTACTGCTTAAAAATTCTTACGAGAAAACATATCCTGAAAATTTGATATAATGTTCCTTAGAATTTATAGCATTTCATCTGCAATTTTTTTTATAAATTTGTCTACGTAGTTTTAATGCTGTATTACTGTAAATGCGGTATAGTTTTTAGTACTATTTTTACCTTTGAGTATTGAAATATATAGAAAAATGACCTTTTAAAGCCAATTTTGCGGAAAGAGTTTCTTTAAAAAAGGTTGGATAACTTTTTTAAAATGTAGACGAATTAGTCAGGAATTTCAAAATATCCAGATGAAGTAAAATAAAAACTATTGAGATAAAAAAAATCAATATGTCTTCTCGCTAGTTTTTTGCTAAATAATTTCAGAGTTTGTTTTTATATTGCCAAAATGTTGCGTTTATGGCGTTATTTATGACTGCAACGTCATGTGTTGAACGTAATCACGTTTACATACGAGAAGAAATATCTTTATATTTGGAATATGCAAGATCTATAAAAAGGTGACATAGTTGCCAAATGTATTTTTTTTTTCATTTCACTTATTGCGGAAACATGTTAGGATGACCAGCAACTTATTTACACTTGTTTCACACTGACTTTTTCGTCTGTGAAGGTTGGGGAAATTAGCCTGGTAGGATAGCTACTCGCTTTTTCTACTGTAATGCTAAAGTGGCAAAGAGAAACAATTCCGATTAAAGTTGAACGATGTTTATTGTAAAGTCAGCAGATAGAAAGTGAATTTTATAAATGTTGTTACACAAAAAAAAATTATGATAAACAGGAACAAGTAATTATCGAATAAACAATGTCAGATAAGTAAATACTTTTGAAACAACCTGTAGCGAAACCCGTTAAGAGAAGGTATGATTACTAAACAACAAATAAAGATCGATCGGTTACGTGAAATCAGTCATGCATAGCGCTTACCAAAGTTTTTGCAGTTACAAAAGTTAAAAACCAAAAGTAGACAATAAAATCAGAAAACTTACAAACATTTAACTCCAAACACAATGTTTTCGGAATTGAACTCTTAGCCAATCAGGAAGCTTGTTACAAAAATTACTACAGGTAAGTCGGCAATTTCTTTTGATAGGCTTGACACTGATTACATACATTATCAAAGAGCCGAAAGATGATGAAGTCAATTAGCTAAATTTCCGTTTTGAGTTTTTAACAGTAGGAAGATTAGGTGAAGCCGAAACAAAATAAACAAGACTCTAAATCGTACAAATAATTTAATACCTGTGACATAGCAATGTGTCAAGCCAATCTTGCAAAGAATTTGCCAACAAAAAGGCCGATATAAAAAAGAATTTTACAGTTTATTTCCTAGATAAAATAATTGTTTCACAATCTGTCATGAGTAAATTGATTTCCGAAAGGTGACAGATTGCTCAAATTCCGCATTTAATGAATTCAAAAAAGCATATATTTTTTGTGAAACAGAAAAATAGAAATTGAGATTATTTTAAGAAAACAATGAAATTAAACAAAATTGAAATTAAGAAAAAAGGAATCATTTTCATAAAAATTAAAGCAAATTTAAAATGTCAAATTGCAATGAATTAAAATTCATATAATATAACCAGATTGTTATAGTTGGTTTTAAATTCTATGAATTCTAAAACTTAAATGTAACACTAGTATTGTGAAATTCATATTCTACCCACAAAGTCAGAATTAACGGTATATTAAACATTTCTCGTGTATCAGAATTAATATGCAGCGACAACACGGCGAGTAATAAAATATTAATTCTTGTATTTTTAGGATGTTCATGTTCAGTAAGATTTCAGGCATAACACATGAATTTGATCACTTCATTCAAAAACGGTGAAGAAAAAAACATCCCAATACTGAGAAAAATGGGGGGAGGCGGGTTTACCAGCAATGTTCTTTCTACATTAGTCGCAAGCTGGTATATAGCCCTAACTCTCAAATATTTCTTAATTTCGAATTTTCTCAATCAAATTTCCATACGCAAAATGTAAAACACTTGCACTTAGCTTATACACAGAGAGCTTTTCTTATATAGAAAAAAATGTATTCGATACTTGTAAATTGTTTACAGTGTCATATAAGTCTGATAGTACGGGTGTTTATTTAATTTTTTTAAATGCATTTCACAATTTGTCAGCCTGCATATACATGGCGACTACACGAGATTTATATACAAAATAAACAAATAATAATTATGATGATTGAAATAATAATAAATAAATAACAGGAAAATACATGTACAGTAATTAAATTTCATCCGTTTTTAGTGTTGAGGATTGATTCCATCCTGAAAAAAGTTTCGCCCCGGCAAACATGGTGTAATACGCACTTCCTTTGAAGAGCAATTTACATGCGAGCATACAACCCTTCAATTT
Source organism: Saccostrea echinata (assembly GCF_033153115.1). NCBI lineage: Eukaryota > Metazoa > Mollusca > Bivalvia > Ostreida > Ostreidae > Saccostrea > Saccostrea echinata. Next base: position 5,699,048 of record NW_026889767.1, read on the forward strand.
TTTGGCTAAGAAATTTACAATAATTTTCTTTTTGCATACCATAACTTTTACGCTGACTCATCTTGATTGACTTTTAGCAGTTTAGTAACACTTACAATATAAATTATTCCTTTCATTTGGTATCGTATTTAGTTTGTTCTAAGACATTACAAAATAATCACGGCAGAATTCAGACTGTCAGTTAATAATACCCGATCTTGGTTCATAAATTTACGAGGTTTTCATACATTAGCATGCACTTTGAATTAATCTAATTGGTTCGTAGACTATTTATGAATTTTTTTTTTTTTCAGAGAACTATACGGGAAACAACGCAACTTCGCCTTTGTGACGTTACTGACGTCATAATCAAATGTGCACAAAACAACTGCTCGAATCGTCGAAATTGTGTACCAAAATTGATGACAAAAGCAACCCGCGACCTACCTTAAATATGAAATTTTTAGTATATCCAAATACGTACATTTTAATTATTTTGTATTAATGATTGAATATTTATTTACCGGGAATTATAAAGTCAATGTTTTGAAGTACAATTGTTTAAAAAGAAACGTAATAGTTTGAAAGTTATTTTTTCATGTTTTACATACCGGTATTTATTTTGTTCACAAAAATAATTGATGAATTAAGCAGAATTAGTGTATTCTTAGTGTTATTCCAAGCATTGTCTTTATCTATGAATTATAACATGTAAACATTCATTCACGTCAAATTTGAATTAATAATGAATGAGAAAAATCGACTTTAAATTCATTTATATTTTCTAGTGAATCGAAACCTTTTAAGACCCCCCCCCCACCCCGAAAAAAATCTCAAAAGGCAAATTTAAAAAATAAATGAAGTACATTATATGTAAAGAGGTGGGGGCTGTTTTATGAAAACATAGACTTAAGTTAACTTTTAACTTTTAAAATCTGTTCTCTTACAACGAGCTGTAAAGGTCTGCACATGGCAAGAATACATTCAATTTTTTTTCACGCAATATAAATACTTTTCTTTTCGCTATGGCATAATGTAACTTCATGAATTTTTCTCTCCTTGATTTGTCCTGCAGAGTCTACTAAAGTGCCGTATTTTCGCTTTTAATTTTCATAAAATTTTTGGATGAAAAAGCATGATTCTGTATAGTTAGAATAATCTAACTGTGTCTCGGAAAAGGCCCTCAGCACAGTTAGAATGCCTCCCATATACCCGTAATATTTTAAACACTGAAAGACAAAGTAACCACTTTTTTCCATTCATGCTAGTTGGAGCTGAATCTTTTTTCAAAAATAGTTTCTGATTCTTTTAATAAAACTTCTACAAGTTCAATCCGACTACTGAGTACTAAAATGCGTACACATCTTAAACCTTAAATCATGAAATGACAGTCACTGTACAAATATCTGATATTTACACAGCATAAAACATGTACATACTTTATGAATAAAATCGTAAAATTTTGTACAAATATCTGATATTTACTCATCATTTAACATGAGCCAACTGTATACCTAAATTCATAAAACGTTTGCACAAATATTGAAATTTTCTATCCATCAGCCTTCCCCGGAAATATATCTTACCTAAAAATACTCTTACTCTGCAAACGCATCACAATTTTCTGAATATCTTTGGTGTGCGGTGGACCAGTTTTAAATTTAATAACTACAATAAGTCATTTTGTTTAATCGGTCTGCAAGAAAAGTTATTCTTTCTGAGGCTTATCAATCTAACCATACGTTTGGGCAAGTACCAAGTACTTTCAGAAGTTTTTATTATGATCCCGCGCTAGCCTGCATATTAACTAGTTTAAAAGAAAAACTTCCGACGTAATGTTCTACAGCAATTCTAGAAGTGGTGTAAATCAGATTTTCAAAACTTTCTAAGAACTTTTTCGAAAAAATTCAAATGAACATTTTTTTTTTAGAATGAACAACATCAAAACGTACGACTTTTCGACACTTTATACAATGAAATAAGGGGATAACGAACAGTAATCAAGCTCAAAAGCCCATTGAATTAATACAAATCGGGAGAAGAGTAAACTCGGACTTCCAAAAACATCAGAGATGGGATCATGTACAGTGGAGAATAAAACATCCCCTGTCGAACGGTCACACCCACCGTGTGCTCCTTGTCATGATGGGGAAAACAGAAGAGTTTGTAGACAGTTCAGTGCGGAAATAATGGCTTAACAATAAGTATGAAAAACGGCACTCGACTCAATGATAGATTGTTTTTACTGATAAGGTCATTGTTTCGATCATAGAACTTGTAAAATGATGACTTCAGACGAGACTGTTGATGTTCTTGTTTCATCAACTTGTTTGCCAAAAGCGTGACTGATTTAGAAATTGTTCGTACGTAGAGCATGCTCTTGCGTGTTGAATCAATTGGAAGACATAAACCCCATAAGCAGGTGATAAGGATATATTGTTACCGAGGTAAGGAGAGTTGAGGATTGAAAAGTTGGAGTCATCACGTTTATTATAAAGTGTTGTTGTTTCGTTACCATTAAGGTCTTTTTCTAGTAAAATATCCAAATATTAGATATATGTGTCAGACTATGGAATATTTTATTTCAGGTTCACTGGGATATATCGAGTCGACACATGAATGGAAGTAACTATGTGTAATTGATAATACATCGTCGATATATCTAAGTGTTGAATTGAAGACCACAGCAAGTGTCTTCTCCTTCTAATGTAAAAGTTTTTGAATAAATTCTGCTTCATATAAGTAAAAAAGAGGTCTGCTAATAATAGGCGCAATTGGTACCCTTGAAATTCCGTCAAATTGTTTGAAAACCTGATCTCCAAAAAGTATAGGTATTGTCAATCAGACACGCAAGCGTCTTTTAATATCAATTTCAAGGTATCTGTGTGAACAACCAGAATGATTTTTTAACAAAATAATTAAGCACGTGACCAATGACAAGGTAAGTAAATCTACGAGTTCCATTTTTATTGAAAAAGCAGTTCTCTATGATGTCACAAAGCCTGGAATTTAATTAATCGTGGATAATGGTTGCAAAAGGTGTTGAAAAATCGTACATTTTGATGTTATTGATTTTGGTAAAATTTTGTGATTTTTTTCAAATTTTCTAAAAGTTCCTTGCAGTTTTAAGAATCCAAATCTGATTTACACCACTTCTCGAATACATAGTTGTACAGCACTACTGAAGTTTCTCCTTTGTTACTGTTAATATTTTAGTGAAGAGTAAAGAAAGAGGCTTGGTAGAACATTTACTGGAACCCGGCATATATATATATATATTTGTACGTTTGTTTGTATAACGATTCCTCACAATAAATTAAAAACTAGGCTTTTTGATATCAAAGACAACTTCTTCTTCAATGGAAATGGAACTCGGAAGATTTCGTATCTTGTGATTGGTCTTCAACAAAATAACTGTTGAAAATCACCCTGATTCTACACTAGAGTGCTCTGAAGTTGATATAAAAAGAATGCTGGAGTTCCTTATTGACATTTTTGTAATTTTTGGAGACCAGGTCTTCCTATCAATTCCTCGAAATTGTACTTTTTGATGGGCTGGTATTTCTTGTTAAAATTGCAGGAGCTGGCTTGTACATCTTCAAGAAAAAAAGTCACTCATGCAAAATTAAAAAAAAGTAAATATTAGGTAATAAACTTGCTGGAGTTTGTTAGGTGATGGTTATACTTTGTATAAAGGGATATCAGATATCAGAAATTAGTTTTTCCAAGAGCAGATCAAAGATCTAACAAGGGTTCAAGTAAAAAATAATTTTACAAAAAAAAGCACACATAAAAAAAAAAAAAACAAACAAACAAACGGCGAAGAAAGACGACCGTCCTCACAACAAAGGAAATTTATTCAATGTTTGTTATTTAAGGAAGGGACGCAAGTGGAGTATTCGGGGATGAACATGTTTTGTATTTTGAAATAGCTGCTTCTTTTTATACAATTCTTGTAGTATGATAGAGGGGCATTAAAATGAAACAATGTAGCCACAAAAAAATTATTATTATTATATCATATGAAATTTCTGCAGCTTGGTTTGTGCAAATAGTAATATGATATCAAGGAACGTGGATTGACAACATTTAACCCAATGGAGTAAATTTACAAAAGAATACACACAAAAAATGAATTAACAATTGCAAAATTCTATGGGTTTTTTTTTTTTCTTTTTTGAAAAGTGGAAATGCCGACCCATTAAACCACTAGTAAACCAACATAAAAGGTGGGCTTTTGCACAATGGCGAAAAGGGACGGAACTCTTGAAAATATTGACTACAATCATGTAAGAAATGGAATAGTACATTGAAAACTGCCTAATCAGACACCTGTGAATCCGTTACACTGTGAATTCCAACTTTTTTTTTAATTCCGATTTTACTATTTTCCGTGTTCTTTACACTCTGTAATCCGACATCCTGTTTCCCAGTTCATGTTTTATAAGACACGTTTCAAAGTATTTCCTTAAAAAATACAAAAAAAAAAAATTAGTTACGTAATTACAAAACTGCATTCTTATATGCATGCATATTTAATTGGAAGTGTACTTGCCTCTGAAAAGGAATATCTGTATATCAGTATTGTGCACACATAAAAGGAAACTTTCAATCAATAAAAATCACTTTATAAGTAAATAAATAGACGGTCAATCACACTACCGACATCAAGTACTAAAAAATTATTCAATGGAAATACTTTTTAACATTTGAAGGAAGAGTTAGATTTTTAAATAAAATTTCTTGGGTTTGATATGAGAGAAATGTTAAATATCAATTTAGACTATGATCTATTTATCAGTGAAAAATAATCCAAAAAAAATCATATGATTTAATGAATGAATAAATATTCAGATACACTTGTAAAGCAAAATAATCGGCAAAAAAGTAATACGATCAACAAAGTAAACATTATTAAAAAAAAATACTAATATAATAAAGTTCAAGTTTAAGGGATTTTAAAATTTAGCACATGGAGACCGGTCCTTCGGATGAGACAGTATAAACCGAGTTCCCTTGTCGCAGAAGGTGTTGCCACGAAAAAGATCCCTCACTGCTCAATAGCCCTGATCGCCAAGCATAGGGCTAAATTCGCAGCCCTCCACCGGCATGTGCTGGCGTCTCCATATGAGTGAAAATTTTTCGAGAGGGACTTTAAACAAAAATAAACAAACAAATTACGTACATACGTATATGTGAAAAATTAAAAAAAAGTGATATGAAATTCATTATAGAAAAAAAATTGTAAATTCAAAAAATGCACAAAAATTGTCTCTGAATGAGGAACATAATGATTTTTATCAAATTTATTAGCCACATAATAATTGCCTTAAGGATATGCATTCTCTTACACCCTCTTCAAACAGGAAGCTCGGGGTTATTATTTTACTCTTTTTCGCAGAGAAATGTCTTTTCCAAAACACAAAATTCATCATCCCAGAGTCCATTGCGGCAAAATATGACACAGTGTTGCCCTGTTCTATCCCAGTATGAATCCGGAAAGTTATCAGGCTGGTTTTTATTCCAATTTGTGAAAGTTACTTTGGTGCGACCATTCCATGTAAAAGCTCCTTCGTTACCTATGTCAGTTGCCCCTGTCCAAGTGTCGCAGCAATCGTACCAATTAGGGCAGTCGACTAAAAGTAAGTAACGAATGAGACATTGACAAAATGCTAAACACTGTCTTTTTTGTCATAAATGTCACCTTGATGAATACCACTAACAACTTTCATTAAAGATACATATGAATAATTGAGTATAAATATGATCATATTTAAAGCACCAAGTATAAATACGATTAACTATAGCACTATGTATGAATACGATTAACTATAGCACTATGTATAAATATGATTATCTATATCACTAAGTAGAAATATGATTATCTACATGTATTGTACTTAGTATAAATTTGATTATCTATATCACTTAGTATAAATATGATTATAAATAGCACTTAGCATAAAAATGATTATAAATAGCACTTAGCATAAAATAAATATAAATAGAACTAAGTAGAAATATGATTATCTCTAGTACTTAGTAGAAATATGATTATCTATAGCAAGTATAAATATGATTATCTATAGCACGAAGTAGAAATAAGGATATATATAGGACTTAGTATAAGATGATCAGGGTTCTCCATCTTTTAAAATTTCACTGTGTCGTAAACTGTGTACGGTTCACAAATAACTGTGGTATTCACAGCAATCAAATTCTCGGATTATATATATATATATATATATATATATATATATATATATATATATATATATATATATATATATATATATATATATATATATATATATATATATACTAATGCTATGCTATGATTGTGTCAATGTATATTAATTAAACTGTATTAATAGATATTTTTAAAAAAATCAGAATGTTTCCAATAAAAAGTTATGAACATACAATAACACAAACGATCTGATCTGTAGCCCCCCCCCCCCCCCCCCCATCCCAAGATAAACATAATTTAATAGGAAATAAACATACATGTAACTGCGATTAAAACAAAAACAAGGCATATAATACTTAATATATTTATGCCCCAGCTCCGAAGGAGAGGGGGTATACTATTTTACTCTTCAAAGCTTGTCTGGCTGTCTGTCTCAGCAACTACTCTTTGTAGATGCTTGAAATTTTAGCACACTTTTTTTCTTTTGGAATGCCATATAGTGGGATTTATTTTTTTACCGATCCGATGTCAACTTCCTGTTTATCAATGCGTCTGTCCGTACAAAATTCACATCAGAGCGGGGTATTATTAGTGAACATTGGCTCACAGAAGTCTTTTTGCATCCGTATCTACAAGTTGTAATTGTTAAACCCTTATTTTTTTTAAGAAATATCTTACATTTTCCCATTGCATTGAAGAGCAGAGGAAATTCTGGTTTGTTATACAATCGAACTACTTACCATCTTTACAAAAAAATATGTCATGATTTTTCTCACTTTATCATCCATTGTTCGTGTTGGAATTGAAAGAAAAAACATGCTCTTAGGGGAATGCCTTTAATTTTTCAACAATACATAATAAATGATTATGATACAATGTTTAACTCTCCATCCCAACAAGGTTTTCTATACATTGTTCTAAAGTAAAGATATATAATCAAACGGTGTTTAAAATTCAACCAGCATTTTTTAAGTTACATTGGAGGAATAATACAAATGGTTTGTCTTAGTTCATTCATGCGTAATGTCCAACTATGGTGTAGGAGATAGAGTTTGAATCGTTACTGTGTCGGTGGATATTTTACTTTTACGGTGCCGGGGCCGATACAGTAAAAAAAAAAAGCACTGGGTGAAATAAGCAGTTTCCCGTCATGGGAAACTATATGGAAACCACATGGAAACCTCATGTTTACATCATGTTTCCTAGTGGTTTCCGCAGCGGATGCCAGGTTATTCCGTCAAGTTTCCGTACCACAGAAACTACTACGCTCCGATTCCATAAGGTATCCCGAACCACGGAAACCCCAGGAAACCTGAAGTTTCCTGAGCCTCCATGTAGTTTCCCGTAATGGGAAACCTGAAGATTCCACTGGTTTCCATAATTAGGAAACTATGTGGAATCGGAGCGTAGTGGTTTCCATGGAATGGAAACTCGATGGAATCCTCAGATTTCCCATGAACGGAAACTAGAGGAAACCTCGTGATTCCTCAAGTTTCCATGACTCAGGAAACTATATGGAATTGGAGCGTAGCGGTTTCCGTGTGATGGAAACTTGGTGGAATTATCTGGTGTCTCATAAAAGGAAATTACAGTGAAACTTCAAGATTCCCTTATTTTTCTGAGACGGGAAGCAATGTGTAATTGTGGTGTAATAGTTTCCATACCATGGAAACTACAGGGTAGGTTGAGCATTTCAATTTCGAAAAATGATTGACAAGCAACTGGAAGCTCAAGGATCCCTGTATTTTCCATGGTTAATCTTTCTTGTCTAGAATGTGAAAAGAGAACAGCAGGTTTAAATCAAAATATATATTATTAATTTCCTTGGTAAACTGTGTTTTCTTTTCAAAATCTATCAAGAAAATGTATAAAAAGGAAAAAGCATTATCAAATCATATGTTTAATTATTCATTTGATGTGCAAAAACATTATTTGAAAATGATATCAAAATAAATAAAATCATATATCTTGGTACACAATGAAGTAGTCTTTCACATCTAAGTCCATTCATAAAAACTTCTTTAAATACTCTATACTTCTTTCAACATCAGCTTCCGTTGTATTTTCTTCACATCATCTGCGTCGATCTGCGATATATTTTCATATAAAATTATTATTTGATGTAAGAATTGTATGCTTGAATATTATTTAGAAATCTTACAAGATCACTCAATGTCCTTTAATGTACCAATATCAGTGATTATAATTAGTTTCAGTCTTTAAATTTAATGACATGAAATCCGAATAATGAACATTACATAGTAAGGTTTTAAGCCAGATTAATATTAAAGCAGGTAAGATTGAGAATATGACCATCTCGTACATGTAGAACACTGCTTTTAGTTGAGTGAATTGGAGATAAATGTGCTCTGGACAAGGATATTACGAATCTTTTTTTTTCTTATTGACATTTGACCTAGAAATTTTGTTAAAGATCACTAAAAACCCTTCATCCCATGGCACACAAGCAAGATCATACCAAGGGAGAAAAATTATGCTCTGGACAAGGACTTTAAATAAAGATATATAGTGTGTTTTGATACTGACCTTTGACCTTGATAATTGGTCCAAGGTCACTTTTTACCCTCCATCCACAGGCACTCTATGAGTTAAATTTGAGTGAGATTGGGCTAAGAGGAGAAAAAATATACTCAGGACAAGTGATATCAGATGGACAGACAGATCATCTCATGGCATCTGCAGAACAGGACCCTAAAAAAACAATGCACATACATGTTAAGCTATATCCATACGAGTCAATATGAATTCATCATATGTTGCATTGCATACACATGTTTTAATAATGTTTAATACCTTATGAATAATTTCATATTGCATGTACACTCAGTTTACATACAAATAATCTAAATTTCATCAAAAACGACCAACATATCAGCCATTCAAGATTTAGTTAATCAACATTCAGTACAAGTTCTATATGCTATATCATATGTATAGACACTTACTAGTATTATTTACCTGCATTCTAAATCTTGTTTTATGTCATTGAAAATTAAGGTGATAGCCATTACCGATAACCAGTTTTTACTCCCAATTTACATACACGAATGTTGTAATGTTTGTTCAAAACTTCTCATTTATAAATATTATCTTATAGACTAAGTATATTTAGTTAACATATACCTACAGTTAAAGCTTCAAAGTGTTTCATTGAATATTTTAGAAATTACAGTCATCAAAATACTGACCAGCCAGAAATCAGTAAATTTTTATATTTCATTTTTGTCTTGTTTCATTTAACATATTTCAATGTTAGAAAGTTTTAGTAAGTTATAATATTAACTACTTTAGCATAGCCATACAGTTGAACTTTGGCATCTTGAATACCACAGATATGTCGAAGTAATTGGAAGTATTCTTTAAATATTTTACTCCTGATATCTCGAATCCTCAAATACATGTATCACAAAATAATTTTAATTGAACTTTGAACCTTGACAAAAGGACTCTTAAACAAATATTCATTATTCTTAAAATAAAGTCTACAGGTTACAAAATTATAAGTTGCTCAACAATGATCATATCAATAATATCTGAAAGAGTTGATCATTTCCCCTTGGGGTGAAGGGGGGGGGGGGGGCAGCTTCCTCTGTACAATTTAAAATATCCTTACTTTGTGTCAACCTTGGTTAAAATTAGTGGTTCTTGAGAAGAAGTTGAAAATGTGAAAAGCTCACTGATGGATCGACAGTTTGATGGACAAAAGACAAAACAAAAGGTATCAGAAAAGTTCACTCGAGTTTTTAGCTCAGGTGAACTAAAATCCTCACTGCATGGTGTATATTATGCTAGACATCATCCAGACAGAAAATTTTATAGAGAAGTGAAAAAGACTCCAAGCCATACAATTTCATAAGGCCAAACAAAAACATATGTTTGTTTACTGTTACATGCTGAAATAAAATAGGGTTGGTAGGTAGATTAAGATGCATGTAAAAGTTAAACTGACGAATGAGTGACTTATGGATTTTTACAACGAAAAAAAAATTGTGTTGGCTATTAGATATTGGGTCGGGGGGTGGGGGGTGGGGTAACCATAAACAAACATTTTTTTTTTATTATGCCTAACCTGTTGTAGTTTGCAGCTGGTAGTTCAACATTCCAATTAAAATTGGAATCAAGTTCTTTTCTTTTAATGCAATTGTCATACATGCCTATTTATGATTGAATTTATTACCACTTACCACATGATCACATCTTGATTCATCATACATCTTTAGTTACTGGTTCTCCTTTAATGTCAATTTTCTTCTCTCTGAAAGAATATATTATGTACAGTTGCTACACTGTATTGCATTCTGATTTCACTTATAAGACCAACAATAAACAAGAGTCCTAGGTGCCACTTTGCTCACCTGAGCACTTTGGGTAGGAAAAAGCATAAATCAGTTCTGTATTTAAAAGTTTAAATATAAAAGTGGATCAGAGGGGGGGGGGGGGTATGAATTCTATACTTTCGAAGGATGCTTTTGAATTAATATGATACATATTAGCATTGCTGTTCTTAAGAAGAAAATTTTTATTGATATATTCCTTTTCTTCCTTTTTACAGTAAAACTCGGTTATAACGAAGTCACTGGGACCTGTGAAATTACTTCGCTATATCCTTAATTTGTTATATCCAAATAGGGAATTAGTGAAATTTATTTAGCTGGGGATCCAAGAAAACTTCGCTATATCCGTGAATTCACAATATCCGTGTTCGTACTAAATGAGTTTTACTGTTTAACTATGATTCGATGTTATGGCCCCTTTATTCTCCTGGGGAGGGAGGGGGGAGTGTCATGATTTGAATAAATTGAATCTACATTACTTCAGGATGCTTTTATATTATTATGACTAATTTTGACTACATTGGTCTTGAGAAGAATTTTAAAGATCTTTCCTATGTATCAGTATTGTTAGTAAAATGTTGATTGCCGATTGTGGCCCCATCCTACCCATGGAGGTCATGATTTGAACATTCTTGCATCTTCACTACCTGAAGATGCTTCCATATAAATATGACAAATCATGGCTTTGCTGTTCTTGAATAGAAGAAATTTCTAAGATTTTTCCTATGTACTTTGATCCTTCATTGTAGCCCCGTCCTACCCCGGGGGTCATGATTTGAACGAACTTGAATTTACACTAGCTGAGGATGTTTCAACATAAGTTTCATCTTTCCTGATACAGTGGTTCTAGTGAAGAAGATTTTCAAAGATTTTATCCTATGTATTCCTACGTAAAACTTGATCATCAATACGTTTTATTTCCATCAGTGAACTCTTCAAAATTAGAGGCGCGTTTGGCCGTCTGACTGGGACAGCATGGCGTTGCGGATAATACAAACCTGCCAATCTCAATCCAGTTTTAAATGTTAAATGTATTTGTCATTCCAATTAAAGAATAGAAGAACTAAAAGACATATGTGAGAGAGCAAGAACCCTAAATTTATCATCCATAATGATCCATTAATAAAAAATACGACATTTCCGAGGCATGTGTACCGGTATTGTATTTAGAGGTACCATACGATAAATAGATACTGTATCATACATACGATCAACAATAGACATAAATTGATATCGTTGTCATTCCTACTCTTGATGTTTATAAAGTTCACAACAATAAAATATTTCATTTGCATTTTCTTAGGATTTGTTCATCGACATTCAACATATTGTTTACCATGTTTACATGTTTATGTTAGTTTGTCCCAGAAATCCTGCGAGATTTGTACATTTTCCGACTTTTTCACAAAAGAGTGGCACTGTGCACTAAGAAGTATAACTCTTCCATAGTGGAAATAGAACGTATTGTGGCCCCACCCTACACCCGGGGGTCATGATTTAAACAAATTTGAATCTACACTTCCTGAGGATGCTTCCAAATAAGTTTAATTTTTCCTGGCCCAGTGGTTCCAGAAAAGAAGATTTTAAAAGATGCCATTAATTTTTCATTTATTTGTAATTATCTCCCCTTAGAAGAAGATATGGTCCTTCATTTAAATAAAGTTGAATCCCCTTTACCCAAGGATACTTTGTAGCAAGTTTGATTGAAATTGGCCCTGTGGTTCTTGAGAAGAAGATTCAAATGTGAAAAGTTTAAGACAATGACAGCGACAGACAAATTTTGATCAGAAAAGCTCAATTGGCTCAGGTGAGCTATGACTGATTTGTTTGATGTACTCCAAAAGATCCATCAAAATCACCCCTACCCAATCATTTTTTTAAGTATTTTAATTTTACTTCATTTTTTTTTTGGGGGGGGGGGGGGGGGTTCCAGGGAAATAAAGTTTGTTTCATTATAAAGTTGAGGTTTATAATTTCTCCAAGACACTTGTTTTAACGAGAGCAATAAATATTAAACCTGTCTAGCTGTCCAGTGTGTAATGAAACATCAATAAATTTCTAATTCTGTGTTTTTGTATGACAAAAAATCAATTTGTTAGATACTGCCAAAAAAAAAATCTACCTACCTACTTACCTATTTTACAAAATTTGGGTCGAAGTACACAGGGTTGTCCCTAAGAATTGAAATAGAAGGGGACATTTAAAACGTAGAAGGGGAACTGGGGTTCCTCCCTTACTGGGGAGTTTAGGAGGAATATCAAAATAACCGGGGGATTATTTACATCATTAAAGTTGGGGAAATTCCTCGGCCCCCGGGTCTTAGAGACAACCCTGAGTACATCTGATCAAACAAAAGTATTTTTAATAATGGCAAAAACTTCAACAACTACCAGGGAGGAATAAAATAAACAAAAATTTATCGTTATCATACAACATATATCAAACAAAAATTTCAAACAAATGAGGATTCACTTATTTTTACCATTAGACTTCTATGATGTTGCGACCACCATCAATAACTGATGATTGTTACTCAGATGATTCATTTGCATTACTTGAAATACTATCAAAAATGATCAATATTTGTACATCTTGTAGGCTTATTATTTAAAACATTTTCAGTAAATCTCTCAGCAGGTCACAAATGAGAAATTTTGTCTTTTGAACAGTAAACTATTTCAATTTACAATCTATCACTAGATTGTTAAACAGTTGTTATATTATTATAGACAGTACTTACAAACCAATACATTTTCCCTATACATATCATCATTATGCATATGAATAAGGGTTGTGTTATGACTTTGTAAGATGTATATGTACTCTAGTTACAGACAATCTATTTAAATTGTTCTAATGATTCTTCATAATTTCTAATATTATCTGCCAAATAAAGGCGGCTTACAATAGTCAGGACTCTCTCTTTTAACTGTTTAAATTTCCATCGATGATGATGTCCTTCGTGAATAATCTGATAAGTTGAGATTGCGGACACTTTTTGTTTAAATATTGATGACTTAATCGTAATTTAGTAGGAGAAATAATTCATTTTTACCTTGTCGTTACATCATAAAAAGTTCCAGAACTCCAAAAGTACAAGTTGCATTCCGAGAACACATGTATTCAAACCGGATATATGTTTGTCTGTATTAGCAAAGAAACCATATTCGGTACAAACATTATTATCCGATTTAACAACGAAAAAAAATTTCATACACTTTTCATTTATTTATCCTGGCGTTACCGGTTTTCGATAGTGTAAAACTTTAGTCACAAATTTAATCTGTGCATATATGTTTTTCTCACCTTAACTATTTATGTGTCATTAGTCAACAATACATAAATATATCTGACCTTAATTTGTTTTTGAAATCATAAGAATTCCAGTACTGTTACAACTTTCTTTGGATCCGCCATAATCCGAGTTGTTTTGAATGACGTCACCTATTTTCGATAGCAAGTATGGCGCACAGTAATTGGCATAAAAACATAAAATTAAATTAATATGTTGTGTTTTTTTTGTTTTGTTTTGTTCGTTTGTTTGTTTGTTTATTTATTTTTTTTAACGATCTTAACAAAAATAAATAATAATTAACCAAAACATTTAATAGAATTTCTTCAATTTTTTTTTTTTTTTTTTTTTTTTTTTGAAATTTTATGAAATTGAAAATTCAAGTCAGGAATCATTGACTGAAATAAAAATGTCAAACACAATGAGGGCATTTGATTTGTGTGTCTCTTCTGATTACTTTTTCCTTCACACAGTAGGACAGGTGCACCCAGTGTCCACATTGGCATTGTCCCCACCTAACAAACTCAATGTAAGGCTTAAACTTCAATTGGTCAGGCTCCAGTCTATCACAGACGCAACACTTTTCCTCATCAGCTAATGACTCCTCATCTGACAAATCAACTGATGGACGTGAAGTATTTGAAACCTTGGACGGACCTGCTGTATCTTTAGAAGGACCTGCAATTTGGTTTTCCACTAGCTTTGCATTCCCTTTTCCTTTTCCCTTCCCTTTTCCTTTTGTTGAGTGTTCCGACTTTTCATTGTATGCCTGAATTTTATCAAATACATTCTTTTCTGTTATGGCTTTCCCTGCAATTATGGAACTGAGATTTCTTCTTGGTTTTTTTGCCTTCTCTACAGCTAAGAGGACCTCTCCACCACGCTTGTTGAAAAAGCTTTCAGCAGTAAAATTAACTTTTTCATCAGAGATAACAGTAGCTGTTGTTGAAGTTTTGGTGATGTCTACCTTGCCTTTGTATACAAGAGATGGTAAAGTCCTGCTTTCACTAATTGTTGATGAATTCAGAGGATAAATACCAGTTTTCCTGAAGGCTGATCTTAAATTCTGAGGACTAAGGGCAGTGTCGTAAACTTTGCATACAAGCCTGCACACGTCATACCTTGTCACTGAACGACCGACACTCTGTCGCATAAATTTATGAGCTTCTTGCTGATAAAGAGTCTCGAATGGACCAAAACAGCCAACGTCCATCGGCTGTAAAAGATGACTCGTGTGAGGAGGCAAGACAAAAAGAATGATGTTGTTTTCACGGGCCCACTGGATTAATGAAAGAGATGTATGGCTTCTGTGACCATCATACAAAAGCAAAATCGGCTGACCGGGGTTCCCAGAGGCATATCTGGTAAAATGATTCTTGACATAGTTATTGAAAATTTCAGTATTTGAATAGCCTGTGTCACTCATGGTCCCATCACAGCCAGTGGTGGCACCATCTAATAATTCAGGTAACAAACGTTTACCTGGAAACACCAGAAATGGAGGAATACTGCACCCCACAGCGTTTCCACATCCAATAACAGTAATTGTTTGGGACCTCTCAGATGTTACAACTTGTGCTGCCATCCCTTTTGCTGCAACAATGTTTGGAGGCTTTGACCCACCTGTGTTTATTCCCTTTTCATCAACATTAAATATAAGTTGAGGCTTATCCCCCAGTCCATACCTGTCAATGATGATTTTTAGCTCTTCAAAGTACTTGCTAATACATTCCGGAGATGCGGCTTTTGCTCGTAGTTCTGATAACCCTGATGGTTTTACTGCATGAAGCTCAGGCCACCTCCTCATGAAGTTATAATACCACTTCATTGTTAAGTCCTTCCCCTTTTCCCTAATACAGAGATCTACAGCATAGTCAGAGGCAAGGTTCAGCACCTCTGCACGGGTATATCCATATCCTATCTCAGACATTGTCTTCACATGCTCCACTATGTAAGATTCCTGTTCCTGAGTAAACAGTGGTGGAGGTCCTGATGATGCTACATCAATACTTATCCGTCCATCCACCCTGTCTCTTAAAGTTGTCAGGGGAACTTGAAACCGTTTGGCAGCACCATGAACACTCATCCCCCCTTTTACTGCTTGGAAAGCATTATCCAAAGCCTCTGGACTATAGTTCTTGTAATTTCCCCTTTGAATGGAAAATATCTACAAGGAAACAAACAATAAAGCAACAGAAACAAAATCTTGAAACATAGAAAAATCTCGAAATTTAAAATAAAATACATGTAACGGGCTTCCATACTTTTTTTTTAAAAGCGGAAGTTTGCTCAAAATGAGGCTTATCTATTTTTAGACCATAACGCAGAGCTTTTAAACAGACGACAACTTAGGGTGATCAGATGTTGTTTTCAGGCTTAGATGATAAGGTATTTAGGGTGGATTTTTTTGCATTATGTAAAAAGGGCGTGATTTGAATAGATAAAGAGAGAAATAATATCTTACCTCTCTAAATGGCATAATTTTCGATCTTTTTGGGTTTTTTAAACACTCTACGTCTGATGCTAATTTTAGGAGAAGCGTTCCGAAAAATGACGTCAGGATTTCCGAATGATTGTTATAAAAAGTAGCCTATCGAAATTAGGATTCTATCGAAAATAGGTAACGGCACGATATAGAGAGAGAGAACTATTATAGTAAGCATTCATTTTCATTTAAAAAAATCTACAAAGGCGAAACGTTAACATACAACATACAGCATGGAAAAAGACAAATGTGGTGCCATAGGGCCTAACTATACAAAGTCTACTATCTATACATCTATGATTGGAACGACTTTACTTTACCGGTCCCCAGAAAAAAGGCGCTAAAATATAGTGTCGCCGTAGGCGACTTCAAGATATATGAGATCGCGTGAGCGATCGAAAAAAATAAAAAATATGAGGTTTTAAGCCTTTTTGACCCCAAATTCGAATTCTACGGTTAAAAGTTTAGTTTAAAACTTCGTTTATAAACGAAGTTTTTAACCTCGTTTTCTGAAAAAAAGTAATAAATGTTGTTTATTCAGTGAAAAGGAGACAAAAAATAATTGTGAACGAAGCGCGTGCGGCGCATGCTTAGTGCCGTTTCTTTCGTACTTAGCCATTTTTTTCATGTAAACAAACCAACGAGATGTCGTTGAAGCTGAATTAAGATCTTGCAAAAAATACAGATGCAACTGAATTTCTTAATTAATCTAAAAGAACAAGACACTAACCCTTATCTCTCGGATGGTATGCGAGGACTAACCCAAATCTCCCAGGCGGATGCTAGACCATGCTAGACTAACCCATGTGCGAGGACTAACCCTAATCTCTCGGATATATGCGAGACTAACCCTAATCAGTCGAAAACTTATGCAAGGACTAACCCTAATCTTTCAGGTGGGTGCAAGACTAACCCTAACCAGTCGAAAAATGTGCAAAACCAACCCTAATCAGTTGAGTGACGTAAATCTTACGTCATAGTGCAATGAGCGCGCGGATCTTGCGGATCTGGGGACCGGTAAAGTAAAGTCTACCCCTATGATTGAACGTAAAACACTAAATATTGTATAATTCAAGTTTCTCTTTCCGTTTTTTCAATGTGTAAACTAACATATTTAAAACTTTGATATCAAACTTTTCAAAATGGCGTCAAAACGAATGTGGTCTTCGATGGGAAAGATTTGTTCTGCCCAATATTAATATTATTTACCGTAAAAAGTATATAAAAATATACGTACACTAATCCTTGGTTGTTGATCATTGCATTTTCATAGTTTTAAAGACACTGGGTGGTGAAAACATCGTTAACTTTTCACATTTGCACCTTACACCCGAGTCCATGCATCTCCGTCTTGCTCAACTCCAAAAATGGCGCCTCGTGAAAATTGACCAATGAAATTAAAGCCTCTGCAGAGCGATGCATTATGGGAAACGGAACCTGTTTACGTTAATTATGTTAGAGGGTAATAAAAGTTTTTACATATAATATAATTTCCCTATTACGGTGATTATGAGTTCATATCCTTAGTGAAGTTCCTCACTAATCATAGAAAGGGGGTGTTCCTCAATAAATTTGCTGATAATTAGTATACTATAGAAAACAAAGAGGTTTTCTGAGAGTGACCAGAGACATTTTATGTTTCTGGTGTGACCCCTCAAATTAATTGACTTGGGGGGGGGGGGGGGGGTACTTAGTGCCCATCCAAACAGAAAATGTCCGGTTACCCCCCCCCCCCTACTTTTTCATTAAATTATTCATTATTCTGATTAATGTATAATGTCACAACGAAAGATGTTAAACCTTTACACATGTATACATGTTTTAGAATTTGAAGCGTCAGAAAATGAATATTAGTTGAGGACCGTAGAAAATTAGGGGAGGGGGGGGGCATAGTGGACATGCCATACGTCCCTAAACATATTTTTTACAGTATAGAAAACAAAGCTTATTTCCTGTTGCGCCCCTCAAAATAAACGTTTGATGACTCTTTATCAGCTGTTTTTTATTTTGTGACAAGAATGTTGTCCTTTGAAGTCTGCCGTAAATTTCGATCTGCATTTGGCATGCAAATGAACTACATGACATGTATACAGAACAGTATATTTTATTTTTAGTGATGATGGAAAAGTTCGGTGTCAACAATTGCTAGTTAGTAGAAGGAATCAGGGTATGTTAGACTAGTATACACTAGTGAAAATCAAGACAAAATAATTTAATTACCAGCAAGGACGGTTCAAGAATAATAAAGATTTGATGATTTTTTTCTCTTGTTCGGCTTTAGATACTATTTTGAACCCCTCCTTTTTTGGTTTCGATTTTAGCCTGATATCAATAATAATCAGTGGACGAAATTGCTGGACTTTTTTCTATTTGCTATATTTTACTTCAAACATCTTTGCCTTTAGTTAAGATAATTCTCACCGTTATAATGTATCAGAATTTTTCACATTAAGTTTGAATATTGATTTATAAAAAAAGAGAGTAAACACAAGGTGGAAAAAACGAATCAATATCAAAGCAAAGGTAGGGAAAACAGTATTTTAATTTGGAAAACACCGGCCCGTAGAATGCGGGGGGGGGGGGGGGAGGGGGGGCAGGGGGTGAAAGTAAATGGTTATGCTCTTCTTATTTTTTTTTTTTTGTTGGCTTGTCAGATTTTTATGGAAGCCCCCCCCCCCACTTTTGAAACTGTTGCTACTGACCTGAAACACATAATTAAAATAAGCTCAGAATTATTGTAGGTAACCTACAATCATGTCCATTGCGTTCAGAATTTTAGTCGTAACTGGTAACAATTTGTCAATATTTGATCATCTGATTTGTTGGAAAATAATGCCCGGTGTATACTCGTTGATGTGCAGGGCTGTATATATATACGTGGCTTTAGCCGTTCAGCCAGTACCGCCCTGTATCTTTCATATATAACTTTTTTCTGGTAATTTCTGCTAAGGTTTGCTAGTTAAGAACGTATTAACTTTCTGGTAAAGTTTGTGCCCCAAACTGAAATTATACAGGCCTATGGTTTGAGTAGACAGTTTTCAGTGCAGTTTTTTTTTTTTAGATAAGTAATGGTGCATGTAGGGGTATAAAAATCAAGAAATGGACGGCATGTATAAAGAAATGTTTGTACATGTAGAAGTATTGACAACCACCACATCAGTACATTATACCTAAATATCGAAAGAAACTATTTTCTCTCCATTTTTTGAAGGAGGGGAGGGGGCTTAAATTTGAAAGGGGTAACCTTCCGTTTAACATAATACACGATTTAAAAATATTAAGTTTTCGCTAAGCATCTACGTGTAAAACAATTAATAATTTTTTTTCTTCAATGAATTGCCTTAGCATGCAGTTCTTCAGAAGACGTTGTTCTTAAGGAAAAGAAAATCATGTTATATAAATATCATAGACTTTTCTTTATTTAGAGCCAGCATTGGTCTTTGTGTACAAAATGGCTAAATTAAATATACGTGCATGTATGCATTTAAGACCAACATTATTGTAATTCCCTGCGAAAAATGAAGACATATCAGGGTCTGTGTACAGATATATATAAAAAATAAGTTATTTAGTTAACACTCATTAATTTTGTATATGAATATTATTCTGCTGTGTTATCTTATCAATGTCTTTGTAGAGGACTATATACGAAGTTCACACAAAACATTAGTAATTTAGTTCTTATGTTGTATAATAGATCCCTCTGCATCCTTTCTCATAAACAATTTGCGAATTAAGCAGGCAACAAAGTTGATAATTAACAATTCTTTCTATGTTTTCAATATTCAAAGTTTACATTGATGTCAAACAAGGACGATTCGTTATTTACCGATTAAGAAATTTTATTTCATTTATCTATGCACTTACAAATTTGTTTGAAAAAGAATTATGATTTAACACATAACGAGAATTTAGATTTATTCTAGACCGATAGAAAAGTATATTTAATTTTTAAATGGTTAGGAAATTTTGTCTTGTAATCAGTAATGAAAAAACTAGAGCCGAGCTCGTTGCAATGCAACGAATAGGTCTTCCGTCGGAGCTCCGGACAGGACAGAGCGACCTTGAGTCAAGGTCATGCAACATTTTAAGGTTATAAACAATCCTGTAAGGGGCATCAACTTTCAATGTTTCAACAGTAGAAAGACAGTAAAGGAATGTAGAATTCCCCTGTCAGTGAACTTGAACTTGTCCAAATAACTTTGCGTCAAGCCATGACACATTCTGCAGCTGGTTAAGAGCAAACACCATCTTTATGTCACCGACGTAAAAAAAAATCACAGTCACGTATTCTTTCAGACTATTCATCCAAAACATCATATTCTAAGTGACCTCGAATTTAAGTCAAGGCCATTACACACTCTGGATGATATATTTATCATCTTTTCAGTGAAATGCAAATGCATGTAATTTTTTCTTTTACAAAAGTATAGACCTTTTTGTTTATTTGTTTGTATGTTCTTTAACGTCCCTTTCGAGAATTTTTCAATCATATGGAGACGCCACCATTTGCCGATGGAGATCTGCAAATTTTGACCTATACTCGGCACACATGGCCATTTAGCAGTGAGGGATCTTTTTCGTGCCAGCACCTACTGCCAGACGGGACCTCAGTTTGTACGGTCTCATCCGAAGGATCAGTCTCTGCGTCCCACAGTGGGATTCGAACCTGCGACGTAAGGATCTCCATAATCCACGACTCTAGAGCAGACACTCTTACCACTGCGCCACTTGGGCGACTAGACCTTTTTGAATTTTACACTTATTATATCAGTGACCTTGAACTTGCCTAAATGACCTATGTTAAGGTCAAAAACAACCTTTGAACAAATTATGAGCTTCCAGTGATACCCAATGACAAAGATATACCTGAAAAAGAATATTGCACTTTTCTGTCAGTGACCTTGAACTTGCCAGAAAGACCTTGGATCAAGGTCAAACACATTCTTGGATCATAAGCAATCTCTGTATCAAGTAAAAGCTCCCAGTGATTTTATATAACAAAGTTATAGCATGTGGAAAAAAATAATATTTATCTGCCAGTGACCTTGAACTTGCCGAAAAAACCTTTGTTCAAGGTCAGGAAAACCCATCTCAAGCAATCCGAGAAAAAGTTTCCTGTGTTCCTCCCACCCCTTATAAATTTATAATCCAGGCACGAATTTTGCCACTTCTTCTGCCAGTCTAGTACTATGTAATCTCAAACCGGTGGATCATAAGCAATCTTTGTTCCAAGTATGAGCTTCAAAAGTTATAACACATACAGTAATCTTACAGTTTTCTGTCAGTGACCTTGAACTTACAGGAATGACCTTGGATGAAAGTCGTGTCAAACCCTTTAATTTTGTCATAAGCAATTTCTGTATCAAGTATGATACTTGCTATTTTTTTCCAATGACCTTGAACTTGCTGGAATGATGTTGGATCAAAACCATGACATACCTTCGGATCATTAGTAATCTTTGTACCAAGTATGACCTTCCAGTTTCTTCATAACAAAGTTATAATATCCTTGGCGAACTATCACGTACAGACGGACAGCTAGGCAGACGGACAGTGTGATTCCAATAGACTCAAAACACGCCCACCCCAAACCCACACACTTCGTTTGGGGGGATATATAAATTCCTTTGTTAAATTATGAACACTCTTTCCGGCCCAAACCTTCTCCCTGGAATCAATATTTGAAAAAAAAAAATGAATGTATGCTATGTTGGAAATTTTCTCATTCTAGTCCAGGGATTCTTGAGAATACTATTTTCAAATGACCCCATGCGCGGATCTAGAGGGGGTTGGGGTCAGTTAAATGTATATACTAAACAAAAGGCCCATGGGCCACATCGCTCACCTGAGTAACTTTGGCCATGCTGTTAATTACCAGACTTCCCCCCTTGTAATACCTATTGTGGCCCCACCCTACCCCCAGGGGCCATGATTTGAACAATTTAGAATCTACACTACCCCAGGATGCTTCCAAAAAAGTTTCAGCTTTTCTGGCTCAGTGGTTCTTGAGAAGAAGATATTTAAAGATTTTTCCTATATATTTCAATGTAAAACTTGTATTTCCTATTGTGGCCCCGCCCTATCCCCGGGGGTCATGATTTGAACAATTTAGAATCTACACTACCCCAGGATGCTTCCACATAAGTTTCAGCTTTTCTGGCCCAGTGGTTCTTTAGAAGAAGATTTTTAAAGATTTTTCCTATATATTTCAATGTAAAACTTGTATTCCCTATTGTGGCCTCGCCCTACCCCCAGGGGTCATGATTTGAACAATTTAGAATCTACACTACCCCAGGATGCTTCCACATAAGTTTCAGCTTTTCTGGCCCAGTGGTTCTTGAGAAGAAGATTTTTAAAGATTTTTCCTATATATTTCAATGTAAAACTTGGATTCCCTATTGTGGCCCCGCCCTACCCCCGGGGGTCATGACTTTAACAATTTAGAATTTTCACTATCCCAGGATGCTTCCACGTAAGTTTCAGCTTTTCTGGCCCAGTGGTTCTTGAGAAGAAGATTTTTTAATGAACCCACCCTATTTTTGTCTTTTCTTGATTATCTCCCCTTGTAAGGGGACTTGGTCCTTTATTTTAAAAATGTAAACTCCCCTTCCCCCAAGGATACTTTGTACCAAGTTTGGTTAAAATTGGCCCAGTGGTTCTTGAGAAGTAGTTGAAAATGTGAAAAGTTTACAGACGGACGGACGACGGACAACGGGTGATCAGAAAAGCTCACTTGAGCTTTCAGCTCAGGTGAGCTAACAAGTAAAACTGACCATGCCCCCCCCCCCCCCTTAGAAAACACGGACCCTTCCTCGAAAACGCGGATCTGTGTTAAAATGGTACGAAAAGTCTTAGGTATGAAGCTTTAAAAGTCAACGACCCCCCCCCCTCCCCCATACACACACACAAACACACACACGAAATAGGTTTTTCACGTTTGGGAAAAGAGTTTCTTTTTTTTTTTGGCTCGTCAAGAAATTTCTGGGTTGAAATATTTTTTTTTATTGGGATCCCCTCCCCTCCCCCCCCCCCTCCGTGGAAAAAAATTCCTTGATCTGCGCCTGGACCCCATCTAATTTTTTCTACATGTATCCGTTAAAAGAGGATGTGACCCTTCATTTGAACAAAACTTTACCGAAAATATTCTGTGTTAATTTTCGTTGTTATGGTCCAGTGGTTCTTGATAAGATAAAAATGAGAAAAATTTACGAGTAGCTTTAGAACAACAACGACGATAATGCTTATATACACCAATATAGCAAACAAAGATGAAGAATTATGAACAGCAAAAGCTTACTTGGGTTTTTGGCTTGGGAGATGAGATACTTATTAAAAATTGAAATTATTTTGTCATTTTTTTTTACAATCGACGGGCCTGCATTTCAAAGAGAGAGAGAGAGAGAGAGAGAATTTCTAGCTAGGTCTTTGAATAACAGTGAGATCGGTTCAGAAAACCAGGTCCCTCAGAATGTACATGTATATAAAATAGGCAGTGCCTTTCTCTCGGAATTCATCACCTGCTTCTATAAAGCTCCATCCTCACTTGTACTGACATGTACCTGGTAAAACCAACCGACTGCGAAGGAAAACATTCTATTTATTTCGAGGATGGGGGTTTACGTATAGTGATGAGAGGAAATTTATTCACCTATACGTTCATTAAATATGAAAGATTGCTTCTGAGTATTTGTATACGATCGCACGACTTTCGTGTTAATTTATAAAAAGTTAGATTATGAAAGCAAAGAACTAAACTAACATTTGTTGTAGATGAATTAAATAATTATTTAGCCGTTTATAAGGTTTTTTTAACATCTGTAAGAACCACTTTATTTTAAAAAACAAATAATCGTCCTATTATTGGCGCCCATGATATATTAGACTATGTGTTTAAATAAAACATAATTCAGATATCGACATCCAAAAGAACAACACATTCTTTTTCAGTGGCGGAAACAGGAATCTTGAAAAGGGGGCCCGACCAGTTTTTTTGTCGGGGTAGGGGCCCAAAGCCATATTATAAATTGATTTATTAAATCTTGTGTATATTTTGGATACAAAAGGGGGCCATGGGCGGATATAAGATTTGTGATGGGGGGGGCGTGGATAACTTCGTTCAGGCAGGGGGACTGGGGGCCGCCTTAAGGCCCCCAGTGGGTCCAGGGCGAAGCCCTGGTGGTGGCCCAGGGCGCGAAGCCCCCGGAAGCTCCTGGGTTTTCTTGAATTTTAAGAGTCAGTAAAACCAGACACAAAAATAGTTGTATTGATTGCTTCCTTTACACAAAAGCCTATAAGATATGAATTAAGTTTGTAACTTACAATACTCTTAAGTCTTTGTAGGAATTTCACGTCTGCTTAAGAATAATGTACAAATTTATTAATCATTTGATAATTTTTATTTCAAATTTACTCTTGAGAAAGCAGAAACTTTGTGTATCTCCGAACTTCGTGAATCTCCGAACTTCGTGTATGTCAGAAGTCGTTCTGAATCATTATTATTTCAGCAAGGATGCTAGTCAACCTGATATTTGTATGTAACTCTAATGTTATTCCAAAAAGTGTTGTTATTTTTTTTTAAATTCCATTCACTGACCTACACATGTATCTCCACCGCAGCCAACGAAACAATATAAACAAACACGCTGTAACGTGCAGTTCCCTTTATAGCAGTATGAAATAAAGAAGCACAATGATACACAAAGAATATCTGAATATTGAAAAATTAAATATTGCAACGTTTGTTTTTATAAGTATTATACATATATGACAGATACACTGTATGGTAGGGTGGTGTAATTTCGACCGATTATTTTTTTTATATTTAGATTTGTTCAAGTATGTCACTGCCTATTACATGTGTTACGCTCAACATTTACTGGATTATTTTTCCTTCGGAATACCTTTTATTGTTCAGATTACATTGTGTTATATGTATTATTCGTCATGATATAAAATAAATGTGTTCGATTTACAAGATATGTGTGTTGGGTAACTTCAGCTGCACACGGGGTATTTTCGATCGATGTGCAAATATAAATGAAATTATTCGCGTCATCTCTAATTTAAAAAAAATACATATTAATTTAAATTATTCTGTTGTAAAACATAAAAGATTGTGAAAAAATGCTGACAAAAAGAAAAAAAAGCAATTTTCAAAATGTACCTAATTTGAAGACATTTACCGATTTATCAAGGCATGCTACAAATATATATACAGGTATGCGCAGGCATCTAAACCGCATCTAAACAAAACAGATGATTTTTTCACGGTTATAGAACTAGTTTCTACGGAGTATTCTTGTACATAATATTATCCTAATACTTTTTTTATACGGATGGTGGTCATGATTTTTTTCTGGTAACAAATAGCATTGCGTCATTTTCATTGGTCGAACTGAGTTACCTGCTGACGCCGTATTCATGCAAAGGGTAACTTCGGCCGATTTCTGTTCAGCTGATTTGCATTTTATTTGTAAAAACTAAATACTATAAATTTAAAAGGTATGAATTTAAGTTGCAAATTTAAACATAGTTGATAAATTTCACGCCAGGAATATCCACTGTGTCTTTCTGTATATACAAGATATTTTTAGAGGTGATAAACTGATAATTCCCCGCAATGGTTTAAAAATACTCGTCCGTAATTTTTCGGGCGATAAAGTTTCTTCTTGGATGTAATTTTCCAGTAAAGAAATAAATTTCGCCTATTATTATCAACACTGATTTGTATATGAAAAATGCATTTTCTTTCTGCATAAAATAGATGTGTGTACACTATAATGGGTTATAAACAAATTATTTTAAGGTATTTATGAACAGTCGAAATTAACCAGGTGGTCGAAGTTACACTCGTCTGTGACCATCCTAACCTATATCCTGACGTTAAAAAAAAGTCTTGTATCTATGTAAGTAAATTACTGCATAGTTACACCATTTGATAAATAAATACATCAATCAGTGGATAGGTTTGTAACGTAGACCTTCTGATTTTAAATTCATTTATTTACCTCACTCGGCACACCTCGGCCGATTCGTACCTCATCTGGATGAAGGTGACGGAATCAGCCGAGGTTTGCCGAAAGTTATTTACCTTAGACCAGTCTTTAAATATTGCAGTATTTTTCTTTGCATCATTATAGGAAATTGACAAGTGCTGTCTTACCCTTCAAACGAAATCGGGAGACGTTTTCCGCTTTGAATAATTATGAGATAATATTCATAGCCTAGGGAATGCAAGGTTTTCAGACTTGATTTTTAAGAAAACTGATACTTGGTCATAAAATAGAATTACCATTTTTTAATTGACCATTAATTATAAAACCAAAGTATGGCATTATTAATATTAGTCATGTCATATTTAGAAAATTTTAAGGGGGGGGGGGGGGGGGGGGCGTGCGCCCCCAAGCCCCACTTAAATCCGCCAGTGGGGGCAGGCCCCCTGAACCTCCTCTAAATCTGTCAGTGTTTTCTTTCATTATACGGACTTGCAGAATAAGCGAAATACTCCAGACATTTAATAAAAATCTCAAACCCGATCTAAAACGCGTTGACAAAGTCAAACCAGACGGTTTTAGTTTTTACGGCATTTTTACAGTGATATGAGAAAAGTCGGATAATTGCTGTTAATTTTAAGAAATAAAGTTCGGCATTTTTCAACCTCGTTCGGTATAATATAATTTACTGATAATTTTTTCCGTTAAGGAGGAACACATGGACGAAGGATAAAAAAAGAGGTATTCTGCATGTACATGTACACATCATTGCTATAATTGTGTACTCGGGATTAAACCCAAAATCCTTCGTTACATTGTATTTGGGTATGATTTTCACATGTTCTAAGGCGGATAATCATTTATTTTTTTCTGTCTAAAGACAATAATTTCAGTTAATAGAGAAATGTTTTTATTTCGTCGTTTTTTTTCCCCATCCTTTTGGTTTACACGTTTGCGTTGTACACAAAAGCGTGTGTTCATATACCGCTGTTTCTACACGCTATCGATGTGATCAGGGAGAACATGATATCCCCCAGCAATTTACTTCTTATGAAAACACTCAATGAAAACATATTAGGTGAAAATATATACACCCATTAGTATCTTAGTACCTTAGTATCGACCTGTTTAATTGCAATGTCACCAACCGTAACGATCGCTGGCCAGGACTTGAATATAATTTATTACCGTTATTAAAACAACTCGTCAGCTGAGTGGACCTATGATTTAAACAGTAAAATAGGGAAATTCCAGAGTTCGAAGTGTATTTATTTTGGGCGCTCTTCCGCATAAACAAATTAAATCGCATTTACGCGTACTTACATGCATGTACCAATAATTTGTGTCATAGGTAAATTCAATTTATTAGATGAAATAAAACAAATGCATAAGATTAATCTTCCTAAACAACACGTTTTTAAAACAATCTATCTGATATAACTGACGGTATAAAATAACAAAGAAAATAAAGGGTTTGTGTTTGTATTTAATTTGGAATGAGAACAAATCTTAAACTGTCAAATCACTTATAAAACATACTTCGTTTTCCAGACACTAATTGCCATGCGTAATCTTCACATGCACTGACCAAGAGGTCACAAGTTTGAAATGTATGGCTTCTCATTGCGTGAGTTTTTTCAACACATGTCGGAGTAGACTATCTAAGCCAATTGATTCCCAAAGAAAACTGCATAGGAAGGGGGTTTTTTTGGTACACTTTTTAACGGGTAAAATTCATTCGACGCTCGATAGAATTTTCAAATACAAGTGAAATATTGAGGCGGTTAAGTTACATGCGTCCGACCTAGTATTTTGTATGCAATAATATTGTAAGTTAGGAAGAAAATAATACAAACTCAAAAGTACTTAATTTTATTTTCGATTTTCCTGACAATTAAAAATGTGACCTCTACATACAATTATCGTTTTTAATTACATACATCCTGTTTAATGTTCATGAAAGAAATAGCAACTCGTTAAATAATAACATAAGAGAGATAAATAAACTTTTTCTTTAATACGCAAAGAAAGTGGTCTTTTCGGCATTCAAAATGCATTGAATTTGAAGTGAATAAGTGAAAGGCAGTTAAGACTAGCTGATTAAAACGAGCGAGTGATAATTAAACAGTAAGACGGAATCATATGAAAGATTCGAAATGATTTTAAAGTAATTTTCCACAAAGCGCAATTATCTCAACAATGCAGTGTTTATAAGAATAAATATGCAACTTTCTTGTAATTGAGCGAATAAAATATAAATCGAAATGTACTAGCGACTTAATCAAAGATATGAAATAATCTGAAAGATTCAACATATTTATCCACTCATCACTTAGTTAAAATGTATTTGGAATGGCCATTCTATGGTTTGTTTTGTGTATGACCTTAGGTCGCTGGTTCACACGCCGATTGATCCTCGGTGACCTCCTTTGCCACGCGCTATCGAGGGAGGGGTTACATAATTGTAAACACACGAGGTGAATGTAAAAGGCGTGTGTACTTAATGGCTGTGAATAGTCTATGTTTAAAGTTTTGTTTTATTCTCTAACTTTATTGTTTGTTTTTATATGATAAGAAGAAAAGGTTATCTTTTTTTTCCCTGTTTAGTAGACTGGTTTATCCAAATTTGAAAACAAACGAAATAAAAGGGAAAGTTGTCAGTAAATAATTTGGAAATAAAGCACAAAATACTTCAAAAACCTGATTCTAAAGAATATTAGCATCTAATATAGCAAGGTTTATTATTTATAGTAAGTTTATTTTAATCACACGCATGAAGAGCTCTTGTTTACTTGCTGAATGAAAACACTTACCTGTATATGTGTTATGCTTCTAGCTCATTTAGAACACAAGACTCAAACAAAATAACATTTTCTTGAGATCAATAAGATGTTAAATAACAACTTTGATTACGGCAGCTATTTCGAAATATTTACCATTTTTGAGTTATAAAGCAAAAACTTTAAAGGGCCCCAGATCGCTAATTTTAGGGGCCAGATCCTTTTTAGTGGTCTCAAATCAAAGGCCTTAAAATTGTGCACAACTTTTATTCTACATGTTTTATCAAAATATTTTTAGTTTAGAAGATAAAAAGGAAAATATGTGTAAATTTTCGCTCTTTTTGGCGTTCTAATTTTTGACCCCTCTCTAGCGCCATTTTGAATACAGAAATTGAAAAACAAAAACCGATGTGCACAACTTCAGTGCTTCTATTATTTAAATTCGGTATAATTTCTACTCCAGCTTCAGTAGTCTCTGAGCCTTTGTCTGGAAATGAAGCCTCCTGAATTTTCATTTAAAGGGAGATAACCCAAAAGCGGAAGTGGGTTTTTGAAATGTTTGACAGCATTCTGATAGAATTTTGTAACGTCTTTAAACCCTGCAAATTTGAGCAAAATCCGTTGAGAAATGAGCAAGATATGAGGTCTCAAAGTTGGCGTCTAGGAAAAAAAAAGAATAATAAGAATAATCTTAACCATCAGAATCAGTAGAAGGTCTTCCGCCTGGAGCGGAAGACCTTAATAAAATACGATTCTTTTTTTTCCTTCTCTCATTGAACATCTTAAAATTAATGTAGCTTATTTTATCAATATTCTGTGGTCTTATTGATAATTTAAATTATTTTTTTTTTAAATTAAATCAATGGCCAGCAGTTATCACCTAAATTTAAACTGAATTTGTGGAGACTATGTGTATGTACATGCTTGACCACAGCCCATTGTTCCCCTTAGGGAGAAAACCCTCTCAAATCACATAGAATATACAAAAAATACACAGTCGCAGGTGTCTTCGCGACACGTGTCTCCACCTGTGGCACGTGAGAACAGGTGCCTGCGATTACAAGGGTTAGCGCAATGATTGAATTTTATCTGAGCAGTTTACACTGATTTTTCTAAAATTAAAAGTTGTATTAAATCTTCTCTTACTACTAATTCCAATTCACGTGTCTTTATGAGTTTTACCGAGACTAAAATGTTAAAAAAATCTTTTATTTGTCACAGAATGTTCAATTTTATTACACAGAATTACACAAACAGTTTTTTTATTATTCTTTTGATACACGTTTCCAAAATGTATATTATCGGGAAAATAGGTGTAAACCACAGCATACGTGTTTTCCATATCTGGAAAACATGCAGGAAACTACAGGTTGATTGCTTCCATATCGGGAATATACGTGGAAACCACTACTGCATGTTTCCGCGGTTTCCCATATTGAGAAACTTACGGGAAACCACAGGTTGGTTGTTTCTATATCGGGAATCTACGTGGAAACCACTACTGCATGTTTCCACGGTTTCCCATATTGGGAAACTTATGGGAAACCACAGGTTGATTGTTTCCATATCGGGAATCTACGTCTAAAATCTAAAATGGAAACTATATGGAAACTACTGATGTCACGATTCCCATATGTTTCCATCGGGTTTCCAAATTTGGGAAACCTGGCTTTTCATCCTGTGAAGCTCATGGAGATCTTGGAAAGTTATCTATAGGTCTACGTAAAAATATGATTATCTATAGCACTCAGTAGAATTATGATAATCTATAAAACTAAGTAGAAATATGATTATCTATAACACAAAGTAGAAATATGACAATCTACAGCACTAAGTAGAAATTTGGTTACTAAAAATCATGAGTATAAATATGTAATGGATATATGCCGAATACTGTTCTATATGTAAAATTATCAGACTGTTTGATGCCCGTTAGGGCCGAAAACAGTCTGATAATTTTACATATAGAATTGTATGAGGCATATATCTTACTTAAAACATTGCTATTTAAATGTCCAAAAGTTACCTGGAGGAGTCCCATAATTACACAATAGGAGTTCAGGCTTCAATAGTTTTCTACCTGAAACCATCTAATAAGTAGACAAAAGAAAAGAGAAAGTTTTTTTTTGTTTAGACAGTAAAATCAGTGAGTTAAATCTTTTGTTTCATTCATTCAATGGCAGTCGTTTGGCTTAGCAGGAACTATGAACAGTGGTCAGGTGATGAAGGATTTTTTTATGATTCGGAATTTTTTTTTATTAAGTGCGTTTGACATTGATACAGATACAGTGTTGGATGATATCTTCAAAATGTATTTTAAATAAAAATGCGGATTTTTATCTAAAATTTTGATTGGATGATATAATGAAAATCTTGGGTTTTAAAGTTGTGGTCATTGGCGAACAAACCTCGTTAAATGAAGAGATTCGCAGACTGGTTCTCTATCAGAAATGGATTTAAATTGGCTTATTCACAGTGCTGTATCGAAAACGCTTTGCAAAAAAAACGAATGGAAAGTGTTACTTTTGAGGAAGGTTAAAACTCCAGTTTCTTCTTGGATTTGCTATTTTTAACAACTTAATTTCCTCGCGTTCGCTTTCCCTGAATTTTTCTCCCTTACTTTTTTTGGTTTCTGGACAAATTAAACCTTGATTTCACTGTAGTTGTTGTTTTTTAACTACTGTCCGATTTTGTTATCACTGCCGTCCGATAATATATTATTGGACTGCTAATTATTATTATCGGACGGCTACAGGTAAATTTTTAGACTGCAAGAACAAAGGCATGACGTCACAGCAATGTTTTAAGATTACTTATAGCCTTGGAGCCTTACAATATAACAATGGCAACCTTGAGGATAGATATTTTTGATTTTTCGCCTTGGGTGTAAATATCACTAGTTTTAACCTTTGTTCTTTTGAATATTTCTAATACATATGTTGTGACATTAAGAAAGCGTCCCATGTACAGTAATTGTATAAGTTTCAACTGAATACAGTCATCATTTTTTGTACCAGATCAAAATGATTCAGAAAGATGAAATCTAAAATACAGGACATAGAGATGCTCAAAGGAAAAGCAACATAATATAATTGAAAGTATTCATTTATGATCAATAGAATAATCTTCTTATTATATGAAAATTGAATGACCATGTTGATTCAATTAAATAAACTATCAATTAACTATTGTTAGATTTTACGAAAATGAAAGACTTAGATTAAAGTAAACAGTCTTACCATTATTCCAAGGTGTAATAAAAGTTTCCAATATCCATGAATTTTCTGAAGGTGTCTCTATCTCAACAAGGCGGGCTCCATGTCGTTCGGATTGCGCCTATAATATTTTTGATATGTTTAGTCATAAAACGAATTGATTGCTGTAGAATTTTGCCATTGAAATCGAACTTTGTCAGATATAATTAAGAAAATGAGCATGTATGTAAAAGTGATGTATGACATATTCAGGTGTTATTATGCTGATGGACTTTCAGAAGAAGTCGAAATCGTGAACAATTAACAGACGAATTATTCTAAACAAAAGTTGACTAAGTAGGCCTATT
Source organism: Saccostrea echinata (assembly GCF_033153115.1). Classification (NCBI taxonomy): domain Eukaryota; kingdom Metazoa; phylum Mollusca; class Bivalvia; order Ostreida; family Ostreidae; genus Saccostrea; species Saccostrea echinata. The sequence goes on from NW_026889767.1 coordinate 5,731,686, forward strand.
TGGGCCCTCCCTCATTCAAACTTATAAATGATGGATGAGTACTCTTTTTCGAATAAAAAGCTTTTTACGACGACAATGAAATTATGATTCTAATTTTTGATTCTGAGTAAAAAGAAAAAGTATAAATTTTGTATATGGGCAAGCTTGTCCCATGTGATTTCTGAAACAAATTTGGTTTTGAAAAAATGAAAATTATAGAAAAATCGGAAGTTGATATATTTAGTGACCTATATATATATATATATATATAGATATATATATATATATATATATATATATATATATATATATATATATATATATATATATATATATATATATATATATATAAAGATACGCTGCTTTTATAAATCAGTTTTTCAAGTTGGAAAATATAAGTTCAGTTATTATGATTCAATGCTTAAATGGCAGCTTAAATATACAGAGAAATAAATAGAGAAACATCTCCCTTTTTGTGGACAATAAAAACAGATATTTATTTGAAATGTGCGATATTGTACGTCTCTGGTTGTCCATCCAATTTTTTTTTTCAGACCAGAGAACTACAGATCTGCAGGTAAACCAATTATTCGCCTTAGATGCTCTGGCATCTATGCAATCCTTATGTGCTAATGTTCAAAATTAAGTTAATGCTTTTGAAAGAAGAAAGCCTATGATAGACGTGTATTATCTAAGGACTTCAACGCTGGTGATTCTTCTGAAACACTGAGTATACGCGCATGTAGCTAGACACAGGCTTGCTTATTTGAAATCAAATATTCTCGTAATCTCCAAAATTATTTATCTTTCTTAAAGGAATGTTTTACCTTGGCATCGATCCAGTTCAATCTAGTATTGTTCAGAAAATAACAATGGCCGTCAAAAGGAACCCATTCACCAGGACAAACTGAAAAAGCCGGTAGTTAATGAGATTATTTTTTTCACCGCTTAAAGGACACGATGGTGAAGCCTCATTTTCCCAGTCTTTTAGTAAAGTTTTATTTCTGATTTTTCTGACATAGGCATTCATCATGATTGATTAAAAATATATGCCATGCAATGGTGACAAATATATCAATTTGTCTTTTGATTTCTGGAAGAGCCTGAAATCGAGGAAACAGCATTGATATTTCTGTTGAGCTTCTTGCACGTGTAAGGAAAGAAGATCATGATCGTACTGTTCCTTTGGATTTTGTACAGTCTAAATTTCGAACAGACATGTATGGTACCCCACTTCGTAAGTCATGATGAAGTGCTATTCTAGCTCACTAAACCAAATATTTTCAAATCATGTTGATATCATCGGGCTATGTCTATTGAAAATTCACATAGTCGTATGAGTATTATAAATACTTATATCATTTCTTGTATATACCCTTACAATTGGAATGTTGCAGAAGTTACTCAAGTCTATAAAAAAGTATCAGATTATATCCAAAAGTTATAGACCTTTTTTTATTTTATTAAAATTATCAAAGATTACAGGGAAAAAACATGGCAAAATGTATACGATCTCTTTTTCAGTAAAATCTCAATCTGTTTTCAGAACTGCAAACTTGCCAAATACCACTCAAGAAAATTACAGATGAATTTTTAAATAAAACAGACCAAGGAAAACTTGTTGGTACTTCTTTTGACTTCGATAAAGCATTTCACCTTGTAAATCATAATATTCTTCTTAGAAAATACAAAGTTACCACAAACCCACTGTGTATTATCACATAATCTAACAATGGTTTCAATCATAACTAAGTGACAGACTTCAAAATTTCCTTCTGTGTAATCGTCGTATCAGCAAAACACAGCCGGAGTTCCACAGGTGTCTACACTAGGACCTATTCTGTTTCTAATATACATTATCAATCTTCCATTAGGTAATCTTAAGAAAGTCCGACTTAAACTTATTTACTGTTAATGCCAATCTTCATGCATCTAGCAAAATAACCCAATTATTTGCAGATCCATTGTCAACGGATATGGCTTGTATAAAAAAAAAGTTTTTAACATACGATGGTTTAAAATTCCACACAAACTTTATACATGATCGTCGGTACACAGCAGAAGATATCAAAAATTACTGAGAAAGATTTTAACCTATGCATAAAAAACTAACAACTAGACTCGTATCACTGACATTAAAAAAAATCCTTGCAGCATATTTAGATAATTCCTTTCAGTACAATGTACTTATTTACCATGTGTATATATCCTGTAATTGTAAAATTTCTCCACTCCCTATAATTGAAGATTTCTAACTACTATAACACGCAGGGTGTTTTACCATATGCATATATAACGTCTTCAATTGATTACCTATTCAAACAGGCAATGATTTTACAATGCATGTATTGTCTTCATTTGCTTATTGTTTAACTTTGTAAGGATATTTAGATCTCACTGATATCTTGATAGAGTTCATAATCTTCAAAGACTTACTGCAATGTATATTTTAGATGCTTCCCCTGGTGCTCTATCACAATATCTCCATCAAAAAATTGAGTTGCTCAACAATATTGAGTTGCCCTACTTACCTAAATAGCATATTAATTCTAAATATTATAATCAATACAGTCTTCGATCTGAATCAAACTTTGACTTGTGTGTACCAATTGATATATGAAAATTTCTTGAAAATTCATTTCCAATACGCTGATGCTATTTCATAGAATGAGGTACCTGTCCATAAAAAAAATGTCTCCAACACTCAATGTTTTCATGAAACAAGTTTTAAAATATGTAAAACAATGCTGCAGAGATTACGCATATTTGAACTTCTCTCGTACTTTGCACCGTTAGCAAACCTCTACCCGATTATTGGCATAACATCATTCGGCATTCCAGCCGGAACTTAGTGATCTTATAGTCTAGATATTTCCGAGTTATATCTCCTTTTTACATGCATCCGTGAAAGTTAAAGGTCCGTGATGAAAGTATCAGTTTCATTTTGTATAATATAAATATAAAATACCTTCCCACCACGACCCTTGAGCTAGGTGTTAAAGTACATGTATTTTCATTCCCTTTTCGTACGTTTACACACGTAATTTAATTGAGCTTTCCATATTGACAGTTAGGAAAAAGTTTATAGCACCGTTCTCCGCTATGGATCTTTTCTCTCTGTCTTTTCAAAGTTAGCTGTGAAGTAGATAAATAATGTCGATCAAGGTTCTCTGCTTTTTCCCCAACCAGTTACCCTTTGGACGAGTTTGTAGAAATAACAAGCGTCACAGTGGTCATATTGGCGATATTGTCACCCTCAGTTTGACCAGAGATCTGTGTACATTATTGAATATTATTTTTCTTTAATATTCCAAGCTCTCTGATTGGATAAAACCTTGACGACATGATCGAGTATATAACAGCGGTGACCATAATAGCTTATGGACTTGTGTTAGTATTTGAAGATTCCGAAATGCATTGGACTTGATGTTTCTAAAAATAGAAATAATCTTTTAAAAAAACAACAATGGTGATAACTTCACAATAGTTTATATGACTTTATGTTTCTGAAAAAAATTATAATTCAACCACTTTTATTATTGTGATGTTCAGTAAGAATTGGTACAGTCCCTGAAACGTTCTACTTTCCCATTTTTCCGTTCGCTCACCGTTCGTTCAGCGTGCGTTCACCGTTCGTTCACCTTGCGTTCACAGTTCGTTCTGCGTTCACCGTGCGCTCGCGTTCACCGTTCACAAAGCGTTCACCGTTCGCTCTCCGTTCGTTCACCTTGCGTTCAGTGTTCACTTATCGTTCAGTCTTCACTGTCATTCGGAACTCCCAAGTGAAAGGACTTATCTTTTTTGTAAGTAAGGATTTACAGGATTTGAAATTTAATAATTAACATATCGTGTTGAAAGGATCCTTATTTCATGGGGAAAATTATCTACAATATGTTGTATTATTTTTCTAACTTAGCTGTTAAACTATTTATTAAATTAATCAGGAAAATAAATGTTGTTTTAAGTATTAACCTATGTAGAACGATGCTGATAAATTAAATTTAAATACGGGCAATATACGAGTAGTTCAAGCACTGCACCATTTTGTTGTTATGTTATGGACGACAAATCGTTAATGGAGAGATAATATTCCATGTCAATTAATTTACATACTGCAGAATTACGAAAGTGTTTATTACTAACACGTTTTTTTTAATTACTATAGAAATACATAATTAGAACTAGTTCTGAGAATTATAAATAGTACTGTTGATATCCAGTTAATTAAATATCTTTCGAGCGATTAAATTGGTAGTGTGGTTAAAAAATATTCATTTAAATGTAATACACTACAATTCATAAATATATAAAGTATAATGTTAAAGAGAAAAGATTCCTTTATTCACAATAACTTTATATTCATTCAATATGATTAAGACCCCCTCCCCCTTTTTCCACCTACATGTAAATCGGTTACTTAGTAAGCATTTTCAGAATATTTTAATTAATATTTAAAAAGAAGTTAATGCGATTTGTAGCACAAAAATTTCAGTCTCAAAACAAACATGCATAAAAAAGGTCATTAAACAATAGTAGTTCAAAATATACACGTGCCGACGGTGGTATTTTATTTATTTATTTTTTTTTATTGGAAAAGTTGGAATCAGTTCTAGAAAATAAAAAAATGTTAAAACTTCTTGGAAATACTACCGTGTAGCACTTCGCCTTTAGTGTGACGAGACTTTCACACCTGCACAGTGTCGTATGATTTTGATTGACAGGACAAGCACGTGGACTTCTTTTGAACTAGACGTAGGAAAATAAAAACCGATTATGTCTGTCAAATAAAATGTCTTTTTTTTTTATTAAAAAAAAAGGTTACCTTCACTGCCTGATATTTTTAGATAAGAATTTAGATTTTTTTTGTTTATACAGGTACACGTACATTTTACATGCATTTGTGGAAGGGGGGGGGCTAAAACGGAATCTCTCTCGCTCTCTCTCTCCCCTTTGTCCGTTTAATCAAAACTATGACATATTACTTAAATATCCAGTTCTGAAATTTTAATTTATAACAAATGATAAGAATGCTTCTTTGTATCATATTGCCCGAGTATAATCACTGGGAATTGTCTACAGATACGTGTAGAAGTCTGTTTAATAAATCATCATAGAAAATGAAAAGACACATAAAATAGTTTATTTCATTAAATTTTTAAAATACGAGTTTATACTTGCAATACGTCCACAGACCGTAGCAAAATATTTTCTCATTATTTTACACGGAATTGCCTTGACACAGAAATAGATGTATCTTTGTTGTTACAACCGTTGTAATTCATTCTATATGTCAGTAATGTCCTCTTCGAAAATCATTATTTGTAATAGTTTTATATATCAAATAAGAATAAACATTTATTTTACAAGTAGAATGATTTTATTTTTTAAACTACAGCGTTCGATAACAATGACAATGTTTTACAGCGAAAAAAAATCGCGTGATTAAACAGCTGAATTTAAACATCATACATATGTTAAAAAAATATTGTAAGAAACATAATTAATAGTTTTACTTAATGTGTATGTTTCATCTTTCTTAGGACAATTTTTGAATATTTATTTATTTATGTTGCGCCTGAAATTAGAATACAATTGATTAGATACAATGCATGGAAAAGATCAGAGGCATTCCGAATACGCAGGTAGGTTAAGGCTTCCCGTAGAATATCACAGTGCACTCTGTGCCTTCAATTCTCTGAACTACCAAAATATGACGTCATAATGGAAAATAACGTCAAGTCACTGCAAACTTGAGGTGTTATGATGGGGAGAGTGTCATGAACTTTACACATTACTTCAAATTGCATGTAAAATGCTAGATATCTATTACAAAATTTACGGGTCGTTAAAGGTTTTCTAAGTCTTGTATATCCGAATATTTTAAAAATACACCGCTTCCCTTCCCTTGATTGGGATTCAGCATGTTCAAAATGCTTATGAAAATATACTTTTGAAATGTACTCTGTTTTATACCCGTGGTTGGAAGTAGAATCTATTTTGTGTATATAAAAGAGTCTGGCGGAGGTGATTAATGAGGATTAATCTGAGAATTTTTGTGGAAATTTGTAAGAAGAGGTTGTTCTCTAGCTGAATCCTGCTTGGGAAAAATGTGTGTTGGCTTTGTTTTAATACAGATTACGATATTGTGTGGAAAATACCCTCAAATTTGTAGGTAAGTTGAGTTTCTCACGAAATATTTTGTACCCAAGTAATACTATGACTTTCCCAAGCACATTTCGGGTACACAAGGATACGATGAGTTTATTTATATAACAATATGTTAATGATTATTGTGTTAATCAGCTGCGCCGAAGCGATTTATATGAAACACTTCAAAAAATTATAAATGACCATCACGTGATCAACAAAGTCATGTGATATCATAACAAATATGTTAAAATATAGCCGAGGAAACCCTCTATATAAATTGGAAGTACTAAAGTTCAATACTTATAAATTAAAACCAAAACCGACCTGGCAATGATATATTATGTTTTGAGTGCATTTTAAAGCTTCGGGAAACCTTAACATAGCTGTGTAAATCGTTCATCTTGCGTTCACCGTTCGTTCACCGTTCACTTTGCACTCGCGTTCGCGCTTCGTTCACGTTCTGCGTTCGCTCACCGTTCAGCGTTCACCTACCGTTCACCAAGTTGCGTTCAGCGTTCACACATCGTTCACTTACCGTTCGCTCTGCGTTCGTTCAGCGTTTGATCACCGTTCAAGTGGGAAAGTAGAACGTTTCAGGGACTGTAAGACGTAACAATCCACTTTAAATTAAAAACATGTATTTTAGATATGTTTTCCCCAGAAATTGATATAATACAATAAAACAAATGTAGCTTTTTTAATTAGTACATTCCCTAAATTACCCTATCCCTACAAAGGAAACACAATTGAATGAACCAACAAAATTTATTTTTATCTCTTGTCTCTATGTTAAAAAAAAGACAAGGAAAAAAAATGTGGCTTGTTTTCATTATTTTCAAATTTTGATTTGTCAATCTCTGTAAAAAAAAATAATATAACAAATGTAGCCCTTTGATGAGGTCAATCCATAGATATATCTACTTCACAGAAGTGCTCGATCGATAGGCTTTTCTGTGAAGCCGATATATCTATGGATTGACCTCATGAAAGGGTTATAACTGTATACTTGTTGCGGTTTATGTTGCTATAAGTGATGGTTGTTGTTGACTTGATGTAATGTTGACTTTGAAAACTATATTTTACTATTAAAATGCAAAAGTATGTAATACATGAATAAATTAATATACAGGAAAATATGTGTTGAAATATGTCCTAGAACGGTTGCGGTGAACCAAGCGTGCTACTCTTCCGTTAGGGAGGGCCGAACAAATTGATCTTGTGTGTATGCCAGGTTACTGGCTGCCCCGCTTGTGTTAACTACGATGGACATTACATGCTAACACGATTAAAACATTAAATTAAGGTATTTGTTTTGGTATGTTATTATATATTTATGTAGGGCTTTGATATTAATATGATTATTATTTGATTGTGTATATTTGTAAAAAATTCGATAGGTACATGTTCCCAGCGCTATACTTTCATGTATCACTGGATTATATACATGTAGATAATCCTAATTTCCAATCCATGTCAAATGTAGTGTTAACCAAGTTTTGTTCGTCAGCGAGTTTCCAATCCTTATTTAACTAGTAAATATTTTTAGTCTGGAACCACCCATTCAATTGTGTTTTTATGTTCAATATCTTATTCCAGACGCGAAAAATTATATTCGTGGATCGATTTCAATTAGGATACGAATCGCAAAAAAGAAAAAAAAAGTCGCAAATATATAATAGTTGCTTTACAGTTATCTGATTCCTTTCACTTTTACCTCATTACATAAAATGATTCTTAAAAACACATCTAATTGTATGCTTTTATTACATGGAACCTAAGAAAAGATAAATTTCAGTTTAATTTAGTGTAAGTATATTTATTTAGTTGCTTACCATTATTTTGGAACCAGAATTCCCATCCTAAATCTAAACGCGTCCTATCTATCGACCTTTCATTGAGACGGCATTTCAAGAGTTTGCAAGAAAATAACTTGCTGTTGTACAAGATTCCTGCACATGCTGATTTTAGCAGAACACACTGCAAAGCACATTGTGTTCGGCGGATGCTATCGAAAAACTTTATATAGTACAAAGTGTGAGATGGCAAAATGTTGTCAAAAGAAGCGTTTCTTGTCAACTGCCCTTCATAGGATAAAGGTTGGGAGTTTTTTGAAGACACCAAGGAGAAGACACAATAAAAGACCAGATTTTAACATCATCTTATACGAATACCTTTTAGGAGTATTTCAAGAAACATACAAGTTACGAGAATCTGACGAACTGAAAAATATATTGCTTTAATACCTGTATGCATTTCTTTTTTAAATGAAAGTGAAATGTCAAGTAGAAAATACATTTTTTTTTACTTGCAATCATACGTCTCTTCTCTTTTTGGATCTCTTTGTGATTTTTCATGAGATTAAGGTCTTACTTCACTCACAAATGCATGTATAGGTTGATCAATTTTGCAAACATGTAATCATTATAATTGATTTCAATGTATGTCTATTATCTTTTCTAATTAGATAGTCAGAGCGACAAATTATCACTTTAATGTCATCATTCTTAGAATTTTCCTACAACAAACCTACAACTATCCTAGGAACTGTGTAGCCATCAATACCTATATCAATACACATATCTAATAAGATTTTAGAAACTAATACAGACATGTTGAGTCATGTAGCGTAAGTGTTTTGAATACAGCAAAAAAATATACTCCTGAGGAATGCAAACATTTAAACGCAACATTTGCTCTTATTCATTTCCCCGCTTTGAAATATTTCATTCTGATGAAGTAGAATTTATTCAAAAACTTCTTTTAAGGAAGAAGAAAACTTTTTCAGTGGCTTTAAACTCAAGATATAGATATATCGACTTCGTTTTATAAATTAACAATGCATGTAGTTATTTTCATTCATATGTCGACTCCATGTATCCCAGTGAACCCCAGGGTTTATTGGATCTGTTTCAAAATTCTATATTTTATCGACTATACGCGATAATGGTCAACTAAAAACTCATCTCTATGACAAAAGGGATGACTTCAGCTTTTCTATCCTCAACTTTCTTATTTATTTATCAACATTTCAACATATTTCACCTGGTGTTTATGTCTACAAACCTATTCGATACGCAAGAGCATATTTTGAATACGATCAATTTTGAAACCGAGGCAAGCTACTGACAAATAAGTTCATGTTACAAGGATTTCAACAACGCCGTTTAAAGTCAGCTTTTCGCAAATCCTATGCTTGTTATAATGACCTTGTTTCTAAATAAAATTTATCGGTTGGTCGTATTTCGACTGACATGTTTCATACCATTTGTAAGGTCAGTGCTTTCACACTAAATTTGATTACAGAGCACGGACTGCGGAGTACTCCGTCTACCCGAACAACACATAGGAATCACAGCGATTGTGACAGTTCGACAGGGGATGTTTCCTACTCTGTTGTTTCCAGGGGTCTGTGTTTTTACCCTGTTCACGATTCGCTTTCTATGTGATTGATCTCTGTTCGTTATCTTCACCCTTTACATACTTTATAAAGATATATATTATATGATATATTATTTATTATATAATATATTGTTTATTAAAAATGTCCATAAAAGTTTAGTGTCACCTGAAGAAACTTTCCACATACAGTTTTGTTTAAACTAAGAAAGTTATAGCCATTTGAAGTTTTTTAAAGATATTTGTTTCAGCCAACCAGAGTAAAGCACAGCTTTCCTAAACATCTTATAAATATTGCTTAGCAACCTATTTAAAAATCTCCTGCCACTCGTTGGCGTTTTTGTTTTTATGAATCCTAGAGAACAATATTTTTGTAAAAAAAAAAAATAAAAAAAAAAATAAAAAAGATCCCCTAGTATTGTTTTATTGGAAATACATTTTTACAACCGCCGTTACAATTTTATTGTGCCATCACATTAATTTGCAGGCCTTCACAGAACATGGTCTTTTAGATGCAATATTGAAACATCTATGAACGTAATGTCTATGAAAAAGAAATTTTATTTTCTGAAATACATATACCAAACCTCCAGATAATTTTTTGCTCAAAGTGTATTAACTCCCTAATTTTCAAATCTATGCAGATTTAACTTTTCAGCAAATGGTTAAACAGTGCAGTGTATTTTGTTAATCAATTGCTGTTTTGACATCTAATGAGAGTTTGAGCTTGTTATCGAAATAAAAGTGTGTTAAAATAGGAAAGAGAAAAAAAGAAACACAAAGGACAGTTCCTGCATTTATGTAAATGAAATTTTAAACATACCAACAAGACATTTTGTCACCAGTAAAACTTAGAAATGTTTCAAATATTTGTCACGGAAGACCATACAGGTGGCAGATTACCATAGGCACTAAAAACTTTTACTTCATTTAAGATGATATCGTAGCAAGAGTTACCCTGAAAAAAAGAGAACTACCCTTCATTAATATGACAAGATGAGAGAAATCCGAAAATGACAACGAAAACATAATAAAAACCTTATGTGTAAACCGTGTGTAACGCGGTTCAACTTACCAGAGAACCCAAGAGAACTCTAGTTAACCTAAACGTACTCTACCTATATTTGGTAAATTCAAATAAATGTAATGTGTAATGTCTCTCTACAGCAGTTTATTTATTTGGATTTAGAATTAGACAAAGTTCGTTTTGTCGGTATTGTTTTAGTATGATCTTCACTGCTTATTTATTCACATCATGCACTCTTTGCAGTATAAACTTTTTTCTCGATGTAAGACTTTTTCTCCAACTACCCATTGTTTTCTTGGATTTTTTTTCTATTCCTTATGTATCACACTTGTTACAATATCATCTTACATAGAAGACACAATTTTTTGTGTGCTTATATGTAACTGTGCCTAGTGCATAGTCTTTCTGTTCAAAGAATCGAAATCGATATATTTTAATTTAAATCTTTCTTCCGAAGTGGAGATCGTTCCATGTTCTTCTAAACTCCGTCGCCATTACCAGAATCTTCCTGGGTATTAAAACGCTTTTAAATCAATAGTTTGTTTTGAAAAAAAAACATCAAACACTTAGCTTACCTTAATTTACAACATTAGCTACGTCGTACTTGTATTGTTCAATCCGTCGTACTTGGTAATTTCGTAATGTAATGCTTATTTACGATTGATAATGGGTACCTGCACCCCAAATTTTATTTTTTATGCATATTTTGTTCAATTTAATGCATATTTCTGCAAACACGCACCTATTCTATAACTCAGCATATATATATTATATTACATTCAAAAAAGGTACAGTGAATACGCAAAGGGACTCCTTATTATTTACTGATTATTGACGAATGGTCACTGTAATAGATCAGATCACATTCTTAATTTTGTTCATTAACTTCTTTATGAAGAAAAATGAAAACAATTTTTCATTTTCAGTACTTTATAACTTATATATTGTTCGAAAGTTTGGCAAATCACAAAGCTGTCTGATTCACAAATTATATTCTGTATAAGATTACATAAAATGTTATCTATCTTTAATTAGTGATATCTTTTATTAGAATATACAAAATGACACCAAATTATTCTCATGCAAGAAGAATCTGCCAAAGAGAAGATCATAGAAGGCGTATTTTAAACACTGAAAGGCAAAGCAACCACTTTTTTTCATTCATGCTAGTTGGACCTGAATATATTTCGAAAACAGTTTCTGATTCTTTCAATAAAACTTTTTCAAGCTCATTCCGACTACTGAATGCTAAACTTCGCGCCTAAGATCATGAAATGACAATCACTGTACAAAAATCTGCTATTTACACAGCATTAAACATGTACACACTATATAAATAAAATGTTTGTAAAAATATTTAATATTTACTAAGCATGTAACGTGAGCGTACTGTAAACCTAAAGTCATGAAACCTTTGTACATTTTTTTTGAAATTTTTTATCCACCAGCCTTCCCCGGATATATATCTCACGTTATAATATTCTTCGTCTGCAAACACATCACAATTTCTTATCTCGTCTGAACATCTTCGGTGTGCAGTGGACCAGCTTTATTTGAATCATTACAACTAGTCATTTTGTTTGATCGATCTGCAAGAAAAGGATTTTTCAGAGGCTTATCAATCTAACCATAAGTTCAGGCAATTACCAAGTACTTTCAGAAGTTATTCTTATGTGTTCGTGTTCACCTGCATATTAACTGCTGTAAAGGAGAAACTTTTGAAGAAGTTGTGTAAATCAAATGTAGATTCTGAAAAATCCAAAGAACTTTAAGAAAATTTCAAATCATCAATCTTTTCTAAAATGAATAACATCAAAACGTACGACTTTTTTTTACATTTTATACAATGAAATATGGAGATAACAAACAATAAAAAGCTCAAAAGTCTTTTGAAAGAATACAAATCGGGAGCAGAGCCAGCACAGACCTCTTAAAACAACAGAGGTGGGATCGTGTGCATTGGAGGAGTAAGCATCCCCTGTCGACCGCTCACACAAGCCGTGTGCTCCTTGTCAGGATCGGGAAAACGGAAAATTCCGTAGGCAATTCAGTGCGTAAATAATGACCTAACTATTATATGAAAACGTCAGTCAGCATTCCACTCAGTGATATATTTGTATTTGCTGGCAAGGTCATTGTATCGACCATGAACTTGCAAAATGATGATTTAAAACTAGAATATAGATATTCTTCTTTCATCAAATTGTTTGTCAATAGCTTGTCTCGTTTTAGAAATTGCTCGTACGTAGAGCATGCTCTTGCGTATCGAATCGTCTGAGAGACATAAACCCCATATGCAGGAGATAAGGGTATATTGCTACATAAGTAAGGGAAGTTGACGATAGAAAAGTTGAAGTTATCACGTTTATCTTAAAGTTTTGATGTTAAGTTATCATAAACGTCTTTTTATAGTAAAATATCCAAATATGAAACAGATTTGTCAGACTCTATGGTATCTTTTATTTCAAGTTCAAGTTCGACTCGACATATGAATGGAAATAACTTGTTAATTGCTAATACATAGTCGATATATCTAAATGTCGGGTTGTACGCCACAGCAAGTGGGGGTTTTTTTTCTTCTCATGTATAAATTTCTGAATAAATTCTGATTCATGTGAGTACAAAAATAGGTCTGCTAATAATGGGGCGCAATTGGTACCCATGAGAATCCCGACAGAATGTTGGAAGACCTGATCTCCAAAACTACATCGATGTTGTCAATCAGAAACTCAAGCATCTTTTTAATACCAATTTCAGAGTACTTGTGTACAATCAGAATGTTTTTTAACAAAATCATTTTGCAAATGACAAGGTAAGTAAATGTACTGACTATAGGCGATAAGGGCCAACTAACAAGAAAATTGTATGACAATGAGATTACTTCAGTATTTCCATTGTCAACTTTCCTTATTTTTGTAGTAATATTCCGCTATCATCTGCATTTGGTGTTTACGTCTCCCAACTTATTCGATACTCAAGACCATGCTCTAAGACTGATCAATTTTTAAAACGAGGCAGGCTACTGAGAGATAAATTGATGTCAAAGGAATTTCAACAACCTCATTTTAAGACAGCATTTCGAAAATTCTATGGTCGTTATATTGACCTTGTTAACAAATATAACCTACGCAGACATGTTAAGGCAAAACCCAGATCATTCTTCGGCGAATTTATACTTTTTTTCGTAAAATGTAACATTGATAAATAGGAAAAGCCAAAGATAAAACATTTACTACTATTATCCATTGTATAGACGTCATTGTGTCTTAGGCTAAAAGAAGCACTCCACTACGACGTCATCACGTGACGTCTATAAATAGAAAAATTGTCTTAATGAAAAAGTGAAAAGTTCAACACTACCCCAGGATAATTCATTTCTTTTTGTGAAAATAATTATGTATAAACATAACTGGGTCGTGAAATGTGCTACTAGAATCCTAATTTCCCGACACAGAAAAAAATATTCTAAAGTTTCGTGTTAAACCTTACTAAAATTTTTACATTTTGTACACACGATCAAGGAATTGTCACCAATTCATCTTAACAACACGATTGTAGCAGCACTTTCCAAGTACTTTAGAGTACAAGCTTTCGATAGAAACGAAAATTGTTTCAAAGTATGCGTTTTTAATGTTATAGAACGACAGAGGAAAGGCTGATCGGGATTACAAAACACTGCCTGTGTTCATTATAAGAAAACATGTTAAGAATAAATTAGCGTACCTGATTCTTAATCTTTAATTCCTTAAGAATCACACATGACATTCACGGTTTATGCTTTAAAACTCCCATTTAATATATCTGTTTACATGAATTCTCGTCACGTTTAATTTTTTGATCAATACATTGTAGTTATGACGTCATGGGTTTGGTATCTAACCCCTGCGATAAATAGTTAGTTATTTATACCACCCAAAAACGACAAGATTTAGTTTATATTATGTTTTTGAATGATTTCATTTATTTCTTGGACCTGAAATTAAACTTTAAATACAGATATAAAGAAATCTTTATCTCTAAAGTTCACGTCATACAGCTTACTATGACGTCATATTTTATAGGCAAGTAGGATATCTGGGTATAGCCTTAACATATCCGCGTATCATTGGGTCGTATTTTGGCTGACGTGTTTCATACAAATTGTTAGGCCTTTTTTTATACCTAATTCCTATGGAATGTTCCATCTATCTTATCAATACATAGATCTCACGGTGGGTGTGACCCGTCAACAAGGGATGCTTACTCCTCCTACTCATCATATTCCACCTCTGGAAGTTCGGGGGTCCATGTTTTATGCCCTTTTAACAGATTTGTGCATGTATTGTTTGTAGATTTTTCTTTCAGATCGATCACTCTTCGTAATCTTCTCCTATTTCATTGATATACAACTAAAGTATTAGGAACATAAGACCTTTCTGCTGTAGGAATCGATTAGATTGCAATCATTAAAAAGTAAAAAACAATCTTTGATTCAGTATCTATATATTTCAATACCTAACAGTTCTGCTAAATTAAACTTTTTAATGGACAGGTATCCCCTATTAAAATTGCAGGAGCTGGCCTGACCATCTTAAAGAAAACAATGATTCATGCAAAAGTAAAAAAAAAAAGATTATTAGGAAAGAAACTTGCTGGAGTTTGATAGATGATGGTTATAAATGGACGTTGTTTTCAGAGATATCAATGTGGGGGATATCTGCTATAACATTTGGATAACTACATGCAAATGCTTTATTCCTGTTTTTGCTAGTAATAACCAAATATGCATATGTATAGGAAATAAATATTAAAGATGGTTATTTCATAGAGTTTATGATTTGTCAATCTCCCTGAGATTAATAACACATTTTTGATGCCACTCTAAATTCAATACATTCATCAGTGGGTAACAAGTTGCAAAATACAGTGAGCGATTATTTTCTAATGTGCTTTTATTCTTATTTATGTGGTGTGGGAGTCCTCAAATAAGATAAGACTTGACACTTATTTGGGACAAGTGTTTGTTGTATATCGGTACTAGTTTGTCCTAGAGCAGATCAAAGATCTAAAAAGGGTTCAAGCTAAAAATAATTTTTAAAAAGCACACATAAAGAAACAAATTGTAGATTAAGACGACTGTCATCACAGCAAAGGAAATTTATTCAATATTTGTTATTTCAGGAGAGGAAGACAATGGGGCATTCGGGGATGAACATTTTTTGTATTGTCAAAAAGCTTAGTTTTTATAGTATGGGAAAGAGGCATTAAAATGAAAAGAGCCACAGAAGATATTATTATTATTATTGCATCATGTGAAATTTCCGCTGCTTGGTTTGTGCAAATTGTAATATGGTAACAAGGAAGGTGGAGTGACTACATCTAACAAAAAGGAATAAATTTACCAAAAAAAGTACCAAAAAAATGAATTAACATTTTCAAAATGCAATGGTTCTGTGAAAAACAGGAAAAGATACATTTATATTCAAGCAAAATAGATGCAAGACCATAAGACCAATAGCAATCCAACATAATAAGGCGGCAAAATGTTGGAGAGGGGTGGACCTGCTAAAAATATTGACTACATTATACATGTAAGAAATAGAATAGTATTTTATTTAAAAAATATATGAAAAAAAAAGCTTTTCCGAACTTTGATAACTTACAATTACAAAATTACATACTAATATGCATACGAGGGGTGATCAAATAGTTCGCGAACTATCTCTATAATTACAAAACCACAATTCAGGTCAGAATGAAATTAGACACACACATAGTCATACACATGTTCTATAAACAGCAGATGTTATGTAATGTTTTGCTGGATGTTTGTGACGTCACAATGTGAAAATGACGCCAATATGTAGGTGACTTGTTACAAAAAATGGTTCACTCAGTCTTACTCGAGCAACGAACGGCTGTAAAGTTAAACGTATATCTTGGAAATTCCTTTGCTGTAGCAAATTTGTGTACAAGGTTTTTAAAGACAAAAGACTTGCCAGAGGTTCAATCAATAATTGGATTGATTTTTTAGTGAAGGAAGGGCGATAGTTAAACGACGTTCCTGAGACAGAGAACTCAGGTCGTGATGGTCACCATGCTCATTCTGGAAAAGGATATCCTTATCCATCGATCCTATTTCCGAGATTTGGCCATTTCTGACAAATGGACTGTTTTTGTTATAAAAAAAAATAACTTGAATGGTAAGAAATATACTCTCGGAAAAATCTTTCAGCTTCTGTGAACAGAACGCTACGGAGCATGCCAAGTGACCGCCTGGATCACGTGATTCGCGCATGGGCAGAACGGTGGCAAATGTGCATTAAAATCGGAGAGAACAACTTTAAAAAATAATGAACACTGATACCTAATTTTATTTCTTATATGGAAGTAATTCAATAAGTTCGGGAACTTTTTTATCACCCCTCGTACTTTATTAATGAAAAGTGTACTTGCCCTTTGTACAGTCCCTGAAACGTTCTACTTTCCCACTTGAACGGTGAGCGAACGCTGAACGAACGGTGAACGAACGCAGAGCGAACGGTGAGTGAACGATGTGTGAACGCTGAACGCAACTTGGTGAACGATGTGTGAACGCTGAACGGTGAGCGAACGCAGAACGCGAACGGAGCGCAAACGCGAACGCAAAGTGAACGGTGAACGAACGGTGAACGCAAGATGAACGATATATTCGGAATGCCTCTGATCTTTTCCTTGCATCGAAACTATTTTATTGTATTATAATGTCAGGTGCCAAAAAAAAATAAATAAATAAATAAATAATAATAATAAATAATTAAACAAATTAATGAATGAATAAATAAGTCAATAAAATAAATTCTCCAAAATTGTCCTAAGAAAGACGATGCATGCACATTAAGTTTTTAATCACACGATTTTTATCGCATTAAAACATTGCAATTGTTGCCGAACGCTGAAGTATAAAAGATATTTCTTTTTTAGTTGGAAAATTAAAATGTTTATTCTTATTTGATAACAAATCAGAGAAAACTTATGATTTATAGAATGAATTAAAGCGGTTGTAACTTATATTCATATATATATATCTCCGTGTCAAGGCGATTTCGTGTAAAGTAATGAAAAAAAAAATAAATTACATTTATACGCTCGTATTTTAGATTTTTAATACAATAATATATTATGTGTCATTTCTATTTTTCATTATGATTTATTGAGCAGACGTCCACATGTATCTCTAGATGGCCGTGATTATACATGTACTCGGGCAAGATGATACAAAGATACATATTCATATAATGTTATAAATTCAATTTTCAGAACATGATATTTAAGTAATATGGTGTTATAGTTTTTATTAAACAGACAAATGAGAGAGAGAGAGAGAGAGAGAGAGAGAGAGTACTATTCAGTTTTAGCCCCCCCCCCCTCCTTTCAGGCTTCACCAAATGTTTTGTACCTATATCAAACAAAAACTTTGAATTTTTTTTCTAAATATATCAGACAGCGAAAGTAACTCTTTTTTTTTTATCAACAAATCATATCCATTTGTTTGACAGTCATACTCGTTTTTATTTTCCTGCTTCAAGTTCACACGAAGTCCACGTGCTTGTCCTGTCAATCAAAATCATTCGACACTGTGCAGGTGTGAAAGTTTCGTCACATCGAAGACGAAGTGCGAGTATTTCCAACAAGTTATAACATTTATTTTTATCATTTCTAGATTTGATTCCAACATTTGAATAATAAATTAGTAAAATACATTGGGCATTAACACTTGAATGTGAAACATACTCTCTGCCAATTTCAAATACCACCGCCGACACGTGTACATTTTGATCTACTATTGTTTTGTGACTCTTTTAGATGCATGTTTGTTTTGAGACTGAAATTTTTGTTCTAAAAAAGACCGTAGCTTTTTCTTTTTAAATGTTAATTAAAATATTCTGGAAATACGGTACTGACTAAGTCACCGATTTAGGGTGAAAGGGGGGGGGGGGTATTAATCATATCGAATGGCAAACATATAAAGTTACGGTGAAGAAGGATTTTTTTCTCTATGACTATAGACTTTACATATTACAGTAGAGAAATTCTGTAGTGCATTACATTTTAAATAAATATTTCCTTTAACCACACTATCATTTTAATTCGTTCTAAAGATAATAAATTAACAGGATATCCGCAGTACTATGTATAACTCTCAGAACTAGTTCTATTATATTTTCTGTTGTAATTGAAAAAAAAAGTAGTAGAAATAAATATTTTCGTAATTTTGCTGCGTAATTATTTGACTTGAATAATTATATCTCCATTAACGATTTGTCGTCTTTAACAAAAAAACAAAATGTTGCAGTGTTTGAAGTATTTGCACATTGCCCTTAGTTAAATTTAATATTTCAGCATCGTTCTACATAGGTACAGAATGTGCTTGTAACAACATTTATTTTCCAGAGTAATTTAATAAATAACCTAACAGCTAAGTTAGAATAATAAAAATATATATTGTAGATATTTTTCCTCATGAAATAATGATTCTTCAAACACGATATGCTAGTTAATAAATTTTAAAAAAAAACCTGTAACTCCTTAACTACAAAAAGATAAGTCCTTTCACTTCGGAGTTCCGAATGACAATGAAAACTGAACGATGGGTGAACGCTGAACGCAAGGTGAACGCAAAGTAAACGGAACGAAGAGCGAACGCTGAACGCTTTGTGAACGGTGAACGCGAGCGCACGGTGAACGCTGAACGCAAAACTGTGAACGGAGAGCGAACGGTGAACGCACGCTGAACGAACGGTGAACGCACGCTGAACGAACGGTGAGCGAACGGAAAAATGGGAAAGTAGAACGTTTCAGGGACTGTATATCAATATTTGTGTGTCAATTCTGTTCACAATCTTAAAAAGGAAGCTTCTCATCCATAAATATCACTGTATAAATTATGTAATGACAATCTAACTACCAACATCAGTACTCAAATTAATTGAATGTAAATACTTGTTAAGGTTTGCATGAATGGTTAAATTAAAAAAAAAATCTTGGTAGTAATGTGAAATAAGTGTTGAATATCAATTTAGACATATTAAAGCAACGATCTGTGTTCTCTATGCCAGTGCGTCATTCAAATCCAAATCAGTTGTTTATTAGTCTTTGTTTTTCACATTAGTTTGGGAGAAAAAAAATTAAGACGCTTGATTTAAGCAAAATTAAATGTACATTTCTGTCGCCTTGTACAGCGTTTTATTTCCTTTCAAATAGTAGAGAACTTAAATTTTCTTCGCAAGCCGTTTCGCTCCCCACAACCCCTTTTGAACGTATGAAAGTTTTAAAAGATCTAATGATTTTGATTTAATTTTGACGTAAAGGAAGGTAAATTTCTACAGTATTCCGTAATGCCTGAACAGTCGCTATATCAATATCTTCTGACATTAGATTAATTGAATAATGCACAAAAGTAATATTTTCTTGGATGCAATTACAGCATATTGTTTGCGATGTGATTTAAAAGCATTTTAAAGATTGTTAATTTGTTTTTTAAGTATTAGTAGATTAAACAATTTAAGATTTCATGCATAATTTTCGATATTGCTACACCTACATGGGATGCAGAGGCGACACATTCATTATTTTAACATTGAAGACATATATAACTATTCAACAGACATGTTCTTTGTAAAAATCAAAGGAGTTTAAAAATGCAAAATAAATAAAAGCGGAACATCGCAGAAGGCATTAATCCATTTGATAGATTTTACCACAAACTAGCATTGCAGAAGAAATAAGATATCTTTGCTTCATATTCAATTAAAATGATCATCATATCAATGCATTTGCAACTTTTTTCTAGAGAATTGCGAATAGACAATACTGCAACTGTCCAAAGTATGATTATTATTACAATGATTATTACTAGGAACAAAATATTCTGCAAAAGTGCTTGCTGTCATTTTACATCTATTGAAATCAATTTTGCTGGAATGAATAGCAGTGTTAGAATAAAGTATGGAGAACCATTGGATCAGGGTAAAATCCTTTTTTTTTCATTTACACATTTAAACAAGTTTAACCTTGACAATGGATCCAGGTTTACATTACGATTTCGCCCATCCTTTTGTCAGATCAGTGGGAATGGAACTCACATCGTAAATATCAACCCCTTACTATGCAACTCTAGAAACAAGGTTCTTATCAATGTTTGGAACTTGAGTAGCCAAAAAAATGCACAAAAACTTAGACAGTGTCGCTAAAAATCGTTCTTTTTTCAAGGAATTCAAGACAAAATGAGTGAAAATATCGTATATTATAGCTTTTTTTGTTCATGTGTGAAATTTCATTATATTTATTTAAACAGTACTAGTGTTCATATAAATCTTAAAATATACACTAGTTATTTTCACGGGGTATTCTAAACACAACTGTGCCATCAAATACATAGCATCACAACTGTTTCACCAAAATAACCTCTTCCATATTTCACACAAATTGTAGGACCTTTCCTAGTAAAGTAACTAGGGACCTATAGTGATATTGTGATTGTATATTACGTCTTTAAATAACTAGGAAAAGAATAAATTATTAAAAGCAAACTCATATCTTCATGTTCCGAGTACTGTTCAACATGATTTATATTTATATTGAATACCTTTGGTTATGTAGAGATGGGAAAAGGAGGAATGAAAGGAGCTAATGTGTTTCCAAAAAAAATCTTTCAGGGGATCAAATAATACACTGAAACCTGAGAGACGATGAAACAAGTGTAAGATACAAGAGGATATATTAAAAATACAGAAAGTTTCAATATCATTGAATAGTTATTACTGAGGTTTGCTAAAAATCAGGATAGTCCTTTACGTAAAAATCATTTGGGGTTAATATACAAACCAAAGTAAGGTGAAATTACTTTCTCATTCATAACATGGATCGAACAAATTTAACAAAATAAACAATACAGAAATGATTAATATCAGATTTTATTTTACATAAGAGTAATTTTCTGGGACAAAATAGTGAAGACCAAACAAAAGGTTTATAGTTTTGATCTTATGGTAAAAAAGAATAGCCCCTGAAGTGATGTAATTAAAAATAACATTAAAGTAAAATTTAAAGAAAAAATAAGGATTTGAATTTATAAATAGTTCAAGACATACAATGTACTTTATTAGTTATTTTTCCATTCATTTCTTATATTTCCGAATCAAAAAATATAAATATGGTTTTGGGCAATAATTTTAGAAACATACTTCTTTTAAAAGTGACCAGTTTTCACCAAAGATCAGGAACAATTTCATCATGCATCAGAATATGAAATACATATACACGAAGGTGTTATATATTACTGTCTAAGTAGAAGCATTCATTTAATATGAGGTAATCTATTGGAAAGGATATCGAAGTTTTATTTCAAAAATATATTAATAATTTTATAAATGTTGGAGTTGTCAGAAATGATCTTTTGGAATAGACAATTTTTCTTATCATATTATCCGAGCCTTGCATTTATCTTCGAACAATTTTTCTTTAACAATTAACATATTTCCCACATCTAATAAAATTTTGTATATTTGTCTGAAAATGCGATTTTGATAATGACGAAGTTTCTAGTGCAACATGAATTATTTAAGATTTTATGTCTGAAAGTGTTGCTAAAAATTGTATATGTTCTAGATTATATTTAATATAATTAGGGTACATTCTTAAAATATAATGGAAAGTGTAATTTGTCCAATCTATGAGATTAATGACTGCTTGTCCTTTTTTCCACACTATTGGAAGATAGGCGTTTATCCATTCAAAGATGATTATAAATTATTCTAAATTTTAGCTTATCTGTAATCATGTCAACAGTATAAAACGTATGTCTCGAATTATTTTTTAAACGAAGCGTTTGCTCACTCCATGGAGAATACACAACTACCGTTATGTACAGTACTATAGAACACCAGTCTTCTATCATCGTTTGACACTAGAACCATCAACAATTTCAGATTATAAAACCTCCCTACAGTGTAACATTCGAAATTATCATTGACTTATTGTTCCTTTTCACAAATAAATACATAACGAGTTTTACAGTTCTCATCATCCCACTTTCCATTTCGACAAAAGCTGACACAATGCCCCATTTTTGTGTTATCAGGCTGACCCTTCATCCAGTTTGAATACGTGATATTGGTGTGATGATTCCAAGTAAAAATCCCCTCGTTATCGATGTCTGTTGCCCCAATCCAACTTTCACAGCAATAATACCACATTCGACAGTCGACTAAAATTCAAAAGCAAACAATCTATATGGACAGGTTTGCTCCTCTTTTAGGAAGCTCTAAATTTTAATGAAAAATGTTTTTGAACTTTAAAATAATTATATCATATATAAGTTTACATATGGACTTTATCAAGTTTATTTTCAATTTAAAATTCCTGCCAAATTTCTCTAGGAAAATGTTCAAAGACAAATGTTGTTATTGTTTGACAGTAATTCCTGTTGTTTACTTACATTGGTAATATACTTGAGAATAATGTATTCAATAGCTTTATCTAGGTCTAATTTAAGGAATATTTTAATATATTTTGAATTGTGTCTTTTACTGTAGATTTCTGTTTTTTCCATTTTACATTAAAGGTTTATCCATTAAAGCAGAGTATGACATTGGTTTTAGAAGTAAAAAATATAGTGATATCAATGCTTTATTGCATTACTGTATTGTATTGCTCACTATTATTTATTTCTAGAATAAATAAAGCATCAAAATATCTATTATACAAATTAAATGAGCACCTAGATTTCTACCCTACATGTTGCCTTACGTTTATCCTGAGATCAACAAGCATCATCTGTTTGTGACATAATCATTTTCAAAACTAATATATTATCCAATATATAGTAGGTATAGTATAGTATAGTATAGTATAGTATAGTATAGTATAGTATAATATAGTATAGTATAGTGTTATTTGGATATTGAATTTATATTGATGAATAAGGTCAAAATTTGGCTGTACAAGTGCACAAGCTTTCGAGTGCATTTTACAGCCACCGAGTGCTAATATTCACCAATATAGACTCTATACTTACTTAATTATAAAGCTAAAACATTTCCTGAGTGGTTTATATTAAATATTTTAATAAATCTAGTAAAAAAAAAAATAATGAGAATTTTTAGCTATTTGTATCTACAAGAGTACAATATTGGCGTCTGTCCTTGAAGTCCAAGATTAAATCATTCCATTGCCCTACAAAGTGTAGTGATTTGCTTATTGATTTTTTTTATTGAAGTTTATAGCACTACATTATTAATTAATAATTTCAATTTTGAGTTGAAATACAATCATCCTACTTAGCTGCAACTACCCTTCACAAATCTTGCCGTTGAGCGGTTGACCAGACTACATTTTTATTTACAGCGGCACGTTCGCTCTTGATAGCTCGCACTAGGAATATTTACTCGTTTACGTAATGCAATTTCACCCTTCCATAACACTTCAAAATATTGAATATCTTTAGACTTTTAGTAGTTTTCTTATTATAGTCTTTTTATTAGCTATAGAATATAGCACATTAAAGTATAGTATAGTATAGTATAGTATAGTATAGTATAGTATAGAATGGTTTGGTATAATATTTGTGCCATTTAAACAAAGCATCTTACCCTTATTCCAAGGCAAAAGAAAAGTTTCCATGATCCATGTATTTTCAGCACTTGTATCTATCTCAACGAGGTAAGCTTGATATTGTTCACACTGTTCCTATGATATTTTTTTTTTCAATTCTAGTTATTGAACTCATTGAATTATCAAAAAAAAAATTATTCCATTTATCAATGAATATATAATGAATTTACTGAATGAGTGAGTATTTTGCTACCTGAAGATTATGCATGTTTCTATCAATTTTAAAAAAAACATAACCCTTTGAATACAAATGCATGTTCATGTCTTAAAAAACACAGTGCTTATAAATTTCCGATATTTTGGCCTCTGTCACACCATATCGATGTCACACACTGATTAATTAGCCAATAATTCCCTTCGCATTTGTTATTTGCGACCGTTAATGGTGATTTAACGGTCGCATAGTTTTACCGGCCATGCGTAAGCGGAGCCGGTAAAACGGATGTTCGCAACCGATCAATTACCATAAATAGTAGCATATAACAAAAAGAAAGGAAGTTTTTCCCAAACGCAATACACGTAAAGCATTTTGTTCGATTTTTACGTCTTTTTACGTCTTACGTCGTTATATGAAATACGTCCCGAAGCGCTGTGTTTTGCGTCTGCCTATTATGACTTCAAAATCAAAACCTTTCACTCTCCTTAATGCTCTAATAACTGCCTAAAACATCAGTGCATTAACCAATCAAAATGCATTTTACATACCGTTATATTAGAATTGCGTACCCCTGTTAAAACAAATCTCATTCTTTGTTCAAACACGAACTAGAAGAAAACATTTAGATTAATATATGTATTTTACCTTGGCATTTTTCCAGTTATCTTTGGTTTTGTTGAGGATATAACAATGACCATTAAAAGGAACCCACCCAACAGGGCAAACTGAAAAAAAAAAATTTATTTTATCCGTATATTTTTAACTTTTTTCTCAGACCTTTTGTATAGCTTTTATATTTATATTTTTTTCTGACACAAGCAAAAAGCGATAGATCTTCTTTCATGCCCTCTGTTGCTGACTAACATTATAGATTTATTGCCTGTGAGTAAGGGATATATAAAGATTTCTTAGCCCAGTCCATCTTTTTGAAAATTTTTTGTTTGCTTTCTCCCGACCGACCGGCTTAAATGACCCCACTCAAAACGCTTTTAACCCTCAGGAAACGATTATTTTTAATATTACTTCCAGAATTTTCTCATTCCGTCAACGACTTTTATAAGTACATTCAAATTTAAATAGATTTTGAAATTTCAGTATTGATGTTGAAATTTTCTTTGGATTTTTTTTTCACACCTACCTATGACCCAAAGTTTTTATCCTAAGTCGGGGGAGGGCAAACAAACATTATTTTAAAGATGGTCCCATTGAAAATATGTGGTTACTTTTTTATGTGTAAAAATTCTTATACATATATCTCCCGAACAGTGATGCGATATTTTGTTTATTTTAACGAATGAAACATAATGCATGTAATTTAAAAATCAGTGAATGAAGTAATTCTTATGATAGCAATGGAACCGGTACATGTATAACACAGTACGCGGTTTATGAGATACATTCCTAAGTGACAAGGCTCTGTTACTTATCGTCTAACAGTATTCAAAGCAAACAAACATAAAGGCAAAAAAAAAAACAAACAAAAACAAAACGAAACGAACAGACAAACAAAAATAAAATAACTCAAGCAAACAAAAATTAAAAACTAAATCAAGACCCAAAAAAATGTGTATTACATGTTTCATAAATCATATAGCTTAATTAAAATTTTAAAGAAAAAGTCAAAATGCACTTTGTCTAAGGATTTAAATTTCCAGCTACCCTAGGGTTTATATTTCCATTACCACATTTGTAGCTTCATAATGGCGTCATATTAGGGTAAGCAACTCATAAGCTAGTCCGTGAAACATGATATCTAAAGGGATGGAACATGGCTATTTGTTGCAACGCAGACGCAATCACTTGAACATTATTCATATGAAGTAAAACATTTTTTTTCAGACAGTGTTTGCGCTTAAGGAATCAGCTGCGTGTCTTAAGAACGGATATTTAGCTATAAACATTACATTTAAATAGTCTCTCTCAGAATTGGCAATGCGTGCGATTATGTTTCATGAAAACCAGTCTGTGCTGTCGCAAAGTCATCGGCGCCTCTGGTTTAACTTTCAAAAGAGTCGGGGTAAAACAAGTGAACCCCGCAGTTTAGTCTTGTGAATGAGAATTTATATCCTCAAATTATCTATCTATCTATCTACAAATTATCTAATCTAATCTATCTATCCATCCATCCATCCATTCATCTATCTATCTATCTATCTATCTATCTATCTATCTATCTATCGATCTCGCAGGTATGTTAAGGCAGTTCCCAGATCTTATTTCGGCGAATTTAAGACTTTTTTCGTAAAATGTAAAATTGATAAATCGGAAAAGCCATAGATAAAACATTTACTATTATTATCCATTGTATAGACGTCATTGAGTCTTAGGCTAAAAGAAGCACTCCACTGCGACGTTATCACGTGACGTCTATAAATAGAAAAATTGCCTTAATGAAAAAGTGAAAAGTTCAACACTACCCCGGGGATAATTCATTTCTTTTTGTGAAAACAATTATGTAAAAACATCACTGGGTCATGAAAAGTGCTGCTAGAATCCTACTCTCCCGACACAGAAAAAAATATTCCAAAGTTTCACATGAAACCTTACCAAAATTATTACATTTTGTACAAACGATCAAGGAATTGTCATCAATTCATGTTAATCACACGATTCTAGCAGCACTTTCCAAGTACTATAGAATGCAAGCTTTCGATACAAACAAAAATATGTCTCAAAGTATGCGGCGTAGTGTTGAACTTTTGCAACTTTGTTGTTATAGAACGACAGAGGAAAGGCTGATCGGGATTTCAAAGCACTACCTATGTTCATTATAAGAAAACATGATAAGAAAATATCAGCGTACCTGATTCTTAATCTTTAATTCCTTATGAATCACACATAACATTCACGGTATATGCTTTAAAACTCCCATTTTATATACTTGTTTACATGAATTCTCGTCACGTTTAATTTTCACTCGGCAAATATTTGATCAATAGTTATGACGTCATGGGTTTGGTATTTAACCCCCGTGAGAAATACTTAGCTATTTATACCACCCAAAACGACAAGATTTTGTTTGTATTATGTTTTTGAATGACTCCATTCATTTCTTGGACCTGAAATTAAACTTTAAATATAGATATTAAGAAATTATTATTTCTATACTTCACGTCATACAGCTTGCTACGACGTCATATTGAAGAGGCAAGTAGGATCCTTAACATACCCGCGCTATCTAACTATCTATCTATCTTTCTGTCTTTCTATCTATCTTTCTATCTATCTATCTATGTAGTGTCAATTTCGTGAGGTTTTTCATCATCTTCTACGAATTCTCTGCCTTCCCTAAATCGTTTATGGCACTCGTAAGCTACCGCCAGGTAAACATGATAGGCGTCTCCAGCCATTTCCATCATCTAGATATGTTCTTGTAGTGTCTTCCCTGGCTAGAGACAGATTTTGATAGCAGCCCCGTTGTTCCCGACGTAGTATAGAAACGTCAATATTCCATTATAGTCATTTTGATATGGCTTTTAGAATCACTTGTTTCTTTATAATCAAGTGTCCGAACGATTTCAAAATTTGAAAATATGACATCATTTTGTCATTGGAGATAATACGTGAGTGGCAATATGTTTAGCGCCATAACAAAAGTCTATTGCCTATCAAATTGAGTATTTAAATTTTAAAGAAGTGCATTTTACCTACTGCGCTGCAAGGAGTCATAACATAGAATTAAATATTTTATTTAGTTTTTATTTCAGTCATTGTATTTATATTCTAAATATCGATTACAGTTTTCCTAAAGATTTCATTGATAAAATATTGAAAGGTTACTAATACGCAATCTAAATATTTCGCGATCGTCTACGAATTTATTGAACAACCCTCGTAAATGTCATATTTTATAACAGTAGTGAACTGCCCAAGAAAGCCTAGTAGATTTGATACGGCGGTTAAACAAGAAATGTGATATGTAGAATGAACTTTACACTCTCCAAGGATTCATGAGGTTCTTCATACAACGAAAATTGAACTTCCTTGAAAAATATCATAGCACACAGGATTGTCTCGTTTAAAGTCATCATTTCGTAAGTTCTATGGTCGATACAACGACCTTGTCAGCAAATACAATTTATCATTGAGTAAAATGCTGACTGACGTTTTTCATACAAATTGTTAGGTCATTATTTACACACTGAAATGCCGACGGATTTTTCCGTCATTTCCCGATCATGGCAAGGAGCACACGGCGGGTGTGACCGGTCGGCAGGGGATGCTCACTCCTCCATGGCACCTGATCCCACCTCTGATGTTTGGAGGTCTGTGTTTGCTCTGCTCCTATTTTGTATTGTTTGATGGACTTTTGAGCCTGAATACTGTTCATTATCTTCATATATTTCATTCAAAATATCCTAAATAGTATTATTTAATTTATACAAATTGTTGAATTTAAGATATTTTTTTTTCTGATTCACTTTAATTAAGTCTTTTGTTGATAATTCCCTTACTGATAAATATAAACACTAAGTGACTTACCATTATTTTGAAACCAAAATTCCCATCCAAAGTCAACAAGTTTCCTGTCTATTGATCTCTCATTAAGATGGCATTTCAAGAGTTTACAAGAAAATAGCTTGTTGCTGTACAAGATTCCTGCACATGCTGATTTTAACAGAATGCATTGTAAAGCACAATCTGTTCGACTGATGCTTTCGAAAAACGTAATATAGTACGAAGTGTGAGACGGCAAAATGTTGTCATAAGAAACGTTTCTTATGAAACGTCTTTCAAATTTTAAAGAATGTGATAATCTTGTGAAGACACCCAGAAGAAAACATACAAAAACACCATAGTTGAACATTATCTTAGAAGTAGGATTACCTCCTACTGGAAGTATTTCAGATCTACACTAAAAAACACTGTTTTGATATTTACTTCAATGTTAAATTTAAAAGATTAAGACCCAAAAAATAAACCTTCACTTGCAATTAAATGATTGCACCTAACATCCGCAATGTAAACTGTGATAGTTATTTCTTGTGAGTAAAAGGTTTTCATTTATTGACAATTTTAGGGGATTAATTATTCAACCATGCTGTCATTATAATTGATTTAAATGTTTCTACATTGTCTTTTTAATCAGATAAATAGGGCGAGGAATCAGCACTTCTATGGTTGAACCCATAATTTTCAAAAGGCAAACACTCATTAAAAATACATATCTGATACGAACAAAATTACATACAAAATTCTAAAATGGAAAAAAAAATTAAAAAAAACTGTCATTCCTTTTCTTTTTTCCTCTATTTTGTCATCTTTTAGAATTTTCATCATCTAGCATCTCATCACAATATCTGTGATAATCACTGTCTGTAATAATTCATAACACTCAATAAAACAGTAAAGTTGTCTTCTGAACTATCTTTTCAAGAAATATTAGTCTTAAAGGAGCGTAAATATAAAGCGCAATCTCTTATACATATTATACAATTGATTTCAATTCCAATATTACATGGAGACTTCTATATTTTGATTAACTAAAAATTTAAAACATGATTACGAAAAAGAAAAAACAATCCATGCATTTTTTTTTCCTATTTACATGTATATCTTCGAAATATTTTACTAATACTCTTTATGAAGATTTAATCATCCTTTATAATGGCCCGTTAATCATGAAATATATCAATTTGATATTCATAGTAAAACTGCTTTGAATTACTATGGTAAAAACTTTGTTATCATAGTAATTATAGTAAACTTTGGCTAGCTATAGTATTTTTGTTAGATTAATAACCTTGTACAAGACCTTATCCTTTATTACGACATGAAACTTGCATAAATGTAGGATTTCCCATGGTTTGTGTTTGGATATGATTTTTTTATCCAACGCGTTGTGTGTTTTTATCCCCGAGCCTTTCCGTTTTAAACATAGCCCCTTTTAAACTGTTTATAAATGTAAATCAACATTATTCGACGTGATCAAATCCACGCAAAACAAAACAAAAAACAAAAAAAAAAGTTTTGACGTCACAACCTTTGATATGAAAATGATTTCTTTTAAGCTATATACTCTGTATAAAGGAGTAAACAAGTGATACAAAAAATATGATACGGGTTTTATGCCAGTTTTCAGAAAAATACTTTTACAATGTCTCATCGTTGAAGTTCTTTATTACCTTGTGTTGCCTGTATAAGACGCATCAGAATACATGGTAATTACTTTTACTAAATACTACAATGTTAGAGGTTATAACAATGTGAAATAGAATGTGTTTATCGGGAATTGCAATCATGAATCTCTTAAGAATTACAAATATCCATCCCATCTCCCAAAGGAGGCTTTACAGATTTTTTTTTCTCCAAGATAACAAAGTTTCCTTACATTTTTACTATAAAAGGTTGAATTAATCTAAAAAAAAAAAAAAAAAAACTAAGTTTCAAAAAGTAAAAAGTAATACTTTTTTCAAAAAGGGTAAAGCATGTAAATTATTTGTGTTTATCAGGCAATCTCTTTGAGATATATTATACATTTAAATTGGTAATCTCCATTATAAATCCAATATATATATCCGTTTTGTGTGATGTGTGTTTCCCTTAAGGACAATTGCATGTGTTTTTACAACAAAATTTATCCTAGAATAAGATTTATCCAGACCAGACATACATGGAAAGTACGCATTTGTCGTGCAGATAACAGAATATATAAAGCCAAGAAATGAGCTTCATAATTGTCTTCACGGGTATGCAAAAATAGAGCTAAAGTGTGACTATAAAATGACAAAAATGGATATACTGTAATAAAATCATGGTGTTAACTTTTAAACGAGATGGTATTCTAGAGAAAAAAAAATAGAGCATTTCAAAAAATATTTATTGTGATGAATTTTATGTTATTTGACTTATTATGTACGGCGCATTTACTAATTTAAAAAAGACCACACTGTATCCATGTCAAACTCCATCAAGAAACGTCTTTCCTTCAGATACATGTTTGTCATAAATGAAATATCATTTTATTTACTATACATGTAGATCACACAACCTTTTCTTATTGTTTATATATTTTGTAAATTTTAATGTAAGAAAATTTGAATTAATTGTTCTGTGGCAAGATCCGTACAGATTGCGATTTAGATTAAAGCTAAATTCTTCTTGACAATAAGAAAAATGTGATATTTTCCGCAGAGTGTAAAGATAAAGATCAATTCGGTTTGTTTTATAATATAATGTTACAGCAGGGATATTGAATTTCTTTAACAAATTGATCGCCAGATGTCTCTTGATGTACTTAAATAATTATTTTTTTTATATTTTTATATCCTACATTTTTCTGAACAGTTTATACAAAACTTCCTGATTTCATTCTGTTCCAAAAAACTTAACATACCATAACTTCTGAATATCAATTCTGTTTAACAAAAGGTTCCATGTCCCTTCGCTTGAATCAAATTGAAGTAAAGAAGTAAAAAGTAAGAAGCCCTTTGAACAAAAACTTCAGATAGAGTTATGCAAGTTCTCTTATCTCAAAGGAGATAAAGTTGGGTTGGGCTCACTATTGGTTTTATTACATGAGACACAAAATGGAATGCACAATTTTACATAAGCTAGATGTGATAGCCTAAATTATTTACACACATCAATATATTATACATTTGTTAACATTACTATCTAAGAACTGATTTATATATTGCTATCGGTTTTCATCCGTCATCGTGCCCCTTCCACAAATGTAAAATTCGTGACCCAAAATGTTGGAAAATAGCTCTTCAGAGCTAATTTTTTCATTCTATTTTTTTTTCTTATTTTGTTGTTGTTGTCGAAACCCGATTTTAAATAAATATTCTCTTATCTAATCTTATCAATTACATATCTTCAATCTTAATTTTATATCCAAAATCATAAAACGTGCATACTTCATACCTCACGTTATGAAATATTTGTACAGATAACTGATGTTCTCTCAGGATTTAACATGAGCATACTTTATACCTTAGTCATAAAATGTTAATGCAAATATTTCTTATTTCCTGTTCATCAGCCTTGCCCGGAAATGTATCTTTTTTTTATAATATTGCAAAAATATCACCATTTTCTTATCTCTTCTATCTCTCTCTCTTTAATGTGCAATGGACCAGCTTAATTGAAATCTTTACAACTAAGTATTTTTTTATCGATCTGCGAAATTTTTTTCAGAGGCCTATCAATCTAAGCATAAGTTTAGGCAAGTACCATTAAAAGAAATATGATTAATTTCTTTCAAAAGACAATCTAATGAGTTCGTCTTATCCTGCATTGATCTACCATTGAAGTATTAAGAACATAAGACCTTTCTGCTGTAGGAATCGAATAGATTGCAATCACTGAAAGGTTGGAAAAAAGTTTCAAAATCAGTATCTGTTTTAATGCTTAGCATATCTTTTAAATTCTACTTTGTGATGGACATGTGTTCCTTGTTACTATTGCAGGAGTTTGTTTGACCATCTCAAAGAAGAAGGAAAAGAAAACTTTTATGCATAAAAGTAAAAGTAGAATATTAGAAAACAACCTTGCTGGAGTTTGCCAGATGATGATTTTATTTTGTATACAGAGACATCAGTGTCGGGGATATCTAGTATAACATTTGGATACCTAAATGTTTTCTTCCTGTTTTTGCTTGTAAGCAAGCCTATTTATAGGAAATAAACATGAAAGATGACTTCTTCATAGCATTCATCATTACAATCTGCATGATATAAATAATACATTTTTAATTCCACTCTAAATTCAATACATTCATCAGCAGTGGGTAAGATTTGCAAAATATTGTGATGGGTTATTTTCTAATGTGCAATTAAAGAATGTTTTTAAGTTTGTTGTGAGTTATAAGTGTGTAAATCGCACAGACTTATCACATAGGCATATTTCGTATGCGCGCGAGCAGACGTGCAAGTCTGTGATTTACACACCAATAATTCCTTATATCTACATTTTACTTGTTTAAAGGCACCAAAAATATACTCAACGTTTGAATTTTTTGCTTCTCTATATTGCAACATTTTTTAACGTCTCTGTAGTCTAATTGTGGCGTCACCTTACCGCAAGTTTCTCCGTGAATATTTCTACGCGCAAGTATACACGAAAATGGCATTCAAATCAATTTCATAGTTGATTAAGTAGAAAAACACAGCAAATGTAGGTATATCTTCTTGTTTTTGTGATGGGGAAATCTTCAAATAAGATTAAGACTTGACTCTTACTTTAGAGAGAGGGATCTGTATATCCGCTAGTGTGTCCAAGAAAAGATATAAGAAAGGTTCAAGTGGTTGAAGCTAAGAAAAAAAAACACCAAATAAAAGGCACACATAAAGAAATGCATAAATCGTAAAATAAGACTATCCTTACAACAAGAAATCTTTTTTAATTTAAGGTGGGGAAGGAAATCGGGCACGCGTGGATGACCATGAAAACCATATTTTGTATTGTCAAATAACTTTGTTTCCTTTTTATAGTATGGAAGGGGTAATAAAATAAAATGATATAGCCACAAGAAATAACTACAATTATACGACGTAAACTTTCTGCAGCTTGTATTGTGCAACTTGTAATATAAAAACAAGGAACGTTGATTGATAAGCAAAAGGGATGGAATAAAGTTACAAAAGAATACAAACAAATAAACTGAATTTACATTTGCAAAGTGCAATGGTTCTGAGAAAGCTAGTAAAGGTACAACATTTAAATTGAAGAAAAATAGATGCCAACCCATTAAACCGATAGTTAACCAACTTTAGGAAAGGGTGGAGTGGGATGGACTGCTGAAAATATTAACATGCAAGAAATATAATAGTATTAAATTCTAAAAAAAAAAAAAAAAAAAAAAGAAGAAGAAGAAGATCATTATTATAATTAAGAAAAACCTTCCCCGAACCAACACATAGGTCAGAAAATGGATAGACCTTCAAATATGTTCAAAAGCTATAATTAATGGTTGCAAACTTCTGATAAAATCAAAGTCTTTGCTTGTCATATTGTAATTACAAAAATACATACTAATAGGCACACTTAAATGAATGTGTATGTCAATATCTGTATGTAAATATTGTGCAAAAACTTAAAAGCTACCAGTCCATAAACATTACTGTATGATAATGCACAGTCAATCAAACTACCGACATCAGGAACTCAAAATTATGGAATGTATTTTTTTCTTGATATTTAATTGGATGATTAGATTTTTTTAAAAAATTTCTGGATAGAAATGTGAGGCAAGTGTTGAATATCAATTTAGTCGATGATATATGTTCTCTTTGCCAAAATATATGAAAAAATGAATGAATGAATAAATAAATAAATAAATAAATAAATAAATAAATAAATAAATAAAATAAAATAAAATAAAATAAAATAAAATAAAATAAAATAAAATAAAATACGCTTGTAAATCAGAATAATCTGAAAAAAGAACAATTTTCCGATAGTAAATTTCAATAAAAAAAAACATTCAAATATAAAGTAAAATTTCAGTTGAAGGGATTTTAAAATTCATCTCTAATAATAGTAATTTTTCTCTTAGCCATCAAATGCTGGTTCTATAGGATTTCAATATTTATAGCCATCATGCTAGTCTTGTGTATCAATTCCATATGTATGATAACATAAATCATTTTAAATTTCAAGGTCTCAGTACTTCTTTTAGTCATAAACTAGATATTTTGTTTCTTAAAAAAATCTTTCAACATAAACAAAACGTTTTAGAGGCATTCATAATATGGTAGTCCATCTCACCTCATTCATAAAAATCTGTCGGAAACTCAACAATAAAACACAATGTTCCTGTTCGAATTTTGTGGTAAAATTGTAATTTACTATTGGAGTGGCAGAAGAGAGGTAATGTTTATAAGTTTGTTACTCATTTTAGTTGTTTGATTAAAGCAAAATTAAATATACACTGTTGTCGCGTTAAACGAAATTAAATATACACTGTTGTCGCGTTAAACGAAATTAAATATACACTGTTGTCGCGTTAAACGAAATTAAATATACACTGTTGTCGCGTTAAACGAAATTAAATATACACTGTTGTCGCGTTATACGAAATTTGATTTCCTTTCAGATACTAGAGAACTTAAAGCGATCTTCGCAAGCCGAATATTATCGACTCGTTTCGCTTTCCACAAACCCTTGTGAAAGTGTGAAAGTTTTAGAAAATCTTATGATTTAGATCAAATCTTGGCGTAAAGGTAGGGAAATCTGTACCCTATACTGTAATGTCTGAACAGTTCATCATCCGACATTAAATTGAAAGAGTAACGCGCAAAAAAAATTTTTTTCTTGGATATGTGAAAAATAGTTAGAAGATTATCAGAATAGATTAATGTATGTATTGATTATGAGAACATATGAGCCATTGCATTCCATTTACTCATCATAGTATTATTGTGAAAACAATGATGTTTGTTGGATTTGGGGTGGGGGTCGGGGGCGGGGGGGGGGGGGGGGTGAGGGAGGATTTTTCGTTGTTATTCTGGTATAAAGATACCCACGAATTTTTGTCCTCCATAAAATATTAATTTTGGACATATAACAACTCTACATTTCTTCAACCGAGGAATCAAATCCCCACGAACCAATATTTTTCCCACAAAACAAGAAAGTTTGACCTCGCAAAAATAAGTAATTTCATATTTTTATATACAATGTATTAGTTCAAAAAGCATGTCTTGGACAGTTAACTAGTCAGGGTGCATAACAAGAGAACTTCAAGTGAGTATGGAAGTTTGATCATTTAAGTATTATTCTACATATCTTTCAATGCAATTAAAACAAAAAATTGAGATGGGATTTGAAAGAACTTAAAAGATCCGGAATTCATTTTTTTGGGAGGGGGATGGGGGGAGGTGGGGGTATCAAAAGAATTTCATTTATAATTTTCGAAATCACTACATGTATTTGGTATGCGAAGGCGACACTCGAGTTCTTTAAGGTAGTCTGAACCTTAGGTTCTAAAAGTCAAGAGTTGAGTAACTGAAAATGCTCAAAAAAATTGTCTCTAAATTCTCAAAGTAATGTGTCTACATGTGTACCAGTGGATTTTTTCGAACTTATTCATTATAGTCAATCATCTTTTATAGAGAAAAATTATCAGATCTCAAGTATATTTTCCGAAAACACGAATAAAAGCACTTACTATGCATTTCCTAATTGAAAATTGATCAACAAATATATCTTAGGATAAAAAAAAAACTAATGGTGTCCAGGCATTTGGAGGAAATTGCAATTTTTTTCTTTTTACTTATACAGTACTTAAGTACTTCTATTTACTTCAATTGTTATATAATGCATATTGTAAATAGCTTGTGATATCATTGCAAGATATCACAGATCACTTCTGATTCCATATCATGCTAATAAAACTGGTATGTAAGGCGAGTTTAAAGGAAATTCTATTTTCAATAAAATGTATTTATTTTTGTACTTTTATACGGATACAAATGTCAACATTTTACAAGACCTTTTCTAAAACAAAAAAAGAGCATTGAATCATATTAAGATGCATGAAATGAAAATTATGGCACAGAAAGATTTCAATTACAAGCTTCATTTGAGACTTTTCAAATTGAAAAATAATTTTAAGAATTATAATTCCAGTTGAGGAGCAGATATCCTTAAACATTATTGACATATTTAAATATTCAGCAGACAAGTTCCTAGTAACAGTCAAAGGAGTAAAAAACAAAACAAAACAAAAAAAACCAAACAAACAAACAAAAACAAAAACAAAAAAACAGCAAAATTAATAGACTAGGAACATCGCAGAAAGTATCAATCCATTTTACAGATTTTATCACAAATTGGTATGTCACAAGAAATATATAAAACATTTAATTAAAATGATCATCATAACAATGACATACTTGAAACCCTTTTTTTCTATAGAATTGCGAATACAAAATACCCCAACTGTCCAAAAGTATGATTTTTACCATTGTTATTACTAGAAACAATATATTCTGCAAAAAAATGCTTGCTTCCATTTTAAATCTAAATGAAATCAACTTTGCTGGAATAGATAATCTTAAAATAAAGTATGGGGAACCATTGGATCAGGATAAAGTCCATTGTTTTCATTTACACCGTAAAACTAGTGTAACTTGACTTCATCCAAAACTGAAAACAAAAAACAACCAAAACAAAACAAACAAACAAACATACAAAAACAAAACAAAAACAAAAAAGAACAAAAACAAAAGCAAACCAAAGAACAAAAAGAAAACCTCAAAAGAGTTGGTTTAACTTGACTTCATCTATAATAATAATAATTATAATAAAAACACAAACAAAACAGGGACTTTTATTGCCATTGAGTAATGATTAACCCTTTTTTTGCCATTATCCACCTTGGTTTATTCGGGGGACCAAGGTTTATACGGTTTCGCCAATCACCCCCCCCCCCCTCCCCCGGTAGTGGAAATCGAACTCACATCGGAAATATCAACCCATTACTTTGCAACACTAAAACAACGTTCTAACCAATGCCCAACGTTAGGAACTTGACTGGCGTAAAAAAGTGCACACAAAATTTAGAATGGCGCTATATAAAACTCGTCTTCTTTTTTTTCAAGTAATGCAAGACCAAATGAATGAAAATATCGTATGTAATAATATTTATTTTGTCCATGTGTGACATTTCAATCCATTGGTTTTTAAAGTACTCAAATTTATCTTAAAATAACCACAATTCGTTTCCAAGGTGCATTCTAGACAACATTGTACATAGTGTCACAACGTTTTTCCATTTCTACATTAAATATGAAGATAACCAACATTCCATTAAAATAATACAAATTTGGAGCAGATCAAACATGCACCTCTGAAAACATCAGAGATGGGATCAGGTGTCATTGAGTAGTAAGCATCCCCTGTCGACCGGTAATACCCAACGTGTACCCCTTGTCATGATCGGGCAAATGGAAAAATCGGTAGACAATTCAGTATGATAATAATGGCCTAACAATTTGTATGAAAAACGCCAGTCAATTAACATTCGACATTTCACACAAATTGTAGCACCTTTCCCAATAAAGTATGCATGGACCAATAGTGATAATTGGATTATATATTGCATCTTTTAATAGCTAGGAAAAGAAAAAGAAATAATGAAAGCAAACTGCAGATATACTACCATGTTCAGAGGACAGTTTAATGTCTTTTATATTAAATAACTTTGGTGAATATGTATGCAGAGATGAGAATAGGAGGAATGGCAGTTGCAAATGTTTCTTAAAACGTGTTCCTTCAAGCAATGAAATAATGCATGAAACTTGGGAGACAATAGAACATATCTAAAATACATAAGCATAAATTAAAACTACTCAGAGTTTCAATATGAATGAATAATTATCATTGTATTTTTCTAACAATTAGAGTAATTCTTTTCGTAAATATTCATTTGTGATAAATATACAAACTAAATCTAGGTGAAATTACTTTCGAACTTTTAACATGGATCGAACAGCTTGAACAAAATTACCATACAAAAAATAATTAATATCGGATTTCATTTTACATAACAGTAATTGTCCAGGAAAAAATGTTGAAGAACAAACAAAGAATTAATAGTTTTAGTTTATCTAATGAAAGGTAAGGCTGAAGTGATGTATATACAATATGACTCTGAAGTAAAAAATAAAAATAAAAATAATGGTTTGAATTAATTAATAATAGATCCAGATATACTTAAGTTGTTATCCTTCAATATTTTCTCGTGTTTCACAATCATAAATATAGATATTGTTTGTGGCTCTAATTTTAGAAACAGACTTCTTTCAAAAGTGACACGTTTTCACAAAAGATTGGACACAATTTCATCATACATTAGAAGATGAAATACATATATATGAAGGTGTTATATTTTACTTCTATCCTACTCGAACAAATTCAGATTTCGAATTTATATTTTAAAACAATTATTATTTATATTTTTAATTGTTAGAAGGTGCTTTTAGGGTAGATTTTTTTTTTCTTATCGTTTTACTCGGACCTTTAATTTATCATTTTAACATGTGTATTTTTTTTTTCAAAAATAATCATAACCTCCATCATCTAATATCTTTTTGTTTATTTGTTTAAAAAACGCGATTTTTATATTGATA
Source organism: Saccostrea echinata (assembly GCF_033153115.1). Lineage (NCBI taxonomy): Eukaryota > Metazoa > Mollusca > Bivalvia > Ostreida > Ostreidae > Saccostrea > Saccostrea echinata. The sequence goes on from NW_026889767.1 coordinate 5,771,107, forward strand.
TAGTTTCAAGTGCAATATGACTTTAAGATTTTATTTGTTAAAGTGTCACCAGAAATTATATATGTTTTAATTATATTTAATGTAATTAGGGCATATTTTTGATATCTGATGCAAGGTGTACTCTGTCCGATCTATGAGTTTAATGACTACCTGTCCTTTTTTCCACACTCTTCGAAGATAGACATTTATCCAGTCAAAGATAATGTAGCATTACTCAAAATTTCAGTTTATCTGTAATTAAATCAACAGTATAAAATGTATACATCAAATTATTCTTTACACACTACAGTGCACCAGTCTACCTATAATTGTTTGCCTCTACGACCATAAATAAATAATTTCAGAATAAAAAAAAACCTCCCTACAGAGTTATTCCTTTTCACAAATAAATACATAACGAGTTTTACAGTTCTCATCATCCCACTTTCCATTTCGACAAAAGCTGACACAATGCCCCATTTTTGTGTTATCAGGTTGGCCCTTAATCCAGTTAGAATACGTGATATTGGTGTGATGATTCCAAGTAAAAATCCCTTCGTTATCGATGTCTGTTGCCCCAATCCAAACCTCACAACAATAATACCACCTTCGACAGTCGACTAAAATTCAAAAGCAAACAATTTGCATGTACAGATTTTCCTCTCAATAAGGAAGCTCTAAACACTAATATTTTTTTTTTGAACTTAAGAAGATTGTATCGTTTAAAGGTGTACATATGGAATTTGTCAACACAAGGTACCTGCCAAATTTCTCTAGGAAAAATGTTCAAAGACAATGAGGTATTGGTTAACAGAAATCTCTTTTGTTAACTCACATTGATAATATACATGAAAAAATGTATTCAATAGCATTATCTAGGTCTAATATAATGGTTAGAATATTTTGATATATTTATATTGTGTCATTTATTGTAGATTTCCGTTTATATCATTTAAAATTAAAGGGCAAATAACTCTTAACGCATAAAGCTACCATTTAATTAGAACTCTTTTGTGAACAGTGTTTACAGCTTCCTTAATCATTTTTTTTACATCAGTAACTTAAATCTCCAAAACACATGAGAGCTTAAATATTAATTGGACTTCTTTTAGCTTGTTATTTTGGATATTTTTTAAACATTTACTGTGCTTCAAAATAAAGTTGAATAATATTTGAAGAGGGAAACATAATTCTTTTTCAGAAAATAAATTCTTCATACTCTTAAGCAGTCAATTAATGAATTAATGCCTGTTGTGGCCCTCCACTCCCCAAAAGCCATTGATTGTATTAATATTATAACTGGACAACATGAAGATTTGTATCTTAGCACAATAATCTACTTTTATCTTTACGTGAAGTTTTTATAGACTTTTTTCCTCTTGTTAGGTAAATATTTGTCAACTTTTTATTGTGTTTGTACTTTAACATCACTGCATTAATTTGTAAATATTATAAAAATTATATTTTTTTGTCTTGTTTTGTTTTTTTTATTATTCTGAAAATTCGTTAAAAGAAACACTAAACTATTGATTTTTTTCTGAATTTGATCAATATTCCTAGTATTTCATTTACAAGTTACAAATCTTAATGTGCATTGAATGAGAAAGCATTTATCTCAGTTTTGTTTAGGGGTTATAAAGAAACAAAAAACTGATTTTTTTTTTCTCTGGAAAGTACATGAGAAGGGTCCACATGTTTCCATTCCCGTGAAATATTTTTTTCACAATTGTTTTGTTCCCTTTTCGTTTGGGTGTGTTTTTTTTTTCTTCTTTTCTTTTCCTTTTTTTTTTTTGGCTTGTCAGAAAAACGAGACAATTTTTTTTCAGCAGGTTTGATCCACCCTGCCCCGGAAAAATTCCTCGATCTGCCCTTTTAAAGACTATATCATTTCCCAAGATTTTTACTACATCGGATTTTATATGCATTATTACTCTTACATGTATGGATGCTTACGCATGAAAGAGAGAGAGAGTATACATGTATACATGTACTTGTATTGAAAATGCAAACAATATTTATCTATAATCTTGCGGTTTAGGTTTTAAGTAATCCTTAAACTATCTTTTAAGATTTTCTCAAAATACAAGAAATTGAATAGGTACCAAATTTTAGACTACCTGCGGAAACTCTCCAATATGGAAAGACTTTCTATACATGCATATAAAACAGGCACGTAGCACCGTTTCTCAAAATGTGTGAATGCGAGGGGGAGCGGGCCGGGGGGCAGTAAAATGATTGACAAGCAAAAGAAAAACTTTAGGCACGTAAAAATTGGGGGAAGTGAAGAAGGAAATCAGGCGTTTAAAAAAAAAACTCCGTAGTCAGAGGAGGGACAGATTCCATTCATACTATCATTTTCGGTAGAAAAATATTTGAGTACAATGTACAATAATGTTGGATTAGAGTTGGTGGGGGGGGGGGGGCAGCCAGTCTTAAAATAAAAAAAAAATCCCTGTCGAACGCGTGGGTGGGGGATGCCCCCCTTTTTTCGAGCATAATGTTTTTACAGTTTTGTATGAAATTCACAATCAAAGGCTGATCTCCTCCACTTTTTGTTGCACTATAGTCAAATCCTCGAAAAAGTTCCCCCCCCCCATCCCCCCCCCCCCACAAAATAGGATTTTGGAGATTTTTTTCAATATTTTATTTTTTATTTATTTTTATATTATTATTATTGTAATTTTTATTATTATTATTATTATTATTATTATTATTTGCTTCTCAAAGATTTTTCAGGTAAAGTGTCAATTATTTCTTAGATGCAACGTGCCTGAAAGACACTCTGAGAAAAGGGAGTATTCCCCCCCACCCCCGGCTCCACTTATGTGTATATTTGTTAATTTGTGTTCTTGTTAAATGCTCTCATGTCGTGTTCTAAATCATTTTTTATTTACACCAAATTACTCAGTTTAGTTTTTAGATAATCAGCAATCAGACTTTTTTTTAGTGGTTTCTTATTTTTTACCCAGTCGCGCAAATACTAATACCCTTTTTTACTTTTGATATTTTCCCCGACCAAAATCTGATCAGCACGGACTAAGCGTTTTCGAGTGCTAGGCTGTACGATGAAGTGACAACGTGTTTACTGTTGACTATTTATGGAGTTTATTACTTTTTGTGATGCATATTTCAATAAATGGAATATAAGGTGTAAATTATTCGGCATGTGCACATCTTCGAACAGGTACAGTGGTCTATTTCCAGGTATGAATAAGTTTACAGTGTTCGACGTGTTCTCTCAATATGCATCAATTGTATTTGAATGCATATGGACATGCATAGGAAATACACTGGTGGAGTGATGGTTTGTTCCATTCTTACGATAGATTATTGCAAATTGTTTGTACGAGTTTTACTGTGTATTATTTCAAGTTTATCAGGTCCAGCACAATACCCTGATAAGGATATATAGCTTGATAAAGCTATATAGCTTTATCAAGGTATTACAAATACCTTGATCAAGGTATTTTATGTAATGAAAATACAAAAAAAAAATCTTAAAAAATTAAATTTAAAAGTCGAATTATGAGTTGTGGTCAGTGTATTCACTCGTGCATGAAAAGTACTCAGGTATCAAAAAGACAGCATAAAAGAACGTCTCCTCACACTACATGCTTTTCTTCCGATTTCTTTGTGTTTGAGTACTTTACATGCATGAGTGAATTTACTGACAACAACGCAGAACTCGACTTTCAGTATTTATTTTTTTTTAGAATTTTTTTGTATTTTCATTACTTAAAATACCTTGATCAAGGTATTTGTAATACCTTAATCAAGTTATATAGCTTTATCAAGCTATATACCTTTATCAGGGTATTGTGCTGGACCTGTTTATTGTGCATATATTGGTATGCTTTTAAAAAACACGCGCAACTATGTTTCTTCTTCCAAACTTGCATTTATGTTATTCAAAACGATAATTATTCATGATTATCGTTATGACTGTTTTTATCTGTTCTGGTTTTAAAATGTTTTTATCAATTCATGTGTTCCCCAAATACTTTACTATCGGAGATGTGCACGCGTCGATAGCCAAACCAAAAATTCACTCAAGTGTAACGAGGGCACTGGGGTATATATCGTTACAATAAGACAAGGTATCTGAAAGAAATATGGCGGAATAGTTGGTATGAAACAAGTCGTACATTGATGCAAATGTTGCGTTTTTAAGAATTCATGTCAGCTTTAAATCATTCCATGGCCCTAAGCGTAGTGATTTGCTCATTTACTTCTTTATTGAGGCTTATAGCACTACATTGTTTATTAATTATTCAAATTTTGTGTTGAAATACAGACATCCTACCTAGCTGCAACTGTCCTTCATAAATCCTGCTGTCCAGCGGTTTACCAGACTTTTTATTTACAACGGCGCGTTCGCTATTGAAAGCTCGCAATTGGAAATTTCCGGGGCATACTCGTTTACGTAATGCAAACTCACCCTTCAAGAACATGTCAAGATATTGCACACTAAAATTATTTAGACTTTCAGTATTTTCTTTATTATAGTCTATTCATTAGCTATATTGTATAATATAGTGTAGTATAATGTAATAGTGGAGTATAGTACAGTATAGAATGGTTAGTAGAATATTTGTGCCATTTTAACAAAGCATCTTACCCTCATTCCAAGGCAAAAGAAAAGCTTCCATGACCCATGTATTTTCTGCTTCTGTCTCTATCTCAACAAGGTAAGCTTGATATTGTTCACACTTTTCCTGTGATATTTTTATTCCAGTTATTGAACTTATATTGAATTATCAAAATAATATCATTTCGTTTTATCAATGAATATTTAATGAATTTACTGAATGAGTGAGTATTTTAAAGGAAACTATACCTTTTTTATTGGATAATATAGAATAGAAATTTTGCTACATGTAGATTTTGCACGTTTTTATCAGTTTTGATACTTTCAAATAGCCCCCAGAATACAAAGGCATGTTCATTTCTTTAAGAACACAATGTATTTAAAGTTCCGACATCTTGGCCTCTGTCACATCATATTGCAAGTCACAGACTGATTAATTAGAGAATAACTCATTTGTTAATTGCGACCGTTAATGATGATCTAACGGTCGCAAACATTGTTTTACAGGTGATGAGTATGCTGAGCCGGTAAAACTGACCATAAACGATCGCAAATAACAAATGAGAAGGAAGTTATTCCCATTCTAATGCACGTTATGCCTTTTGTTTAATTTATATTTCTTAATTTGTTGAGTTATATGAAATACTTCACGAAGCATTGTGGGTTTTTTTGTCTGTATATCAAACGCTTTCAATCTCGTTAATGCTCTTCTAACTACCTCAAATATCAGTGCATTAACCAATCAGAATTACAAACCTGTTGCGTTAGAATCGTGTATCACAGTTACTTTCTTGAATCAAATTGTTAAAACAAATCGGTCACGAAAAAAAAGATATAGATTAACAAATGTATTTTACCTTGGCATTGTTCCACTTTTGTTTGGTTTTGTTAAGAAAATAACAATGACCATGAAAAGAAACCCATCCAACAGGGCAAACTGAAAAAAGAATGTTGAATATATTTATTTTATCAGTATATTTTTAATTTTTCTATTTTTATTTTTTTTCCAACAAAGCAAGAAAGATACGTCTTGATTCCTGCCCTCTAACGCTGCCTTACTTAATAGATTTATTGCATGATAGTGAGGGATATATGAAGATTTCTTCGCCCATTGAAAATAATACGTGGCTGTAAGTTTTTTTATGTGGAAAAAAATATTATACCCAATGAAGTATGATGCATTTAATAAAAACAAATCAGTGAATGAAGTAATTATTATGATATCGTGACGTCACATTAGTGTAAGCTTTTCCTATGCTTCTTCATGACACACGACATCTAAAGGGATGGATCACGACTATTTGTTGCAGGGCAGGCACGACCTTCGCTTGAACATTTCGACAAATCAGATTCTGCTTTCATAATGATAATTCATATAGGTATAGAGGTATAACAATTTAATCCAAGCAGTGCATGGGTTTATGGAATCAGCTACGTTTCTTAAGAACGGACATTTAGCTATATGCATCGGATTTAGATAGTCTCTTTCAGAACTGGCAATGCGTGCGATTATGTTTCATGAAAAACAGCCTTTTGCTGCCTAAAAGTCATCGGCGTCTTTGGTTCAACGTTCAAAAGAGTCCGAGTAAAACAAGTGTACCCAGCATTTTGTCTTGTGAATAAGAACAATTTATATCCTTATCTATTTCAATTATAGATATTTTATATTTATATCCAAGATACGTATCCTTATTTTTATTTCTTCATACATCGAAAATGTAAAATGATAAATGTAAAAATGGAGAGAAAAAAACCACGTGTACTGCTGATCATACAGAGAATGTTGATTTAATTACATTATAAATAATAAGATTTGTTAAAAGCATTTAATGTCTCATACAAAAGTTTCCATCAGAATCCACTGGCAATTTTTTTAAGATGACTTATTTTCATTGATTGAAATTACATCGTTTAACTCAACTCTAATATACAAAATATATAAATGCATTTTTACAATATTATATTGTATTATATTATATTATACTAAATTATATTCCACAGGTCTCTCCAAGGATAGTACATGTATACATTCTTCATACAATGAAAAATTAAACTCCACCAAAATACTATAACATCCAGGAGTGAAAATATCATTAATAATATTATTTACTTTACTTTTATTTTATTGTTCAAAATGTTGAATTCAAGAAATTGTTTCTGATTTTACGCTCACAATGAATTAACCTGTGAGTTTTTAAATCCGTTCTTGATTTAATATATATATATTAAGTGACTTACCATTATCTTGAAACCAGAATTCCCATCCTGAGTCAACACGTTTCCTTTCTATCAATCTCTCATTAAGATGGTATTTCAAGAGTTTACAAGAAAAGAGCTTATTGTTGTATAGGATTCCTGCACATGATGATTTTAGCAGAATACATTGTAAAGCACATTCTGTTCGACGTACACGTTCGAAAAACTTTACATAGTACGACGTGTGAGATGGCAAAATTTTATCATAAGAAACGTTTCTTATGAACTGCCCCTCAAATGATAGAGAATTGGAGAATTGTCTAAAGACACTCAGAAAAAAACATACAAGAACGCCATATCTGAACATTATGTTATGCATAGGAAAACCTCCTACTGGACGTTTTAATATCTGTAATTAAAAAAAAAACACTTCTGGTATTTGCTTGTATGTTAAATGTAAAACGTTGAGGCCCCCTATAAAATAAATCTTTACTTGCAATTATATGAATGCTCTTAACATCCTCAATGTATCCTCTGATAGTGAATTTTTATGTGAATAGGGTTTAATTTATTGACAAATATTAGCGGATTAATAATTCAAACATGTACGTCATTATCCTTGATTTAAATCTATCTATATTGTCTTTTTAATTAGATAAATGGGGCGAGAAATCATAGCACGATTATGATTCAACCCAGAATTTTCAAAAGACAAACACTCATTACAAATATATATCTGATACGAACTAAAATTACACACAGAATTCTAAAAAAAAAATAAAATGGATAAAAAAAAAATGTCATTCCTTTTCTTATTTCCTCTTTTTTCATCTTTTAGAATTTTGATCACCTAGCATTTCATCACAATATCTGGAACGTAACAATAAACAGTAGGATGGTCTTCTGAACCATCTTTTCAAGAAATTTTTATCTTAAAGGAACGTAAATATTAAGTATAATCTAATAAACATATAAGACAATTGATTTTAATTCCAATGTACATGGAAACTTTAATACTTTGATTTACTATGAGAATAAAAGACACAAGGCCCAAGGGCCTTTACGGTCACCTGAGTATTATACAACACTTAAGAGGATCCATAGAGTATAGATTGAACTGATAGATGAAGCTTTGTTGCCCAAAAGCAAGAGAAATTAGGATGATCAGGATCAACGAAATAATTAGTCTAGCATTCAGTAACAACTCATAAATTAAGTTCTAATCTGTCCCCCATTTATCACCATCACTATCACCATGCAGACTATTAATGGACTATTATTGCTTCTGTACTACCTTTAACCCCATATCATAACCTCTCACATTGGCCTCTCTTGGTCTTTGTAGAACAATTAATAAGATCAGTTATTTTTGTCTCATTTTTATTTATCTATTATTTACAAGTCTACTGATCATTCAAACTATAAAAGTACTATTTGTATTATACAATAAAATTCCTTGAAGAATTCACTTATTCTAATTTGGAAGAGGTACCCTCATCATCATAACAATGCACTGGGTTGAAGATTTTAAGAGAATTAACACATTTTTTTTACTTTTTTGTCAATAGAGCCCCCCCCCTCCGAAAAAGAGACAGAACCCCCGACCCTGGAACCACAAGTTTTAAAAATTTTGTAAGAAACACCCTTGCTCATCATAACTATGCACTTTGTGTAAATGCTCAACATCACGGGGCACAGAGGTTTATTTAATAAAATTAATGCATTTTCACTATATTATCAATAGAGCACAACCCTTACACCAGAACATTGACCCAGGGGCCATGAAACTCTCATATCTTGCCCATAATATCTATACACTTGTCTTTGCTTTATAACCAGAAGCAGAAAAGAATATTTTGCAAAGAAATTATGCTTTTTCACTATATAATCAATAGACCCCCCTTTCTCCAGAACCCCCGACGATGGGCCATGAAATTAACAATTTTGGAAGAGGCACTCTTGCTCATATTAACTATGCACTTAATTTGTCTGTTAATACCCAGGAGCAGAGAAGAAGATTTTCAAAGAACTAATGCATTTTCACTATATTATCAATAGAGCGCCGGATTAACACCAGAACCCCTGACGCAGGGGCCATGTTATTCATATTTGAAAGAGGCACCGTTGCTCATCATAACTATGTACTTAGTTTGTCTGTTCAATCCCAGGAGCAGAGAAGATTTTCAAAGAATTAATGCATTTTCATTATATAATCATTTAAAGCCCTGTCCTAACACCAAAACCTTTGAATCAAGGGGACATGAAATTCAGTTTTTGAAGAGGCAACCTTGTTCATCAGAACTATGTACTTATTTAGTATGTTAATACTCAGGAGCAGAGAAAAAGATTTTCAGAGAAAAAATGCACTTTTACTATATATCATTTATATAGCTCAGCCCTAGCGTCAGAACCCCTGATTCTGGGGCCATGAATTTCACAATTTTCTTAGAGGACTCAATGCATATTACAATCATGACAACAGTTCAACCGCTTGATGTTCAGGAGTAAAGAAGAAAAATTTTCAAAGGTAGCACTAATTTTGTTGGTTTTAGTTCCACTCTTCAAGCTCCAGGGGGGCATGGACCATGAAAATCACAAATTTTGTTCCTATTCACCCATATATGTTCTATGCTAAGATTGATAGGAATTGGTTCAGGAGTTCAAGAGAAGAAGCTGAAAATGTTAAAATGTTAACTAACTACGCACATCGCACAAGGCAGGTCGCACCATGATGGACGAAAACAGAAAGCAATCGGTCACATGAGTGACTCATGTTTCCAAAAAAAAATCATATTTTTTTTCCTTATTACATGTAGATCTTCAATTTCTCGTCCTTGAAGTTCTTTATTTCAATGTATTGCATGTATACGACACAGCAGAATACATGGTAGTTACATATACTTAACATATACAATGTTACAAGGTATAACAATGTGAGCGTGACACATACAATATGACAGTGTATAACAATGTGAGATTGACATATATAATGTTACAGGGTATTTCAATGTGAGGGTGACGTACATGTATACACTGTAGCAGGATATAACAATGTGAAAGTGACATATACAATGTTAGAGTGTATAAAAATGCTAGAGTGACATCTACAATGTTAAAGGGTATAAAAATGTCAGAGTGACACATACGATGTCACAGGGTATAACAATGTGAGCGTGAGATGCATGTTTACAATGTTACAAGGTCTAACAATGTGAGAATGACATATACAATGTTACAGGGTTTAACAATGTTAAAGTGACATATACAATTTTAGAGGGTATAACAATATGAAAGTCACATGTAGTATGCTAGAGGGTATAACAATATAAGAGTGGCATATACAATGTTATAGGGTATAACAATGTGAGAGTGACATATACAATATTAGAGTGTATATAAATGCTAGAGTGACATATATAATGTTACAGGGTTTAACAATGTTAAAGTGACACATACAATGCTAAAGGGTATAATAATGTGAGAGTGACATATACAATGTTACACAGTATAACAATATGAGAGTGACATATAAAATGTTACATGGTAACACATACAATGGTAAAGGGCATAGCAATGTGAGTGTGACATAATATATAATGTTACAGGGTTTAACAATGTTAAAGTGACACATACAATGCTAAAGGGTATAATAATGTGAGAGTGACATATACAATGTTACACAGTATAACAATATGAGAGTGACATATAAAATGTTACATGGTAACACATACAATGGTAAAGGGCATAGCAATGTGAGTGTGACATAAACAATGCTACAGGGTATAACAATGTGATACCCGGTAGAGTCATATACAATGTTACATGGTATAACCATGTTAGTTAATATGAATTAATGACTTGCAAATATATACCAGGAATTGTTTTGCAGGAAATTTCAATTATGAAATTCTCAAGAATCACAAATATTCATTCGATCTTCTAAAGGAGGCCTCATACAAATATTTACCAAGATAACAAAGTTCCATTATATTTTTACTATAAAACTTTGAAATAATTTCCAAAATCAAGGTTTCAAAAGTAAAGGCTGTAAATTCTTCGTGTTTGTCCTGTCAATATCTGAGAGAAATATTGTTCATTTACATTGGTAATCTCCATTATAAAACAAATATATTTCTCTGGGTGTATGATGGGTGTTTCCTTAAAGGAACATTGCCTGTGTGAATACGACAAAATATATCATAAACTAAGGTTTATCTAGGCCTGGCATACACGGCAAGTACGCATTCTTTGTGCAGATAACAGAATATACAGAGCCAAGAAATGAGCGTCATAATTGTTTTCACGAGTATGCAAAGAATAGACCTAAATTGTGACTCTAAAATGACAAAAATTGATATAATGTAATAAAAGCCCGTTGTTTAATTTTTAAAAGAAAAAGTATCCTAGTAATAAAAAATTGAGCATTTGAAAAAAATTATTATATTCAAATTAAAATTAAATGTTAACTTTATAATTATGTACGGTACATTTATCATTTAAGAAAGGGCACACTGTAGCCTTGTAAAAATTCCCTTAAGAAATGTTACGTCTTTCGTTCAGATACATGATTGTCATAACTTAAATATCATTTTATTTTCTATACATGTAGATCACACAATCTGGTACATTATTCATACAAGTATTTTTTTTTATTGTTTATATATTTATAAATTTTAATGTAAAAGCATTTCATTCAATTGTTCTCTAGCAAGATCCGTACAGATTGCGTTTTAGATTAAAGCTAAATTCTTCTTGACAATAAGAAAAATGTGATATTTTCCACAGAGTGTAAAGATAAAGATCAATTCGGTTTGTTTTATGGTATAATGTTACAGCAGGGATATTGAATTTCTTTAACAAATTGATCGCCAGATGTCTCCTTATGTAGGTAGATACTTATTTTTTTTCTATTGTAATATCCTGCGTTTTTCTGAACAGGTCATAAGAACTTCCTGATTTACTTCTGTTCCAAAATACTTAACAAATGATAACTTTTGAATATCAATTTTGTTTTAGAAAAGATTCTACGTACCTTAAAAATGATGACAACTCCTGCTTCGCTTGAATTGAATTGGTATTACCTTTCTATATTATTTTATCGTCATCATAATGCAAAGTACCTCGAACCACATAGAGAGAGAGGAGAGAGAGAGAGAGATTTCTCCTCTCTCTCTCTCTCTATCCAAGTAGCCAACTAGCTAACAATTTTTAAATCTGTTTGAAAATAAATGAACACCCATGTTACTTTTTTCTCTTTCTTTGACCTTTATTATAAGATTGAACATTTTTTCAGAATTTATCGATGTGTAAACTCATTTGTGCTCACAAACTGAATAAAAGAAGCACGTTAATACTAATATAATTCCAATAAGCTGACCTAAGTTTGGAAATTTTTTCTCTGTGAAGCTTCCATTCAGTCTATTATATCTGTACCCCCGCGTAGGAATACTTTATTCTGCGATGTGGAAACGAAATGTAATCCAGATGAACATCGATAAAATTCCATTTTAAGTACAAAAACATACAATAAAATAAAGGAAATATGAAGATAACGAACAGTATTCAATCTAATAAGTTCAGTCAAACAATGGAAACCAGGAGCAGAGCAAACACGGACCTCTAAAACATCAGAGGTGGGTTCAGGTGTCATGGAGGAGTGAGCATCCCCTGCCTACAGGTCACACCCGACGTGTGTTCCTTGTCATGATCGAAAAAAACGGTAAAATCCGTAAATAATTCAGTGTGTAAATAATGGCCTAACAATTAATATGAAAAAAAATCAGTCAGCATTTGGCTTAATGATGAAATGCCTTTTCCAGGTTTTAAATAGTTAGAGGAATTAGAAGAGTTTTCATGCGGAAGGTCCTCCATAATTCATAGAAAATGAAGGGAAAAGGTATGTGTGAAAATATTAAGTTTGTTGCCTACGTGAAATGCGAAATGTTTTAGTGTATCATAAAAACACATTCTCTGAAAACAAAATTGTCAAGAATATAACGACCTTGGGTTGTAAAAACAACACATGTTTAAAAATATACTTAAAAATAACCTATATTTCAGTATGTTAAGTTAGCCACACTGTTGTTGCTGGTTGAAATGAAATCCCTAGAAATCACAAAATGATTGATTGTTATTGTTTAACGCCGAGTCGGCAATATTTCAGCCATATTTCGGCGATGAAATCACAAAATAATTTAAAAACTAAAAACACCCCGGACACGAAGATCAAATATGATTTATGTATATTATAACAGAGAAAACTTGTTTTTTCTCCCTGCAGGCCTATTTAGAACAGTGTTATGTAATTCAAAATTGTGCAGAAATGTGTTACGTAATGTTACGTAATTCAACATTTTGCACAAATGTGTTACGTAATTCAATATTTTGCACAAATGTGTATAATTTTGTCAGAGGAAATATATCAGAGGAAATATCTCAAGGAAAAAAAGACACCTATACAACTTTTTAAAGGGATGGAATCTAAATAAAAAAAATTTAAAAACCGCACAATGCTTTTCAATAATTCAACATTTTTTAACACTAAAATGTTGAATCGCAGGACAACTTTAGGTTTCTCAGAAATAAAAATGGGAAAAAGAATTCTGTAGAAATTTGCGAAAAAAGAGAAGATTTATTCTATCTAATGATATATATTCAATTCATCGATGCAATCGGTTGGCAAATGTGTTTTTTCTGATTTGATTAAAGCTTCTTTTTTTTTTTTTTTTTTTTAATGCTAGTTCTCTAGAATTCAACATTCTTTGAGCTTGTTTTCTGCCACATGACACAGACAAAATTAGTGTCATCCAACTGATGCCTAGTATGGCAGCTCATGGCCAGGTTAGAGTCTCTCAAACGTACATGTGTATGTCAAAATGCAAATCAATGTCATAAGTTCACATTTTTCATACCCAGAAAAAGTGCATTTTTAAAATATGAGTTTCCTAGCAAAAACTGTTCTAAAGTTATAGCCAAGGTTAAAATTTTGCTGTCGAACATACAAACAGACAGAAACTATATGTCCCCGATTCTCTGTTTACAGGGGGCCAAAAAGACTAGGATACCGTATGACATATCAGAGACTAACTGTTAATAATCAAGCAAAATAATTAATCCCAGTATGTGATTTTTTACACAACGTACAAGTGTATATTAATCGGCAAAATAGGCGGAATAAAAATATTACTTATCTAATTATACATGTAACAAATATGAATTGACCCTCAAAAACATGCCATGCAATGTCCAATATTTACATTTCCAATAAATTTCCCCTATGATTCTTTACAAAATAGAATACAGTTCATTTTCTCATGAACTACCATGAATGGGCATGAATATCTCCATTGTTATGTCATAATACCTCACTTGACGTCAAAACTATAGTGCAAACTCTTTTGCTTTAAAAATGACAGTTGAATGGCGTTATATGGGACATATCATCAGAAAAATAATGTAAATATAAGAAATGAATTTAATTTTTGAAAATTCATGAGGTACATGAACTACAACGCTTCACGCCGGCATATTTATCATGAAGCTTCTACCGCGCTTCATGAAATATGCCGGCGTGAAGAGTCATAGTTCATGTCCTCATGAATCTTCAAAAATTAAATTCATTTCTTAATTAAACTACGCGAACAAAATATTGAATTATTGAAACGGGAGGTGGTAAACAATATACGACAATTGTAACTGGGGGTTGAGGTGGGTAATTCAAATACTTTTTTAAAAGTAAATAAAAAAGCCCTTTGAACAAAAACTTTAAGTAGAATTATGCAAGTCCTCTTATCTCAAAGGAGATAAAGTTGCATGGGGTTTACTACCGGTTATTATTAGATGAGACACAATAATGGAAAGTATAATTTTACATTAGCTAGATGTGATAGCTTAAATTATTTACAAACATATATATAATAGATTAGTTTACATTATTATGTAAGTAGTGATTTATATATTGCAAATTTTTCATCCGTTATCCTGCCCCTTCCACAACTGTGAAATTCGAGGCCCATGGATCAGATGTTCTGGTGCTAGATCTGGGCTTCATTGGTTATATATTGAAAATGCCTTGATTCTTTGAAAATTTTCTTCTCTGCTCCTAGGTTTTTATGATAGAAATTAAGTGCATTGTTATGATAAACAGAAATGATGGCCCCTGGGTCAGGGATTCTGGAGTTGGGAAAGGGCTTTAATGATCATATAGTGAAAATTCAATAACTCTTTGAAAATCTCTCTTGGTTATTAAGCAGTCAAACTTAGTTCTATAGGAGCTAGAAAGAGCAAGAATGCTTAGTTTCTTTCAAAATTTTGAAATTCATGGCCCCTGGGTCAGGAGTTATAGAGTTATGAGGGCTCTTTTGATCATACAGTGAAAATGTATTAATTCTTTGAACATCTTATCCTCTGATCCCAGGTATTAAGCGGACAAACTTATCACATAGTTATATTACCAAGGATACTACTTTGAAAATGTGAAATTTGTTTCCCTGGGTCAGGAGTTCTGGTGTTTGGGCGAGACTCTATTGATAATTTTATGAAAATGTATCAATTCTTTGAAAATCTTCTTGTTTGCCACTGAGCAGACGAACTAAATGGATGATTATGATGAGAAAACGTTCTTCCAGAATTGTGAAATTCATGACCCATGAAATGGGTGTTTTAAGGTTGGAGTTGGGCTCTATTATGATCATGTATCTTGTACTGGAATATTTTTTCTGCTTTAAGAGAAGATCTTTTTTCATTCACTTGTGATAACTAATTCATATAAATAATGCAACTGATAGGTAAATTGAGAAAAAGAATTATACGATAATTTTAACATGTATTATATAAAAAAGTACTTCGTAAGTTTTGATAGTCTTGTAGACTTGTAAATAATAAATGAATAAAAATTAAACTAAAGATACTTATATTTGTATATTAAATATTATATCAAGAACAAGAGAGGCCAGTATAATGTTAGGATCGTGAAGGATGTGCGCTGAATATTTTGTTTTATGTCATGTCATGTTTGGTGATAGAGTGTAGATAGCACTGGCATACACAAGCAAGTTTCTGAGTTGTTAAGGATTGCTAGACTAACTAACTGTCAACCTTTGTTGGTCCTTTTTTATCGCTTTTGGGTTTCTGTTTATTCTGTTGTTATTATATTAGTATTTACCATTCCATGGATCCGTGAAGGCCCCTGGGCCTCTTTTTTACGGTCTCATTTTTTTTCTCTCTCTCTCTTTTTGATTCCTGAATCTGACAGTTTCCTTGTCAGTTTCCTTAATCATGTTTAGTCCCATTATCTCCTGGATGAATGCTACAAATTTGGAATATGAATAGCTCATGGCTAAGTATAAAAGCAATATTAAGAAATTATTCCTTCTATGATTTTGGTCTATATTACTTTACAGGAAAAAATGCTTTGACACAATGTTGTTTTCATTGAAATTTTGAAAAAAAAATGTCAACATTTTTTTTTAATCTAAGTACATTCCAAGTTTTTTTCCCCCGTAGAAAATAGGACATGCATTCGATGAATCGTATAATAAAAATAGATGTGCATAAAGTGAAACGCATTTTCTGTTGGAAAGCTCACAGTGCGTTGCAGCTTAATCTCAAGTTATCATCCTGACTTTTCTACGTTTAGGGCACACGTAATGGAGAAAATAGAAGACATTTGCCGGGTGAATGACCTTTCTTGGGACATTATTTTGAACTTGATTAAAAAGAGATATGAGGAGCACAAAATATATGTAAGTATTAATTCTCATTTGGTTTCTTGAAAGTAGTCTCTCGTATAATTAATGTATTTTTTTGTTGGAAACCCCTCCCCCTTCCCCCTTCTGCGTGTGTATATGCGTGCGTGTGTGTATGTGTGGGTGTGGGTGCCTTATTTACAATTACAAATTGTCTAAATTAAATACTAATTGTTTCGTAGACACACAACAATGAATTTTAATGAACATGCAATGCTTTTTTTACACCCAAGTTGATGTTAAGATAATTCATCGATTCTGAAGAGCATATATCAAGATAATTTTTTGATTTTTTTTTTTAAATTGTAATATGAAACAATGTTTTTTATAATTCATTTTGAGGTAGATAGGTAGATAAAAATACTAGTATTAGTATTAAAGAAAAATAAGCAATTATAGTTCTAGTAAAGTTAACATTTGTAAACTCAGTCACAACATTTTATAAAATAAAAACGATTTACGCCTAATGTACAGAAAGATGACTTTTTTGCGAAAATAAGACGTGCATTTCTTCTCAAAACATATCTGCATTTGGTAAAAACAGTTTCCACATTATTTCTTTATAAAGTTGATATAGCTGATTCTTTCGTGTTCTTCCTCAGACATGGTTGTATTTGAAACCAGTAGTTTTAAATGACATTGTGAATTTAAACAATGAAAATGTTCTGTTGATTTCCTATGAAATGTAAGAGGTCTTTTCATTGTAACTTCAACAGAGAGTTATGTAATATTATCTGCATCAAGTTGTGTCCTCAGACGAAAAGTTATAAAATGCCTCGTCATTTTTTTTACCGGCTTAACCTTCAAACGTGTATTTTCATCCTACATATCTAACATCAGGTATATTGCACGTGACGAATTACCTTCCTGGTCGTTGATATCAACTGACGAGAAATTGATGACAAGATCTAAACAGAAAATATAAAAGTTAAAGATATGTTTTCCATGCTTTGACACATAATGCAATTATTGAAAGTTCTACGCATAATTGATATCATGTTCAGTGAATAACATTCAAATGACATTGATGGTTATTGCGATTGAACACTCTTACAAAAACTTTATGTTTAAAAAACATAGGGGTTTACTGAAATATACGAGGGTTGTTCGGAAAGCTCGCGGATTTTTACTGAACGTCATATTATATCCAAATTTGTAGAAATGTTTTAACAATACATTCGAATGATGTTTTTGAACATTTTAAAATATTGTGATTTATTTCAAATTTATCCAGAATTAAAAGCTGCAAAAATCGGACAGCAGAACATGTCAAAATTAAGTAATTAACAAACAATACACTGAATGATGTCTGTAGTCAATAATCCCCTGTCAACCGGAAAAAAACACACCGTAAGCCTTATGTATTCATCAGGTAGACGGAATATTCCTTAGTAAAATTTAGTTTAAAATCAAAGGCCGTACAATTGGTATGAAACACGAAACGACCCAGTGATAGGTTATATTTTCTAACAAGGTCTGTGTGAATATTTTTTTTTGTCTCTCCCTATTTCTTTTGATATTGGCTTAATTCCTGCCAAGTATCTCAAATATAATTGAAGTGGCAAAGAGTGATGCCCAAAAATAATGCTAAAAATTTCAGGAGTGCTAAACTTTTTTTAAAGCATTTTGACAATTTCTATTTCTTTAATATCCATTCAATCAATTTTAATAGTTCATGTTGGAAAGGAAATGAGGACTCTTTTGATAAAATTCAATATATTGAGCTTTGAATGTAGACTATAGTAGCTTTGTTTAAACAAAGATTTGGCCAAAATTAGTGCTGAAAAAATGCAATACCATGTCAGGAGACTCAGAGTAACAGAAAAATGCAAAAATTATAGTGCCAAGAAAACATTTATTTTTAAGAGCGATGAAGTCAATGAACAAAAGAATTACAAACAAACAAACAAACAAAAACAAACAAACAAAACACACACACATACACAAATTCAAAATGTTGAAAATAATGTCTGATATACCATTTAAAGTTTTAAATATTTTATGAATTATAAGCAGCATTTCAGAGAATCAAATATCTATGTATACCTGTCTATATCTATCAGGAGTGCAACAACTGATGGTTTATTCCAAGCTTGAAAAAAACTTTCTTCAATATATAATTTTTTGCTTTCTTTCTCTTTTTTTTGTGAATACAAAGACGGACAAAGTACAGTTTGACTTGCTAAATCAATCAATTATAAGATCTGTCTGCGATTCAGATCCAAATTTCCACTGTTAGGAGTAAAATGCTTAAAATAAAAAAAAAATTCAGGGGACGAAATTACTTTTTTTTCGTTGTAATTATTATAATCTTGATCAAAAAGCAGCTACTTGAATGATTTAGAACTAATTTGACGCCGTTGCTATTATTTGAAACATTTCCTTCAACACAATCTAGATGTGTTTATATCCTTTTGTTTATTTTTTAATGAATTTTCGAAACAAACCACCTAAAAAAATTAAGATAAATCGACAGCAACCTTACTGTAACAATTAAAACATGTTCTTTAGTACATGTAATTTGTGCTTCTTTTTTCTGAAGTTTTATACAGTCGTTGTCAGGAGTGCAACAACAGCCATGTTGTACATCTATATGTATAATATCTTAAGATGCAAGCGTAGGAAAATTTTCTATTTCAAGGCTTATCATAATGAAGCAAATGAAAAGAATTGTCATTTTATATACATCAATAAAGAAGAAAAAATGAGAAGTTGATTATTGACAGAGAGAGAAATAAAAGTATCATTAAAATCTTCAAAAAAGCTCAAGTAATTCAAGGAACGTCAGCATTTTAATTCGATGACGTGAAATATGTGTGTAAAATCTTTTTTATGTGGTGCTGAGACCGAAGAACTTAATTTTCCATCAAAAAACGTTCTCTTTGATTAGCCAGTATTTTGATGCACTTCAGTGTATTGGAATTGCTCATTTGTTTCTCATTGAATTCTAAAGACCAACGTTGGAGAAATATTGCTTGTGGTTAATCCTGGCAAGGAACTGGCTATTTATAAAAATGAGGTAAGACAAACGTGTAATTTGGTATTTTTAAGTATCTATCTTTAGATTAGTAAACTCATAACACTAAAACTGTATGTAGTTTTCATGAGAAATCGTATCAGGGATTTTTCAAAAATATAATACAGTGAAATTTGTCTGATCTGACATGCACTTGGAGATAAAAAAAATTGTGTCGGAATAGACAGGGTGTCGTTATAAGAACATAGTGAAAAACTGTGAAATGGAAATTTAAATAAGGGTTGGGATTTATCCTGAAATGGATTGCACATGGGTCAGGTTACTGTGGAATCATTAGATATCGTGGTGGCCAATTATCCGTGGAATTCGTGGGTACCGTTCATCCACGAATTTACATCCTCCACAAATCAATATACTAAGGTTTCAAAGTCATATTTTCCTTTCTATGATCGAGTGAATACACGTAATTGCATCGCCACGAACCTGTATAATTTAAGCATTTAATCAACGAAAATTGGCCCCCACGAATTCTAATGATTCCATAGTAGACAGTTTCCACGGTATATTTTTTTTTCTGTATTTATTGGAAAAGGTGCTTTGCAACATTTATATGAAGTAATACATTTGTATACCAAATAGAATGTTTTAAATAAGCATATTTATTTAAGAACACTATAATTTCAGGACCATGGAAAATACCATTGGAAACATTTTGATACTAGACTCCCTCCACATATTTTCAATGTGGCAAATAGAGCGTATCGACGAATGTGTCAGACCGACGGAAACCAGACAATAATTTTCTGTGGTGAATCAGGTGCGGGAAAGACAGAAAACACAAAATACTTGGTACAACACCTGATGCATACATGCATTTGTGACCAAGGAATCGAAGAATTGAAAAGCAAAATTCTCAAGGTAACACACAGTATTGGTTGATTTAAAAAAAATAAATACAGTTAAAAATAAATTTCCTCGAAAAAAATTCATGTAATGATTTTTACAGCTTGATGTTGTGCTCGAAAGCTTCGGAAACGCAAGAACGAAAATAAATTCCAATGCTAGCAGATTTGCAAGGCTTCTACAGATAAGCTTTAGAGATGAAAAACTCATTGGAGGTATCTGTTCAGATTATTAATACGGTATTTACATTTTTGTATGGTGAACCTTTTGTAGAAAAGGTTTATAGACCAGCTAAGCCCATGAGTTTTTCGATCATAGTCCATATCTTTTGTGAATCTTGTTATGTGTGTCTGTCATACATCATGTTATTTTTTTTTTTTTTTTTTTTTTTTTTTTTTGCATTCTTAACTGACAATTCCCGTTCTATTACTAAAGCCAATGTGCGACACGTCATGCTTGACAAAAATCGGGTTGTGGCCAGGACGGAAAATTGTAAAGAGGGAAATTTCCACATTTTCTATGCTTTATGTGAGGGTCTGTCTGCTGAAGAAAAGCAAAAATTTCACCTGCAGAGGAAAGAAGTTTACACGTAAGAGACACCGAAAATTTCGCGTGATTTTTTACGATTCTAAAGAAGATTGTCGAACAAGGCGAGCAAAAAACCTATGGTGGGACAAATAAGAAAGTGATAAAAAAAATTAAATCGCAATTATAACAAAATTTTGTTTGATATTTCATTTAACATCAATACACTGTATATACTTTAAATTATTCGTCTATGAAATAGCATACACACGCTAAAGAGGGCAAAAATAATCATTTTTTCATACTAACAGACAATTTTTCAAATGACTGGGACTTCTCACTATTTTTTGAACGTATATCCTCAAAGTATGAATAAAGATATACATTTTTTGGTCACCAAAACATGGAGAAAACATGGAGAAAAGACCCATTATACCTTTTAAATACAGTTTTATGACAACATTCGTATCTTTTGGAGAAATATTTGAAGTCTGTTTAGTCAAGTGTCATATTGAAAACTTGATTTTCATGACGCTAGTTGTCATGAATTGTGTAGCGTAATGATTAACGTGTTAGTTTTAAGGAAAAAATGATATTGGTGTTTATATTGCTTGGGTTCGAACTCTAAGAATGCCGTATTTTTTTTAAATCATAGAATAATTTTTGCTGAAAGAATTTTCTGCAGAAAAGTTTTGACATAAATTCATACCATTGAATAATAAGAATCCTACAAAAATACTAAATTCACAAAAACTTTATTTCTATACTTAGAAAGCTATAGGCATTTTGAACGCCATGTTCTCCCATCTTCTTGGTAATGCTAAGAATAAACATAATGTTAAGTACAATTTGCTCTGATAATTTACATGTGAAGTTTTAATATGAATTAATGAGAAATTACCTGTGTGATTAATCAAGTGTCTGGTACATGTGATCAACTTTGCTAATTGGAGCTCAAGATGAAGATCGTGCCCCTTTTTAGGATAGAGAATTAAGAAACGCATAATTTGTAGACACTTCTTAATTTCTAGATTAGCATTTAGAGATTCATACTATGAATAAGATGTATGCTCTTTATTTTTATTGATTTTTAGAATACTTCTTGGAAGTAATGAAGATTTACATGAAAAAGAAAAATATCTTAAACAGTACCATGATATCAAAAAGGGCCTTGACAACTTTGCGGTGTCACCCTATGTAAGATAAACTGTCCTACGTGTCTTATCAAGAATAGTATGCATTGTAAAACCCCTGTCACACCGGGACTGCGTCCTCACAGCGATCACATGGCGTCCATAAAAAATGCAAAACGCCGAGGTGAGCGCAGTAGAGTCTCCCACAGCGCTGTGACAACGCAGTGAGATCTCCACTGAACGAAGTAGGGTCGTGTAGGGTCTCCTGGAACGCCAGGGGACGGCGCGCACTTTAGGCATGCACAAAGTACGCGCCATGTGACCGCGGTCTGATAAGAACGCAGTAGAAACGTAGTTTGATCGCCCTAGCAGCGCGGTGAGATCTCCAACGACGCAGTGGGAGCTCCGTACGCACGCCGTGAAGACGCACATGATCGCAGCATGAACGCAGTGATAGTAGACTGCGCTTCTACGGAGATCTCGCGGAGTCCTTGGAGATGTCACTGCGTTTCTATCGCGCTTTTACGACGCTTCTAATGAGATTAATCGTCTTGTGATTTTTTTTTGACTGCGATTACACCGCGACAACAAGGAGTAATCACTGCGATCATTGCGCTTCCTTGGTGTTTCTACCGCGTACGTTAGCGATCACAATGCGCTTCCACGGCGTTGTTAGAACGTTGTCAGCCAGCTCACAAAACAAGAGCGATAGCCTCATATTTGATCAGCAATAATTCTAACGTATTTGTTGCACTCCTGACCAGGAGCATAGGAGTAGAATTGGGAAGTAAAAATTACACCAGATCTTGTTCTCTTGTTTTAGTGGAGTTGCGGTGGAATTACTTAAATTTTAACAACTTCTCAGTGTATTTATTTTTTTGACATTCATAATAAAATCAAAGAAAAGACAAAAACACATCTCATCTGAATTGATATAATTGGAAAAAAGGGTTTTAATAATAAAACAATCAGTAATTTAGTACTACATTATTCAAATAGATCGTTTTTAATAAAAGAATATTTCTTGGCATAAGTAGAGGTCTTTTCATCATGTAACTTGAATCTTAAAAATGTGTTACACTCCTTCTGAATATACATCAGTGATGAAGAACGCATTGTGAACGTATTGTGAACGCAGCCAACGCAGTGAGAACGCCGAGAAATCGCGGTGGCAACTCCTAACACGCCGTGAAAGCTCCGCGGAAGCGCAGTCAATCGGGAAGAGATCTCCGTGGGAACGCTGAAGCACGCCGCGAGAACGCCGTAGAAACGCGTAAGTCGCCGTAGGGACGCCGTGACATCTTCACATCATGAAAATTTTACAGAAATTTGTGCAATTTCCCTGCGATTTCACTGCGATTTTAAAAATTTAACAACGCCGTAATACCTCCGTGTGGACGCAGCTTGGTGTGACAGGGCCCTTAACAACGCAAATTGTAATAAACTGGGATTACAGCATATTATATTTTTGCATTATTACATACTGTGTTGAGTATAACGCAGAGATTAATAAAGCAAGTTGTATTAACACATTTTCTGGATTATATCTTTTTGCTTTCTCACATTTTGCGTCGAGTTTAACGCAAAATATATTAACACTTTTTTTAATGAAATGTTTTGCATTATTATATTATTACATATTGTGGTGTACTTGATGCAAAATGAATAATGCACAAAAAAGTACTTAATAGCTTTTTATCTTGAAATAATAGATGCTTTTTAAAGAAAGTTTATATTTTTTGGTATTAATACAGTTACAAGTAATTACTAGATACCATTTTGACAAATTTAAGAAAGTCGGGGTTTTTTTTCAATTAGTCAACAATTACATCTAAATTAAAATGTTAATTTTATAAAGTTTTTTATTACATTTTGCGTTAATCTCGACGTCATAACATAGCGTAAAATTTAATAATCCCAATTTGTTACATTTTGTGTCGTTATAAATTTTGCCTTGACAATTCACAGATATCAAGCAGAAATAATATTTTGTTTCCTTCCAACCCAGTTTAATTTAGATGAGTTGCTTTTCTATTTTAATTTTTCGTTTATTCTTTTTTTTTATTTATTAATTTTTGCTAAGTATGTGTTTGTTGTTCGTTTTTTTCACCTTTCTTTTCATTTGTTTAAAAAAACATCTCTCATTTACCTCAACTAGGAATTTATATTTCTGACAAAAATGCTAGCTGCCATTTTACTGCTTAGTGAGATAACATTTGTTAAACCAGTAAGAGAGGTTGATAAGATAAAAGTAAAGAACGAAGAAAAACTGGAGCAGGGTAGGATATCATGATTTATTGAATTTTTCATACATCATAACTTGATATGAAATGTGTTTATATCTAGCATCACATGGATTAGAATTTGAAAGTCAGGATATTGAAAAAATAAAATGTGACAAATTTCTATAATATCGATTTCTTTTTCACGCTAAGCGTTTATAAATTCTATTAGTGGAATTAAATGAAAATGTTTTTTTTTCTATGATTTCAAAGTTGCAGAATTGATGAGTGTTAAATCTGATGATTTGAAGAAAGGCCTGCTGTTGAAGACATTCAGTGCTGGTGAGATGTACTTTTTGCAAGCAATAAAATTCCTGTTTTACATTAGAGTTAGGAGATTAAACAAATGGAAGAAAATTAATGCACATTCTGTAACATTTTCTCTTCCGTATCCGCAAGCCCTTAAAGTTAAAAACCTTTCTTGGTAGCTCAGTCGGTAGAGCGCTCACTCCTTGATCGAAAGGCCGTGAGTTCGAATCTCGGCTGCGACTGACCTAAGTCGATAAAAAAAAATAGGTAGCAACTGTTCTTTCGCCATGCGCTCGGCACTTTGAAGTGAAAGTTGCGGGTCCTTCGGATGAGACCTTAAAAACCGAGGTCCCGGGTCACGGCAGGCCTTGGCACGATAAAGATCCCACACTGCTTAATGGCCCTGAGTGCCGAGTAAAGGTCAAAATTTGAAGCCCTTCACCGATATATGGCGACATCTCTATATAAGTGAAAAATTCTCCAATGGGACGTAAAACAACATACAATCAATCAATCATTAAAGTTAAAACGCTCTAAAAAGCATCCTATCTGCCCATCATTCGATTCTGTTCCCTTTAAAACCCAACCGATGAAAAAAAATCCGTCTCGAAAATTGATTTAATTTATTGAAGACATCTGAAATTTAAGAAATTAATATCACAAGGTCAAAGTTATTTTAGCACTTGTGTAGAAAATTCCTCCGCCTCATATGCTACTAGGAAAATGACTTGAAACTGAACAATTCCCAGCACTTATTCTAAAATATACTGCAGATATGATTTATAGTCAATTGTCAAACGCCAGAGTCATTGTAGCCATGGAGTAAAATAATAACCAAACAGTATTTTAAAAGTCACAAGATAGTTTACAAGTTAACTAATTTGAAGAATAAAAACACTTATTGATTTAACGATGAATATTTTTGATCAACTAAACAATTTAGCTATTCGAAAACAAAACATAAGTTCATTTTAATTAAAGCTGGATTCCTAATTGATCAGTGTATTAAAACAGAAAGTTCAAAGATAGATATGACACCCTTAACGCACATGTCTGGATGTTTGGATAGGAGATGGGATTGGATGGTTTACGAATTTACTGATTGATGAGGATAACTATTTTATTATCCACGGTTGTATTGATCCACCAATGAATTAAGATCTTCTTAAATAAAAAAAAAATGATAATAATGGATTCCAGCAAACAATGTTATGGGGGTTCCAGAAAAATAGCCACTCGACAACATGAGTTACTGTGAGATTAGTGACCTCTTGACATTTATATCAGTGATATATTCTTCCCTGGCTCAGTAAATAACACATGCGTATACAAAGAAAGAGGGAGATCTGTAAATAAAATCAAGGATGAGTTCAGGAATATTTCCATTTCTCCTGGGAAAGAGGGTGGGTGGTGGTGGATGGAGGAGTATTACGCGCTAAAGAGAATCCCACTCGGAAAAGTTTTGAATTAAATCAGAAAACACCCAAACGCATTTCTAGGGGGAGGGGTACAGTCCGCTTTAGAAAGAGTTTTGCTCCAGTACACCGGGCATAATGAGGCGAAAAAACATTTAGTAGCAAAGATTGTCAGTGCTACCAAAAAGGGAATTAATTCTTAATGGCAATGAAAGCAAAATATATACATATACCTTACATGTAATAATGTATTTTTCAGGCGCATTTCGAACTAATGTGACATGCATCTGTATGAAACACCTTTTTACTCAAAATAAGAAAAAGTCACAGCAAAACCCCACTTAATCAATTTTATTTTTTAAATATTCAACACAATTGACCGATTTCATTTCGCCAAATGGTTTACATCTTTCTCAACTTATGCTTATAATTACCTGTCACTTTCAAAGGGACAGGGTACTCAAATCTTTTAACATAAAATTTCTTCTAGTTTATATTTTTGAAGTTGCAATTGAGAGAAAGTTCATTATTCAAGAAAAGTTTGCAATTCTTTACTTGGTACTTCATGGATATACATGTACCTCAGTGTTAAAATATCTTTGATTCACATGCCAGACTGATAATTTAGAACAATTGTGTTACTATTTAGAGAGGTGATATATTATGATAACGGTATTCACGCTTTGTCAAACCTTATGGTTAATTGTTTGGTTTTAAAAATTCTGGGTATCCGTAAAAATAGTTCATCATTTTCTTTTTCCATCATCAATAAACATTTCTTTCCTAGGTGACAAAATCCCACACAATACTGTACAGGACGCTGAAATTAGGAGAGATACTTTGGCAAAGCACACATATGAACGATTGTTTGGGTGGGTTGTCTGGAAAATCAACAAGAATTTGCATCGATTAAAATCAGGGTATATTTTTTAAGATATAAAAGTTATTTAAAAAAGCTTTTTGATTAAATTTCCAAATCTGCAAAGATGTACATGTATCAATTGAAGTAAAAAATCAATATGGATTTTTAAAAAATGTCTTCTATGAAGGAAGATGCAAACAGATGTTTAGTTTTTATTGCATTTGACATTATTTTGAAAGAAACCAAGAAGAAGCCAACATAGGAATTCTTGACATGCCGGGGTTTGAGAATCTACAAGTAAACAGATTTGAACAAATGTGTATTAACTTGCTTTATGACAAACTGCAGATTTTCATGTTTGATAAGATCATTGAGAGTGAAAAGGAAATTTACGAAGACGAAAATATTGATCCCGACCTTTTGGCCATCAAAATAGAAAATGAAAATATTGTTGACATTTTTGAAAATAAGGTAATTGATTCTCTTCATCATCATGGATAATTCAATGTATCAACTTGTTTTAAAGCAAACACTATAAATCTTGAAATGTTATTGCTTAATTATGAACAAATTAAAAAGGAAGTTGTGTTAATTTTGAAAATGTATACACATGTGCATAAAATTTTTATCATACAGATGATAGGAATATGGTCAACACTATGCACGGAATCTTCACCGCCTTATGGTAGAGACCAGCATTTAGTGGTAAGATTGCAATGGAACCTCAGAGATCATACTCCACAACTCATAGAATTCAGACAAAGATGTCCAACAGAGTTTTGCATTAAACACCATGCAGGGGAGGTAAAAACTCGCAGAAAGCATTTGTATACAATATTCAATATAAACAGGCCTCAAGACTATAAACTGAGAACAGACTCAGGTCAAAATTTCAAATGAATTTAACTTCTGAAGTTATTTTGATAATCGAACAAAATTTTCATCACGTATTTGTATATGATTACTATACAAGCATGCATTTTTTTAAAAACATTTGTAAAATAAAACTCAAGATATTTAGAATAAAACTTTTGACAAGTCTAATCTCAGTTTATGGTACTGGAGCCAGATGTCTGTAATGTTCACTAACCTATTTTAGCTCACTTGCTGACAAAGTCTTTTTACACCGTAAGAATATTAATATATACCATTACCCTTTAATGAGCTTTTTAAACATGGCTCTTGTAGGTTTGGTATAATTGTGAAAGTATTCTTGAGAAGAATCGAGACACGCTTACTGAAGACTTGGGAAACGTCATGAAGAAAAGCAATGACAGGCAAATACAGTTCTTGTTTTCGGCAGATCTTTCGGGTACTTTCTCAAGGTAGATGCACTATCTACATCATAGTCTCAATATATTTTAGTCATTTGTCATGTTGTTCATATTCATTTATGACAAGAGATAATTAATAACATTTTCAATGTTCTTTACTTGTAAATATAAACTTGAAACTGTATTTTGTTTCAATGCCTTGAATGATTATTTTATGCTAATGATTGTGAGTAAGCAGGGTATATTCTGTTTTCAACTAAGTATCTATCCTGTTAAGGGTTAGTATATAGGGTGAATTCACCATGCATCGGACACCCTCGCACTTCAACAAGATCTAGCGATATCGCTACCGACCGAATATTATCAGAATGGAGCTTAACATGTAGTATGCGGTTATAATATAATTTTTTGACACAATCGTGTGTTATTTATTGAGAAAATATCACTAAAAAACGATTTTTTCGAAATAAGTCAGAATACACCATGGTTCGGACAATATTCACCATGCATCGGACATACAGTATTTTGAACGAAAAAATATCATACCTTGATCTCGGTGCTTTAAAATTAGTAATGTCGAAACATTTTTATCTTTTATTTCAAAATTAACCTTATAGTTAAATTTGAATGACTATTTCGATCCACAAATGTGAAGAGCTTTTAGGTGCATCACATCGCTTTAGAAAGGCTTCACAATGCTAGTAATATGCCATCTCGCGCCTTTGTCTCTTGGGTTATCATCATCCAGTTTTAAAAAAATAAATTGAGCCCACTTCTAGTTGTCATATATCGATAACTTATATTTTCACTAAAAATTTAGAGTTTTTATTTTCTTTTTTCGGCAAAAAACAGCTGTCATTTGGGTTTTATATGAAAATGGAAGAAATAAGCCATGCATTGGAAAGTGGCCGATGCATGGTTAATATGTGTCTGATGTATGGTGAAATAAACATACTAGTAAAAAACAACTCTAAAAAATATTCTACAAACATTGAAGTAAAATTAAAAAAAATAAATCTTTACAATTATCAATCATTAACAAATTTTACCTAGGTCCGACTCGTTCCGTTGAAGTCTATTTAAAAGAACGACAACGCTAAAAATTGCAAAATCGTAAAATTCTGGTTACTCCCCTTTGATAATGCAAAATATGACGTAATTTCAAGGCCATTCTTGTGGTATTTTTATCACAGCATGAAGCTAAAAATCGGCATCAATAAAAAGGGTGAATCTTCACCTTTAAGTTAGAAACAAGTAAAAACACGGAGACACTGAGGTTCAATGAAAGTTTATAGTTTTAAGTTGTCCGAAGCAAGGTATGTGTCCGATGCATGGTTAACTCACCCTACTTGTCAATCATACATACAAATATGAAAGATTGGATGTGAAGACTAAGGATATTGCATGCATACGCACTAATATGTCTGATAAAAATATCTAAAGAAAAACTATTTGAAATATGTTTTATTCTAGAAACAATAATGGTCAAAGAAGAAAGTCAAAGACTGCTCTTAACTCCTACAGGGTAATGTAATTCTCTAAAGCACATTCTAGATGATATGTTTTGCACTATACAAGGCGTGTTTTGCTTCGTTTACACTCTACATATTTTCATCATTAGCATTTTACCATTTTATGTCGTCGTGACTGTTCATTTTTGTATGTTTCATGGGTAACCGTACTCAATCAAAAAAATAATTATCAATCATTTTGTCAGTAACATATGAATTTTCATACAAAAAAAAGATAAGACTTACAAAATTGTTTCAAAAATTTAGAATATCCACAAAAAAATAGAATAAAAAAATAAAAACAAAACCAAAAAAAAGATATTCTGAAAAAGGAAAGTTGGAAAAATTGATCTCACAGTATGCTTATTATATATTTTTCTATAAAATAATCATTACAAATAAGTGTGCATCATTGGATTAAATTTCATTTGCCAAAAAGTATAGTAATCAGAAATTTATAATATTTTTAATGAAATTTTTAATACACAATTGTTTTTAAGGAGTCAGTGAATGAGCTGATCAGAGAACTGGAACGTTCAACGACCCATTTTGTGAGGTAGAGGCCCATACTCTAAGGTTAAGAAATATACTTCAAGGGCCACACTAATTTAATTTATTGTTCGTCGGACGTTTGATGAAAAAAAGTACGAGCGGACAAGCGGTTAAATAATATTATTACTTTTTTGTAGGCAAATTTTTAGGAGCGTGAAAAAATTTGAGCGGACATTTATATTTTTTCTGCTTTGCATAGTAAACAGATTTAAGATATGAAAAATAGAGCGGAAATGGAATAGAAAATAGCACAGAATTTCCATGGTGCGGGAAATTGAAATTAATATTATTTGTATAGTTTTGTTTAAATACGAGTACGCAGGTCAGACGAACGAAAAATTTTATTGGCGTGGCCAAGATTAAAACTACATGCAGTTTTCAAAGCCTAACTCATTTTCTGCTATAGCTATTTAATAAGTTAACTAACGTAAATATTTTATACTTCTAGGTGCATAAAACCAAACGAGGATCCAAAGAGCAGTTCGTTTGACAAAGTGGTTGTTAGAAAGCAGTTGAGATACAGTGGAATCTTGCAGATGGCTAAACTTCGAAATCACGGACTTTCTGTTGAGATAACAATAAAGAATTTCATGGAAAGGTTTGTAACTTATTTACCAAAGTCGTAAAATGTTTAGAATAGCATAAATCATGGCGATCTCTGATAAAGATATGAAAAATATAGTCATATAAATTTTAAAAATAATTAGGCTTTTGCTACCTCCACAAAAACGCAGTCATTTTTCATCATTTTTCAACTTAATCTATCTACTCGCCTATTTGCAAGATATCTTAAAAATGCAAGTGTACAATCATATTTTTCCTTGAGAAGTTGACATATAGAGTAGATTCCAATGCAGATTCCGTAAAACAGAGGTAAATAAATGCAGTTTTCCCTGTTTATCACCACTGTTGTATAAACATATCAAAGAGGCTCGAGGGTATCAACAAATATTTGGCTGGCATAAGTAGAGTTATGAGTAGAGTTGCGGAACAATAAATAAATGTCTTTCATTGTTACATAAAGATTGATAATAATTATCTTATTTGAGAAAAACAAATGCTCTATGAGTTCCTTGTAATTTTCTTTTAATACAAAAAAACACCTCTTATGCGTTTTCTTTTTTTTTTTTCACCGCCTCTGCTTTATTTTATGTTTGCAACTTTGAACAGGAGTTATAACATTTAATTCAGATATTCATATTTTGCTTAGGTACATCAACCTCATTCCAGATCTGCATGCAGAACCAACTAGGGAAGATGTAGAATCCTTACTTCAAAATGCACTTCCATCTGAAATGCAAGATTGCTTCCAAGTTCGAGACCACAAGGTATATATATATATAATGACTTATGTACCATAAAATCCCACATATGATCTTGGCCTTTGACATTAGCAATGACTCTAAAATGATTGAGTAGAACTTTTGTACAAGTACATGTATTTGCTTGCCTAGTCCTTTAAACTAGATATTTGACATAAATATTCATTGCAAAACTTACGGGAAGCAAAATAGTACTCTCTCTCTCTCTCTCTCTCTCTCTCTCTCTCTCTCGATATATATATATA
This sequence comes from Saccostrea echinata, assembly GCF_033153115.1. Taxonomy (NCBI): domain Eukaryota; kingdom Metazoa; phylum Mollusca; class Bivalvia; order Ostreida; family Ostreidae; genus Saccostrea; species Saccostrea echinata. The sequence goes on from NW_026889767.1 coordinate 5,802,866, forward strand.
TATATATATATATATATATATATATATATATATATATATATATATATATATATATATATATATATATATATATATATAATTCAAATATATCGAATTTGTCTTCAGTTCGGTTTGTACAATCATTTTTTTGTGACAAAGTATTTATCATTTTATGAAAAAAATGCTTATCTAGGATTGTGTTTGTATTGTTTCAATAGACTTTTGAGCTTGATTATTGTTTGTTATCTCCATATTTCAAAAATAGAATGTTCTTATATATCATTTTACTTTGCACGTAGTCATAACTTTTGTACATTTGATTTTGTCTGATATTGTAAATCAGATTAAAGGTTTTTTAGTGTTTGAAGAAACCATTTATATGTAAGAGCTCATTTTTTAAACAAAAAAATGTTATTTATATGAACTTAAATTATAAGCCAAGTTAACACAAGCACCTGCTTTATTTCATGATGTACATTGATGAATGTTCTTCTATGCATTGCTAAAATTCTTGATTTGCTATGGAGTATTATGTTAATTTATTAATTGATTCTTTGTAGATTTACGTCGCATGCGTTTTAGCTAAATAGTAAAGCAACATATATACCCATTTCTTTTTAAAAGATCTTGAATTAGAAAATTACATTGAAATATGTACAGATAAAATGCTATAAAAAGGCACTGAAAGTGAAAATATTGAAAATAATATTTTGTCGACTTTTATATCTAATAGATAGTTTTGGTTTACTAGGGTAAAACATTATCCTAGTATGTGATATATTACGATATTATTCTGGCGATTATATTGTAAAATAATTTTATTAACCTCTGAAAAAGTTACTGACAAAAATGATTCCAACAGTGTTGATAAAAACTTTTTAGCAAATGGTTACCCCTTTATCCCGTGGATATCACTGATAAGATATTTTTTCATACACCACTGCTTTGACGTCACGATGGTTTTGCATGAAAGTGATGAAGTAAAATAATGTGAATTCATGTATCAAAACATAGTACATTGATAGTAATGTATAAAACATGTGATAAAAATAATCTCCCATAATTTGTGGTTGGATATGCTTTTTATCTAACTCCTTGTGTGTTTTTATCAAATACAAACAACTCATTGGGTAAAAATCATATCCAAACACAAATCATGGGAGATCCTACATATATCTGGACACTGTATGATCCTACAAAAAAGTTTAAATTTTTTTTTAAAAAAATCATTAAGGAATTTGTTTCACAGCTGTACAGATGAATGGTATGTCAAAAATTATCTTGCAATGTTTTTTTTTATGTATGCTAGGTCTTCTTGAAAGAGGAGGTAGATATGTACATGGAGAAAGAATTGATTAAGATCAGAAGAAAATGCGAGGATAAAACAGTACGTCAAAATAGAAGAAGTGGAAGACAGTTGAAATTCAAAAAAAGAGAAATTCAAGAGAATGAAGTTATTGCTGCGGGAAGTGTATGTTTATTTATGTATATTATTTTGCTTGCCTAAAGTACAAAAATATAATGCTTTGAGGATTAAGAAAACCTTATGGTTTATATGCTGCACTAATGATGTACATTGAGTTTATTTCCCTGGCAGGGCAGGTCTGAAAAAAAATCTCTTCCTGCTTCTTTATCTGGTTGGCTATAGTACTTTGCAGTATCTGCATATATCATCTGTAATCATTAGATATATGATATGCAACTTTTCTATACCTTTCAAAGCGATATTATAATTCTATCCCCGCAAGTTTTGCACAGATTGTTCATTTATTTAAAAATAATTAATATTCACTTAACATTAAGGAAAACAACGATGAATTATGAATTTCAATTTGTTAGCATCAACGTATAATCTAGATTTTTATTTGGAAAAAAAGAAAGGAAAACTTATCTTTTAAAAAAATAAATAAGGACACTATCATTACTTGAAAACGTCCACTTGCTTTATGTTTCAAATATTTTACACATTGTGGTACTCGAAATGAAACGATGTACCTGTAGAATATTGCAACAATTTTATTTATTTCAAAAGTGTTACTTATTACAGAATCTTTGGTATATGTTAACGGTAGATGCAAAGTAGTTTTTTAGCTGAAGGTTTATGTGACTTTAATGTTGCACTAATTGAATTCCAAGTTTACTACTGGGAACGGAATAATGAGAATTTATTTTCCATTCAGATGTTTTTGATTACATGTATATTTAACATGCTTTTTGGGAATGCTTTTCATTTTGCTTTCCATGCCCCATTTATTGTTAAGATGTATTTGCAAATTTAAAAAAAATAATAAAATATAGCAGGAAGATATGTGTAATTGATTACTCATTACTTTTGAGAAATACAGCACACGAGATAATAATTAAACATAATCAGAAACGAACATAAGTATAAAAATAAGTACACCCATACTCACCCATATATCAGCATTGAAATAAATAATTTATTATTTACGTCACTCAAACAATAAGTAAAATAAATAAATAAATATTTGTGTTGAGTATGTATTGATATTTCATATTCTTTTTCTGTATAAGGATTTAGAAAATGAAGACAATGAACAGACGAATGTAAAATATTACCACTCAAACGATAATGCAACAGACACGGAAAACAACGAGGTAAATGATATATATTTTCAGTTCTTGTATTCATATTATTTTCAGTGCTATGCTGCTTATAATATGTAAGGAAATGCTACTGAAATGAGGAGTGCTTTGATAGACTTTGGACTTATTTGATATATTATAATGATTTATTTTAATCAAAACTCCATTTTTGTGCTTTTGCTATTTCAAATAAAATTTTGCAATGTACATTCAATTATTATTATTTTTTTTTTTTTTTTTTTTTTTTTTTTTGCAAGATAGACATACATAGAATTGTTTTTATGCCCCTGGATCGAATGATCCCGGGGATATATTGTTTTTATGCCCCTGGATCGAAAGACCCCGGGGTATATTGTTTTTGTCCTGTCTGTCTGTTTGTCTGGCTGTTTGTCTGTCTGTCTGTTGTCAACTTTAACCTAGCCAATAACTATTGCGCTGTCAAGGGTAAGGCTTTAATATTTGACATGAGTGTTCATTATTTCTATTGGTACAGAAATGTTTGATCATGTGACCTCAACTGTGACCTTTGACCTGCATTGAAAAACATTAACATTGGCCATAACTATTGCACTGTAGTCTACCTCCCACTCAAGAATTTTGTTACCATCGGGGGCAAAGTGTTACACAAACACATATTGTTTTAATTTATAATGAAATGAAAGACCAAAAGTTTTTTTCCTTCCTTTAGGCATATGAATCACCTATTCCAAGGAATAATGAGATGCATTCCAAGTTAAAAGCAAAGTAAGATGAATTTATACTAATTGTTTAACATATATGACATGTATTTCATTATTATATTTACCTTTTTTTTTTTCTTTTTTTTTCTTTTTTTTTGGGGGGGGGGGGGTCATTTCCGTGAAGTAATATTTTTTGTTATTTTGAAAAAAAAAAAGGTTTTAATGTCATATGGGATCCGCGTTTAAAGGCTGTTAAAAATTGGCGGACGGAGCTCCTCATACTTTCCTTTTTAAAAATTATTTCATGTTTTGTTTGTTTCCAGATTATACTGCAATGTGACAAAATTTAAATTGATAAGTTTTCAATGACCTACTGGGTTACTATTGTGTAAAAATTATTAATTTTGTCATCATAAATGACAATGTTTTGAAGTTATATGCTGTCTAAAAGGCGACGTCGGGCGATCATGAGGGGGTAATTATCATTCAATAGTGTGTTGAGCGGGGGATAATTTCTGTCAATACAGTAAAAAGATGGACATTATGGAATTACGACCACGTGTTTCGGACACTGTTTATATACATGACCAAAGTAGAAGAATGACTGGGCTGGTTATCCAATGGAAAAGGCGCTTGGTAGACCAAAAAAGATGGCAACAACTTTAAACCCAGGAGCTAGATATCAAACATAGAGACATGTATACGGCAATCTGGGATCCTGGACTTAAGAATTGCCTCTTTTAAATAATTCCTTTTTTTTCCAACATTCATCATGTACTCTTTTATGTATAGAAGTCATTGGATTAGCAAGCGATTCAATTGAATTCGAAACTGATTCATGACAATATCATTGCTAGCATTTACACCATCTGGTGCTTGATACTAATTTTATGTTTTATCGAAAAAAGTGTTAGATAGCTTGAGAAATATACTTCCAACCTATGCATGTTAAAAACCAAAAATAAAAAAACAAAATAAAAACAAAAACAAAAACTTATCAAATTCAAAATTCGATCAGAGGAACTTCTAAAAATGGATTTTTTAATATTTAACCAGACCCTATAAAAATAATATGTATTAAAACGCGTATAAATATGGCGTATTCAGTGTTCCGACTTAAAGTGTTTGGGGGATGAAGAAATAAGATAAAATGTGTCCTTTTTTGCCTAGAAATTATTTTTTTGTCATTAAGCTATCTGATATCTAAAGAGTTGCTTTTTTCTACTGTGCAATTAATTTCTCAGAAATGATATGCAAATTGCTTCTATTTTTATTAATCATAACCTTTCTCTGGATATTAAAAGAGTTATCTACTTACGCACAGTAGCGGGGTCCCCTTTTTACACCTCTGTTTTATCTGTTATTTATAAGCATACGGCATTTTTTTTCATTATGTATAACGGAGTTTTTCTAATTACAGCATTATATATTTATAATGAATGATATAAGATATCAAAAATACGAGCCGATTTTCAACACCTATCACACTTTATAAAATCCAGAAAGTTTTCCCCTGAAGAGAGTGTGGTTTCTCTATCATATGAACATGGGAGGGGACAATTAAATAAGATACTTTAAAAAGAAGATCGAGAGAATTATATAGATTAACAAATTCGGTAATTTTATAATCAAAATAAGAAAGCAATTCTTATAATTCTGTGTCAAATATTTTCTTTTCTATCATGTATGATTTATTAACGTTCTTTTTTCTCAGGGAGTTGTGCTATTTATCGTGAATGTATTTTTTATAACAGTGTTTTGGCATGGTGAAATTACCAGTTTATGAAATTTACATAATTCACTGTAAAGAAAAATATTTAATGTAGTACGACAGAAATTAAAAAAAAAAAAACAAGAGGCCCAAGGGCCTTAACGGTCACCTGAGTATAATACAACAATTTAGAAGTTAAATACACTGATAGATGAAGCATTGTTGCCCTAGAGCAAGAAAAGTAGGAAGATCAGGATCAACAAAATAATTAGTCTAGTATTCAGTATCAACTCATAAATTAAGTTCTAATCTGTCCCCCACTTAACACTATCACCATGCAGACTATTAAAAAACTATTAGTGCTTCTGTACTGTTTTTAAACCCATATTAAGACCTCTAGCATTGACCTCTCTTATGGTCTTTGAAGAACTTTTAACAAGATAAGTTATTTTTGTCTCATTTTTATTTATCTATTACTTACAGGTCTATCTGATTACTAAAACTAAGAAAGTACTTTTTTAATTATACGATAAACATTCTTGCATAATTATTTTATTCTATTAACCTTTCAAATACATTATTTACAGTGATTAATTATCAAAGATGAATGGAAAAGGGGAATAACTTCTCTCAGTAGAATACAAATTAATAGAGCCCTGCTCAGGACCGGAATGCTTAGACGAATGGGCCAGATGTTTAAAAATCTGGTAGAAATACGCTTACTCATATCATTTAAACTTTTACTCAGTTTGCTTCCGATATGCCCAGAAGCAGAGAAGAATTTCACAGGTACAATGCATTTCACTACAGATTCATCAAAGCCTTACATGTACATGTACCCTAACACCAGAACCCAAGACCAAGGGTCAAGAAATTTACAAATTTGGAAGAGTTACCCTCATCATCATAACTATGGACTTCAAAGAATTAACACTTTTCTACTATATTATCAAAAGCCCCCCCCCCCCTCGTTATGCTAGAACCCCTGACCCTAGGACCACAAGATTTAAAAATTCTGTTCGAAGCACCCATTTTCATCATAGCTAAGCAATTTATTTATCAGCTCAACACTATTCTAAGAAGCAGACAGGATTAATTAATGATTAATTAATAGAATTAATGCTTTTTCACTATATAACACCAGAGCCCCCCCCCCTCCTCAAGAACCCCAAAAACTGAGACCATATATTTAAAAATTTTGGAAGAGGCATCCTTGTCTATCATAATCATGCACTTAGTTTGTTTAAATAATCTCCAGTAGCAGAGAAAAAGATTTTCAAAGAATCAATGAATTTTCACTATATAATCAATAGAGCCCCGCCCTAACACCAGAACCCCTGACACTGGGGCCATGAAATTCACAATTTTTGAAAAGGCATCCTTATGTATCATAACCATGCACTTAGTTTGTTTAAATAGTCTCCAGTAGTAGAGAGGAAGATTTTCAAAGAATCAATGCATTTTCACTATATAATCAATAGAGCCCCACCCTAACACCAGAACCCCTGACCCTGGGGCCATAAAATTCACAATTTTTGAAAAGGCATCCTTATGCATCATAACCATGCACTTAGTTTGTTTAAATAATACCCAGGAGCAGAGAAGAAGATTTTCAAAGAATTAAAGCATTTTCACTATATAATCAATAGAGCCCCGCCCTAACACCAGAACCCCTGACCCAGGGGCCATGGCTTTCACAATTCTGGAAGAGGCCTACCTCCTCATCATAAATATGTACTTAGTTTATCACCTTAATGCCCAGGAGTAGAGGAGAAGATTTTCAAAGAATTAATGCATTTTCACTATATAGTTGATAGAGCCCCGCCCTAACACCAAAACCCCTGACCCTGGAGCCATGAAATTCACAATTTTGGAAGAGGTACTCTTGCTCATTATAACTATGTACTTTGTTACTTTATTAAATATCCAGAAGCAGAGAAGAATATTTTCAAAGAATTAATGCATTTTCAGTATATAATCAATAGAGCCCCGCCCTAACACCTGAACCCCTAACCCTGGGGCCATGAAATTCACAATTTTTGAAAAGGCACTTTTGCTCATCATAACTATGTACTTAGTTCCTTTATTTAATACCCAGGAGCAGAGAAGAAGATTTTCAAAGAATTAATGCATTTTCACTATATAATCAATAGAGCCCCGCCCTAACACCAGAACCCCTGACCCTGGGGCCATGAATTTCACAATTTTGGAAGAGGCACTCTTGCTCATCATAACTATGTACTTAGTAACTTTATTTGATACCAGGAGCAGAGAAGAAGATTTTCAAAGAAATAATGCACTTTCACTATATGATCTATATAGCCCCACCCTGGGGCCAGAACCCCTAACCCTGGGGCCATGAATTTCACAATTTTGGTAGAGGGCTCAGTGCTTATTACAATGATGCCAACAGTTTGACTGCTTGATGTCCAGGAGTAAAGAAGAAGATTTTTAAAGATTGCATTATTTTTGGTGGTTTTAGCCCCACCCCTCAGGCCCCGGGGGGGCATGGACCATGAAATTCACAATTTTTGTTCCCCTTCACCCATAGATGCTATATTCTAAATTTGGTTGAAATTGGTTAAGCGGTTATAGAGAAGAAGTTAAAAATGTTCAAAAGTTAACGCACGACGGACGACGCACGACGACGGACGAAAACAGATAGCAATAGGTCACTTGAGTGACTCAGGTTACCTAAAAATAGAACTATATAATAATCACAATGAACTAAAAATAAAGTTCTTTATTTACAAAACTTTGACAATATAATGTTATAATAAGATGAGCCAAACAAGTCCGTACTGACTGATATATAACTGAGTACGCTTTTACTGCGAGGTAGCACGTTAACTGGGGACATTTAACCATGACGATACAAATCCACTTGTTATGATTTTATACCGGCCATAAAAAGGTTAATTGGATGTAAACAAAGCCAACCAAGAGATTCAAAACCAGATACTTTTAATTAGAAAATATACATGTAGAACACAAGGCTTTTCAAGAAAGATATTTTTACTTAATATTTATACATATAATATAAATAAAATATTTTGAAACTCGACTCTGAAAAAAAACCTGTGTTCAGTGCTTCTAAAAGCTGTAGAGTGTGCACCTGTCACTGACTTCTTTTAATATTCATGAAAATCAATGTAAATCATATACGGTACCAATTTTGATGCACCAGATGCGCATTTCGACAAATTATTCTCTTCAGTGATGCTCAAGCCGAAAGGTTGGGAATCCAAAATTTAAATAAAAAGAATTGGAAGAGCTGAAAAAAGTGCCAAAGACTGGAGCCAAATACGTCGAAGGATCAGAGTTATGCATGAGGGAGATAATCCTTAATTTTGAAATAAATTTCTAAATATTACCACGGCGATGAAATATATATCCGTATTTTCAAGCTAGTACCGAAGTACTTGGTTACTGGGCTGTAGAGACCCTTGGGGACTAACAGTCCACCAGCAGAGGCCTCGACCCAGGAGTCATAATATACTGAAACGCAAAAGAAACGCAACATCATATTTTAGGGGGAAATATTACATATAAGATATAATTTTGTATCTAAAAAGTAAGGATATTTTCAACATTGTAAATATCGGTAATTTAACTGTTGAATAATTTTCATACCATAACTGGAAGTTAAGTTTGAGTCCACTTAACAGAAATCAAAAATTGCATGTTTAACAAAACATTTTGGCAATAATATGGGGGTTGAAGGGTTTGTATCTGTTCATCATAAGTAATGCAGCAATGTTCCGGAAAAAAAAATTCCCCTTTCTTTTCCGCAAGCGATGCCAAGGCTTCCTGAAAATGACTTTAAGTTCGCATTTCCATTGCTCTAGCTGGAAAATCTCAAAAATAAAGGTGATGGAGAGTTGCAGATGCAAATATGACCCACATCACGCCTAAAGAGGTTCATGCGTATCATTAGCATAAATAACAGTCCTTGGACCGGAAGTCCAAGGGTTACTACACTGAAATTGGCTAGAGAAAATTCGACCTCATCATATGAAAAACCGGCATTTAAAAATGGCAAAAAATATTTCTGTCGCTCAGATCTCGAGATTGATGAACCTATTGCATCGTAGAAATCAAGCTGCAACTGTTGTGCATGGCAGTCTTGCACGCTGTAACTGAATGGGCGGGGTGGGGGGTGTTTTAACAATCATGTGTTACTTTCTAAAGTTATAAGATAATCATTTAACAAATTTATCAAATTCATGATGTTTTTAAATCGAGTTTTAGCTTAGTGTATTCATTTTTGAAAATCATTAGATAAAAAATTCAAATATTTGTAGATTACTGCTTGTTGCGTTTCTTTTGCGTTCAGTATATAAATCATATACGGTACCAATTTTGATGCACCAGATGCGCATTTCGACAAATTATGTCTCTTCAGTGATGCTCAAGCCGAAAGGTTGGGAATCCAAAATTTAAATAAAAAGAATTGGAAGAGCTGAAAAAAGTGCCAAAGACTGGAGCCAGATACGTCGAAGGATCAGAGCTATGCATGAGGGAGATAATCCTTAAATTTGAAATAAATTTCTAAATATTACCACGGCGATGAAATATATATCCGTATTTTCAAGCTAGTACCGTTACTGGGCTGTAGAGACCCTTGGGGACTAACAGTCCACCAGCAGAGGCCTCGACCCAGGAGTTATAATGTAAATCATATACGGTAACAATTTTGATGCATCAGATGCGCATTTCGACAAATTATGTCTCTTCAGGGACTCCACATCCAAACGCAGCTTTGTATGTTGTGTATACCCATTCTTTGACATTTTCAGATGTTGAATCAAACAATGAAGATATCTGTTAGTCAATTTAATTCGCAAGGTTTTAATTTAAGTTCAAAATTTGACAAGTAACAGGGTACCACAGATAAGCCTTATTGAGACTTGTTCTTTATTCTTAGATGCAGCGATGAAATATTTTGCATTGTTAAGAAACCAAACGAAGAATGAATTTATTATATTTCTAAAAAAAAAAATCAAGAACCCCTTTCTATATTTAATAGCAATTAAATGTTTCTTTTATTTTCTTATCAAAACACATAGAGGTATACAAGGGAAAAAACTATAACTCTTCATGCTCATGTTTCTTAGCGGACATTTTAATAGTTGATGGAATTTGAAGAATAATGACCAAATTAATCAATTTGATACACAGAGGAGTGTTAAAACACACGAGAGATAAACAAAAACTTTGATTGCGAGTTTCACAAATCAATTGTCTTAAGTTTGTAAACTTTGCAGAAAATAAAGAAAATTTTGTGTTTAAAAAGGAATTTGGGAAGTCTTTCATAATATTTTAAGAACTTGATCTATCAAGCAAAAATAATAACATTGAGCCTCTTATCTTACAGGTTTTGGGATAGGTTTAAAGTAATGGACAGGGAAAGAAAACAGAATGATGTCCATTCGCATACAAGTTTTCGAATTATTAAGGTTCTGGTGTATTTTTGTTTGTTCACAATTTTCCTGTCATCCATGGTCATTCAAAAAATCAGTCTTGTGATGGCAACTTCAAAACTGAGAAATAACACAGAGCCGACTCAAAATTCTACTGGAAACGAGACGTATAACGAAATGGTACTTATAGCTAAAAATATTCATGCGATTCTTTAAGCTAGTTCAAAATTATAATACTCACTCAGTACATAGTTAAGCCTTTGTAATGTATATATATATTTTTTAGTCTTCAGCTTCTGGGGCACACAATCTTCTTTTAGTGATTCCTATATGCACACCGTACATTCTTAACTTCCTTGCAAGCTGTTGGAAAGTCTTCTTTGGAAATATGAATCGGCCTAGTTTTGGAAGTGTATTAATGGTAAGTATGGCAAACAATTGTAATATATTTTGATTTTTCAGTATTTATTTGAAATATGTCCTTGGAAAATAGCGCTAGAGCATTTTGTCTTCTTTTCAGTCTATAAACAACTTTTTGTCAGAAAGAAGTTGTGCATTTTGCAGTAATATTTATCAAAAACAATTATTTCATTGCAGTGTGTTATAATTGAAGCCTTTCATTCCATCGGACTATGCATACTTGTATTTCAACTTATGCCTGACCTTGGAGTTGTTCAAAGAATATGCATACTTAGTGCTATTGCAATTGTCCCAAGTCTTTTGAAACCGTTTACGGTTAGGGAACAAAGACTGGTTAGAAAACAAATAACAACGTGTAGAAAAGTAACAATTATTATTTTTGATGTCCTTGCAATTATCATTCAGGTTTCTGTCATTCCTATTTTGCTTCTTCCAAAAACAGATCTTTTACCTGAAACACTTCAAACTGCAATAGCTAAGTATGAGAGAGGTATGCCAGGAGTATTTGAAGACATTTCTTACAATTCTTTTATGTATATCAAAGTTTTTGCAGCTTTCCTTTTCACTTCTTTGTCATGGTGGGAAAATTTTGCTGCTGACAAAGGATGTTTTTCCAAAATTTTTCAGAGAGGCATTAATAAAGTCAAATACGAGTTGCAAGAAAGCAGACCGTATTTTGGCATTATCGTTTCATTAACGAAGATAGCAATGACGGTTTTATCGGCAAGCCTTCTTGTTGGAGATCAAACAGAACTTCTGAATTCTGAATTTTGGTCAACAATAACAAACTACGATAATGTTGGATTTTTCTCTGATATAATTGCCCTCGTTATATCCGGATTCGTCGGATACTATGTCGCATACACGGCTTGTAAACTACGGATGCAAATATTTTCGTTTTCCATACCTTGTCTGATTTCTACTCCGATCTTCATTACACTAATGGCATATTATTGTGATGACAGCGAAAGCATTCTTTCAGTGATATCCTCGATTAATATAGATATTGCCTGTGAACATAATCATGAAATAGCAAACAACTGGCTTCACCTTACAGTCACTGCAGCTTGGCTTTTATCAATGTACTGGATTGGCCAGCACATTTGGTTTCCCTCGCAAGAGAGAATTGCTAAGATAGAACGGTAAGAGAAGGACGATAAGAATTAGTCATATTCTAATACTACAAAATTAATTGAATAATAAGCAAATGAACCATTATTATTGAAAAAGAAAATCACTGATTTGCATCTGTGTTCTGTCAGCCTGTTTGTCAATCCCTTATATTGCGGAATTCTAATGGAGCAACATTTGGTGATGAATAGAAGGCGGCTAGTAAGAGAAATACCAAATATGGAAAAGACAAACATCAAGAAAGAAGAGGACAGCGATACGAGAAAAAACATCATTGGCCAGGAAGAACATCATTCGGAGGAAGAAAGGTATAGGCAATTCTTTATTAAGGTAAGGGTCACAGAAGGGGATCATTTTACATGTAAAGATATAGGAGGAAAATCTTTATTATTATTATAATTATCATCATCATCATCATAATTATTATCCCCCCAAGGTCAGTATTACTGACTTGAATTAAATCTATAGATAAGCATCCTCAAATCGTGAAAATTAAAGTTGATTTGAATCAATGCTTCCGTGGAAATACGGAAAAAGAATTTTAAGATTTCTTTCATCAACAACAACAGGGTCCTGATCAGTTTTATTATTATAAAAAAAAAAAGCTTCAGGTAGTGCAGATTTGAGCAATTTAATAGGAGATCGAGATTTCAAATTGTAATTAATAAAAACAATATTGGGAACAACGTTCTGTCAGAGACCTCTGGGCCAATATGCAAGCATCTTATGTAGCGCACATTCAACTTTCCTCAGTTCATGGTCCCTAGGCCTAGGGAAAAGATGTAATAGAGATGAGTTATCTACATAAGAATATGTAGAAAAAAAGAATTAAACGCTAAAATCGGGGATTATATTTTACAGAATGCATGTATAGAAGGGGAAAAACCACAATAGAAAAAAGAAAAAGAAAAATATGTTAGTCATGACAATTTTTAGGCATCCACATTTTTGTGTTTAAGTCATGAACCATCTGAGCTATGATTGGATCACATTATGGTGTAAGAAGTTTTCATAGGAAGGAAGATGGAAAATCCTTGTTAAATTTGTATAATTTTTTTTTAAAGGAAAAAAAAAACAGGACCGAAGTCCTCAGATTAGTCTTGTGGTCCATGGAAACTTATAAAAGTAGCTAAATTCTTAAACAAATACTTAAGTAAAGTGAATATGTTTTATTTAAACAGTCATAAGACATCATTAAGTTTTGTTTCTTGTTATATTGTATAAAAACCTAAGTGAAAGGACAGAAAATATTTATCCACGAGTCTTCGCATGCGCTACTTTGTGGCACGAAACTCTTAATGAAATGAAGCAATTGCTAAAATCCTTATATAGGTAAGTCAAACAAGTGTTTTCACAATTTTATTATTTTGAGAAGGAAATTGATTTCAGTTTATTTCAAAAGAGTATTCCTTTTTTGACATTTTTTTCCCCTCTTTATGAAAGTAATTTTTAATTTTTAATTCGGTACCAGTTACTGTAGCTGTAAAATAGACACGCACAATGGCAGTTTCTCAATTTGACTGACAAATTGTCATTACATTCCTTAAAATATTTCCAACAAGCGTAAGAAGTTAAATATAATTTAAGTCTACCGTTTTTAACATTCAGACCTGTGTAAAAAAAATTAGTCTCTTTGATTAAGATCCCCATATAAAATATTAAAGGCAGTTATTTTTTCATGAATTGTAGAGTCGACAAGGACCAGTCTGGAAGGAAAGAAGGAGATCAAGACTACTACGAGTTTGAAGGTTATGCTTCTGGGGGAAAAAATTGATTTTTCAGCATTTTTGTGTTCAAAAAATGACATAAAGTATTTTTTCTTTTGCGCAAATACGTCTTTATTTTCTAAAATTCAAAGGTAAAAAACGATTACTTAAGAAATTACTGTCTAGCAATTTTTTTTAAGATGTAATCAATTACTTTGCTCGCGTGATAATTTGCATGAACTCCGAAGGCAGGTTTTCCTCGTGTTTAAATGTTAACCTGAACCTTGATTCGGTGAAAAAAAAATTCAATAATGAGAAATTTCGACAGGCCCCACCCATTAATTACTAAGCAAAAACAGCGAGAAAGCATGGAGTTGTGAGGCTTGCTTTATGAGGATATAAAGCTATTACCTTATTTGTTGTTTAATCTCGGTTTAAGATACTTAAAATGTAAATATTAGCCTTTACAAATTTCTGCTCATGAAATGTAAAGATAACGAACAGTGATTATTCTAAAAGTCCATTTAAACAATGCAATTTTTGAGCTCGGACAATGAAAAAGATGTTGGATTAGATACCGTAGAAGAGTAAGCATCTCCTGCTGACACAACCACCGTGTGTGCCTTGTCATGTTCAGGTACAAAATTTAGTGTGCAAATGATCGCCTTACAATGTGTATGAAAGATGTCAATCAACATTCGCAAACAATGTCACTGATCGACCATGGAATTTGCGACATTTTGACTTTAAAACGAGAATGTTGATATCCTAATACCATCAACTTATTTGTCAGCAGCCTCCATAGCATAAGAAGTAGTTTGTAAGTAGAACATGCACTGGATTTTAATATTTTATTTTGCGAGGATGTTTTAATATTTTTCTTTTTCTAGCACATATTCTTTTTGACGACGCATTCCAGAAAAATGATGTGAATGATTTTGTAAAGAATTTTGCTTCTGTTATGAATGAAACCGTTAGGTAAGTATTTAGATTTATACAAAACAAATAAGATGATAATTAAGAGTACATGTAATATCTGATGGTTTTGGACCCGTTATAATTTTTATTAAACAATTCTTCCTGGGAACATATATACTTTTTCTTTAAATACAAAACCCTAAATTCAACAAGGCGTGTTTCTTACATGACAAGGCAAGAAAAACATCCAAGGACTTTGATATCTTTTTTTTTTTCAAACCCCCTTGAGTTTTTTTATCCTATGAATGCATGTCAAAAATTACAATGTACTATTAATTATCTATTTTTATAAAAAAAACATTTGTATGCATAGAGTTGAACTTCACTTGTTAGAAACTCAATTTTAAAGCCAATGTATATTGTATGCAAACTTAAGATATTTTAATGATTTTTGTATATGGGTCTACACTTAAGACTTACGAATCAAGTGTTTTGCTCTTAAAACTTTCACAGATTTGTGGCTTTTGAGTCCATATATGATTACTTGCCTTAATTATAAGAGGATCCAAACTAAACATGTTTACTTACCTAGGAGAGTTAGTAATGCCTATTCAATACCCTCAATATTTTTGTTATAACAGTCTGTCATGGGTAAAAAAAAATACTTGCATTATTTGATAAAAAAAAATGTTTAATAAAGTTTGTCATTTACATGTATAATTTCCTTTCCACCATAATTTAAGAAAATGAAAGAAAAAAGGATTATCACTAAAAATAAAGAATTTAAATAAAATCCGTAAGCAGGTATGTTAAAAAAACATTCAGATATTCTGACTTGACATTATCTGTGATACTATATGAACTCAAAGTAAGTTACATGACATCAACTTTAGAACTAATGTATTTTTAATATTTGTATTTAGAGATTTAATTAATTTTCTGAAAATCATTAAAATCAAAGAAACATTAACAAGAATTTTTTATTCTCTTATGCTATCTGCACCTTTAGTTAAATGCTCAAATCGATGACGTCATAACTGTTTATCGAGATTTGAGAGGTAAATATGAGGTGTTAAGAGAATCTGGTTAAGAAGGTATGTAAAAGGTATGTAAAAAGATACGTAAAATGGGAGTTTAGAATCAAATGTCGTGATTATTATTTTGGATTGTATACGATTAACATTTGTTTACCTGGTAGCCTGATTTAATTTCACCAGTTTAATATCTTATGAGAGCTAATCAGTTGTTTACTAGTACCGGTCGGTTTTTTCTTTGTAATTTATGACGACAAAAATGCAAAAAATACATACTTAGCAGAATACTTTAAAAATATGGTTATCAAGATCGAAAGCGTGACTGTGCTCTATAAAACCTGGAAAGCGCTCCTAGTATCGTGGGGTAAACACATGAGGAAGAAAATCCTCGGAATATATGAATAAAAAACTAAACATCGGGTAAGTTTTCATGCAAATATGTGAAATATTTTTTTTTCACTGACAGGACAGTAGGATGTTTTTCCGTTATTTTTCTTTACTTACAGAAGTCATAAAACCCAAAGGTAATGTCTTTGCTAGGGATATTTTCTATTTATAACAGTCAGGTGATGCCATCAAGGGGCTGCACTTCTTGTCATTAGTCTCTTTGAGGTCTATACAATCGTTTACAATAGTTTATGTTTTGTTGGTGTTCTTAATAATTTATCAAAGCTACGATTTTCAAAAAATGTCTAAATTTCCCAAGAAATGAATTGAGTGTGTCCTTAACATACCTGCGTATTGCTCACACTTTATTTTAAACTGAGGATTAAGTTTGCATCTGTGCCATTGAAATTATTTATACAGTTCAGTAGTTGTTACATGTATAAGAAAAATACATTTTGAATGCAGATATTGTTAAAGAGATATATGCGTTCATTTTTAAAATTGAAAATTTTTGTATGCTCGATTTTATCCCCTTTAATTTCATATCAAAATACACATGATTTTTTTATGCAGTGCCGTCCATGCAAAGGCCACCAAACTGGAAAAACCTGTAATAATCTGCACAGTATATGGAGCCCAAATCGTATATAAAATGCCTGGGGGAAATCTTATGTTCATTCATCTGAAAGATAAAACAAAAATACGAAACAAAAAAAGATGGTCGCAGGTAAAATTAGTACCACTGTATTGGATGATGTGTATGAACGTACATGTAATGATTGCAAATAATATAGAATTCATTTAAGGACATCTGTAACAAACCGGAAAAAAATCAAATGCACGGAATGGAATATATTTTTAAGACTTTTTTTGGTTTTAAATGACACAAATATAAACACAAAATTCCCAAAGTAATAAAAAATTGAAATTTTTCCAGGATGTTCAAAATTCTCTTTTTTCGATTAAAACAAATTTTATCTCTTTCTCTAACATTGTTGTGAAATCGTCGTTAAAATCAGACTTTTTATTTATTATTTATATTTATTTCACTTGTATAAAAAATCTCTAGACAATCTTTTTTTATTTGTTTGTTTGTTGTAAGTGGATTAAAGACATAGGTTTAACACATCCTATTACATGCGCATATATATATATATATATATATATATATATATATATATATATATATATATATATATATATATATATATATATATATATATATCTTTACAACAGGTGATGTACATGTATTATTTGCTTGCTTATCGCTTGAGCATCGAAACCATCGAAATGCAAACTCACAGAGAAAGCAAGAAAACATTCGAGGAACTCCTTAAACCAAGAGTATTGTTTTCTTCATTAAAAAAATAATTAATTATGTCTCTTTGTTTTAATGTGATCAACACTTTATCTATAAGTAATAAAATTGCCTCATGTCTATCATTAAAGGACTGCCATTTACATTGCTTAATGCCTGGTTATATTGAAAGCAAGCGCACAAAAGTAAACTTCCATTATCAATCTTGATGCAGGCAAACAACACATTTCTCCTTGCCTTAGATGGAGACGTAGATTTTTCACCAGGTTCCTTGAGGATTCTTGTAGACAGAATGAGAAAGGAAGACAGAGTTGGAGCTTCATGTGGCCGTATTCACCCAATTGGCAGTGGTATTCTTCTTTTTTGAAATAGCAATGAAAGTTATAATGTTGAACACAAACATTTTAGGTTTTCACTTTATTCCTCTTTTTTCTTATATCCAGATACGAAGCTCTTGAATAGGTAAAGTTAAGAAATCTCTACCATTTTTATACTTGGTTGTGATAATCAGATACTATAATTATTTGGGGGTTTTCAGTAAAGATGATGGAGGTATATTCTGTTCGGACGGATTTTTAGCACTTCATTTGCACTTAAATGTCTATAATTTATTCTTTTTTCATCTTAATTCAGCTAATTTTACGTAGTTCGAAATGCATCGTAGAAAATCAAAGGTTACAATATGGACATGATCATAACATGCATTACATCGGGTTCACAGTTGGTATCAATTTTAGGTCCCATTGTTTGGTATCAAAAGTTTGAGTATGCAGTTGCCCATTGGCTTCAGAAAGCGACAGAACACGTTCTGGGATGTGTGCTGTGTTCTCCTGGGTGCTTCAGTCTTTTCAGAGGTTTCGCCTTAATGGATGATAACGTAATGAATAAATACACACAATTACCAACAGAAGCATCACACCACCTCATGTATGATCAAGGTATGTTTTCACCTTTATACCTCGCAGTTCAAAGATCTTCAGGTAATTAATGCGATTTTACAATTGCATGACAAGACTTAAAAGCTTGAAATATGATTCTGCATTTCATGTACGACACAAAATTAAGACTATTAAAACAGATATATTGCTTAACAGGTAGGTTGAGCTTTCCCAAAAATAATAAACTGCAACCTATGTAATCACTTCGCTGAACTAGGGAGATATGACGTCATAATGGAATATGACGTCAAATAATTGCAATGTGTGCTGTCATGACGATTTAATAAACTGCAAGTAAAATGTTGGCACATTTTTGTTAAATCCATATATGTTTATTGCAGTTTTAGACTCAAGAGTGAAGATGTGATCTATTTCTAACAATACTTTGAGTTATATTCAATATAACATCAAAGAGCAAACTCTGAATTGTTTCCATCTTTCGTGTCAGTGGTTAGAGGTGAAATTAACTATGTATCTGATAAGAGGCTTGCGCAAATGATTGAAATGAATGTACATATTTAATTGAAATCCATGAAAGGTGCATAATCAGCTATGAAAAACAGAATCAGTAAATTTAAGCAATATAACTACAATGTAACATCATTCACCTGACTGGCTTACTTGTACTTTTTTTTAAATTTTGTTTCTTTTCTTTTTTTTTTTTTTTTTTTTAAGTTTAATCTCGAACAAAATATAAAGCCTGAGTCTTTTGCGGGTATATGGGATACGGTTGATTGGTTCTATTCGATTTACCTCCGCTTTACTGTTCTCTTCCTCTGAATTTAATATATGATATAACTTTTGGTTATGTTACAATATTTTTTTTGGGATTATCAGGGGAAGACAGGTGGCTATGTACGTTACTTCTACAACAAGGCTACAGAGTTGATTATGCAGCAGGAGCAGATGCCTTTACATATGCTCCAGAGGGATTTAATGAATATTTCAAGCAAAGAAAAAGATGGGGTCCTTCAACTCTTGCCAACATTATGTCTCTTCTACAAGATTGTAGAAATACAGTCCAAGCTAATGCAAATATAAGTTGGCTGTACATTTTTTATCAAGGTGTGTTTCTCCACATGGATTGCAATACAAGAGAGAGAGAGAGAGATTGTGGAATTTTGGATGGATATTAATTTTAAAAAAACGAAAGACTCAAAAATCCGACTATTATCAATAAATATTGTTTATTCCTTAATATTCCTATACTTTTTTCCTTTTTACCTTGTCAAAGTTCACATAAGACTCCAAAATCAGACTTTTCAATTAATATAATCTGTTCCTTTTTGTTCCATGTAAAATCATTCCTTTTATCTTGTAAATGAATATGCTATATGTGCAATTTGTGTTTATAACTTTTTTGACCCAAATTGCAGGATCATTACTGGTTGCCACAATAGTAGGACCGGCTACAATTTTGATGATGATTGCTGGTGCTTTTGTGGCAGTATTCAAAATTGATCTGCTAACGTCGTACATTGCTTCTCTTGCTCCTGTAATCCTCTTTTTCGTTATATGTCTAACTTGTAACTCAAACATTCAGCTACTTGTAGCACAGCTTCTAAGTGGAATATACGTTATAATCATGATCGTTGTCTTAGTGGGTGTGATCATAACCGCTGTCACTGAATCGCCTTTCCATCCAAGTGTCGTATTTCTTTGTGGAATCATAGCCATTTTTGTGATAGCTGCACTATTTCATCCAAGAGAATGGGACAATCTTTTGTTCGGATTATTATACTTTGTGCTGGTACCATGTGGTTTTCTCGTCTTGATAATATACTCATTATGCAATTTAAATGATGTTTCCTGGGGAACACGAGAAAGTGGGAAGATGAAGGGGAAAGACACGGAAAAGAAAGATATAGTTTCCAAAATACTTTCACCCTTTCGGAAGTTTAAAGGAAATGTTTCAAAACCATATGTGTCTGAAGATGATGTAGAACGATTAGTTGCAAAATTGATTGAAGGAAATAGTCATACCAAAGACTCTAAAACAACCAAAGATGATCCAGATGAAGTCGTTGTTGGTAGAGAAAAAATAAAGAGCGATAAAGACACAATTAGAAAACAAGTATGCATATTTTATTCGTATTTTTTAGTTATAATACCTGTTGCAGCTTACCGCCTTTAAGGAAAATGTTGTTTTTTCTCTCGTTTTTACGACACAGGATCAATATCAATTAATGAAATCAAAATATGGGAACATTAAATAATAGTTATTTTACATGTATCTTTATTTCACTTAGCAGAGCGTTGAACATGAAAGAACTACAGACAGTGTTAATGATTCAGAGCCTCAATGGATAAGTAAAGGTATATTTAAAGGCAACCGTATAGAGATGACCGAGAAAGAAGATGATTTCTGGAAAAGACTCATTGATAGGTTTGTGTTCGAATTCATGCACTTATTTAGTATATGAAAAACTTTCCACTATCTATATTTTGTCGATAAAAATGCATAGACTGTTTATATTTTCTAATAGCAATTTAAGAAGATATATTGAAATCATTTGCATTTTCTGTCTAATTGAGTATAAAATATTACGAAGTTCTCCGTCATTTTTTTTTAAACAATCATATAATTTCCATAGTTTTTGACATATATCCCAAAACATAATACACATGTTTATGTAGAATGTATTTCTCAAGATGAGAGCTGTCCTCAGGATATTAGACAACAACTTACAAATAAAAATAAATGTGGTCTAATGTGTATGTAATGGATATATACCGAATACTGTTCTATGTGTAAAATTATCAGACTGTTTGAGGCCCGTTAGGGCCGAAAACAGTCTGTTAATTTTACATATAGAATTGTATGAGGCATATATCTTACTTAAAACATTGCTATTTAAATGTCCAAAAGTTACCTGGAGGAGTCCGATAATTACACAATAGGAGTTCAGGCATCAATAGTTTTCTACCTGAAACCATATAATAAGTAGACAAAAGAAAAGAGAAATTTTTTTTTTCTTTAGACAGTAAAATCAGTGAGTGAACTCTTTTATTTCATTCATTCATTCATTCAATGGCAGTCGTTTGGCTTAGCAGGAGCAATGGACAGTGGTCAGGTGATGAAGAATTTTTTTATGATTCGGAATATTTTTTTTTTTATTAAGTGCGTTTGACATTGATACAGATACAGTGTTGGATGATATCTTCAAAATGCATTTAAAGTAAAAATGCGGATTTTTATCTAAAATTTTGATTGGATGATGTAATGAAAATCTTGGGTTTTAAAAGTGAGGTCATTGGCGAACAAACCTTGTTAAATGAAGAGATTTGCAGACTGTTTCTTTATCAGAAATGGATTTAAATTGGCTTATCCACAGTGCTGTATCGAAAAAGCTTCGCAAAAAAACGAATGGAAAGTGTTACTTTTGAGGAAGGTTAAAACTCCTGTTTCTTCTTGGTTTTGCTATTTATAACAACTTAATTTCCTCGCGTTCGCTTTCCCTGAATTTTTTCTCCCTAACTTTTTTTTTGGCTTCTGGACAAATTAAACCTTGATTTCACTCTAGTTGTTGTTTTTTAACTACTGTCCGATTTTGTTATCACTGCCGTCCAATAATATGTTATTGGACTGTTAATTATTATTATCGGACGGTTACAGGTAAATTTTTAGACTGCAAGAACAAAGGCATGACGTCACAGCAATGTTTTAATTCTCTATAAATCCAATTGTATAAAAGTTTTTTGTGTTTCAACATGACTGCATACAGCGAGTTTTTTTTAAAGAACTAATTAAGAGTATTTTCTTTTCTTTTTTTCTTTTTTTAAAATCATGATTCATTCTCTCAATATCAACATATGTATGACTAGATCTGCATTATTGTTTTTGATTATAACAATGCATTTGAATAATTTTATAAAGATATCTTAAACCCCCTCAAAGAGATGAAGCAAAAGAAAATGAAGACAGGGAGAAGTTAAAGGAATTAAGAAACAATGTCTGCGCTGGAATGGCTGTTCTAAATTTAATCTGGGTTTCCATAAATTTTATGTTTCAATTGAGGAGACCAACAGTTGTCACTTTAACAAAGTTTGTGAGTTGAATTTTTGTTTGATTAAGCTTTGATAATTTCATTTATATGCAAGATTAGAACGTTTCATCTCCCACTTAGAATATCCATGTTTTAAACGGAAGTGTATTAAACTTAAACTTACGATAAATCGTATTTAAACATCAAAATTGTAGGAAAATGGTAACGAAATAGAAATTGATGTCCTTGGATTACTGTTTATCATTTTCTTCACTCTGATTCTCGTCCTTCAGTTTTGTGGCATGCTTATGCACAGGTAAATACAGTTTCACGGTTTGATTATTACATGTACATGTAAGAACAATCTGCAATATATTCAAGTAAAGGCATGTAATTTCGGGGGAGGGGGACAGGATGGGGTGCTGCCCCACACAATTAGAAAATTATATTACTGTCGAGACAATCTTCAATGGTTTTAAAACCTTGAAGAGAGTATAAACATGGTGTAAAATGTCGATAGGGGACTCTTACTGCTCCAAGGCACCTGATTCGACATGAGGCGTTTCAAGCTGGGGCTTTTTTATCTTGTTGTTCACGATTCATATTTTACTTTAAAAATGAAATTGATCAGTGATCATCATCTTCATGTTTTTTTACATCAAACACCATTAGCAAATTATGATTTCATTTAAAACAAAAAAAAGATAAATATTAATTTTAGATGGGGAACATTTCTTCACCTATTGGCAATAACAGAGATCCCAAACCCTTTTCTGAAAAAGGATGACAATCCAAAACAACAGGACCAATCTTCTCCTGAAGAAGAAAATGAAGATGATCTTACGAATCAAATAAAAAATCTTTCGCTAATAGGTAAGCGGATGAACTTTACATATAGTTATTTTGGATTAATTTACATTATCTGTCAACCGTATCGGTCGATGCATCTAACTTCTTCGAAATAGGATATACTGTTTAGCTTTCCAAGAGCAGTCCCACAGCGCTCCCAGAGCAGTCTCATGGCGGTCCCAGAAAGTAGTCCAAGCAGCCCTAATAGGTGGGGTAAATAAATCAAATCGGTGGAACTTAGTCCTATCTTAGATTTCACAATGTCTCAACAATGGCAGTGAGCAAAGGTAGTTGAAATGAACGATGTACTTTTTGAGGAGAAAAAAATTGTATGGTATACATGCACATTTAACACTGAACTTTCAGAATTCTTATGCGACAGTTACAACCTCTGTTAACAAAATTGCAATTAATATAGAAATTAAATAATATAAGTAAAAGATTTTTGAATTAAACAATATCAAGTACATGTAGTAAATTAATATTAATTTCACACAAAATATAACCGGTTTCCTTATTAACTGTGATTAACTGCTATGGGTTTCCGTATATTTTTACGGAAAGTTTTTCATATACTAAATAAACTGAATAGCTTATTTTTAGGTCAGAATTTAATTACCTAAATTAAAGATCTTACGATTATAAAGCAAGACTGATATCATATTACTCTATATGTGGATTTCATTGATGTTGGAGCTTGCAAAAAAGATATCAAGAATCGGATTACAGTTGATTCTGTATCAATTAATTATTTATTATTTCATGAGCTTTTACATGCACAGGTAAATCACGAGAGTTACTTCTTCGGTCCTCAGATATTTTCAACATTAGAAAAAAAATCATGAACTAAATAATACCATACTTATAAAACAAGGGTATCTGCAGTAACTGAAATGACATATTATCTCTACCAACAAATATATTTACAAGTGTATATATATGTTTTAGGTGCTTGGTCACAGATTTGAAGTTAATATTTTCTCAAATTTTCGGTATAATATCATGACTTATATGTTGCTATAGCATTTCAAACGGAAATAAAATTTTAAAAAATTATTTTATCTGGAAATTATTGAAACTACAAATTTCAGGATTGACACATGTATGCACTTTCACAAAGTAAACTTTATCCTTAATACTTAAGAAAAGTAAAAATGCATTAATGAGAAATATTAAACTATAATCCAGAAAATAAAGAGGAGAAATGTGAGAAAGCAAAACCAACTCACCAGTATTGTCAGTCCGTGCTCAGTGATGTGTTCAGAGTTTAACAAATTGAACACACCCGTGAAACGTAAACTGTTTTTGTAAACATGGCACGAGCTCTGTTATTGTTATTGTTTATGTTTCACCGGGTGTGTTCAATTTGTAAAACTCTGCACACATCAATGAGCACGGACTGACAATACTGGTGAGTTGGTTTTGCCTTCTTACATTTCTATTCTGAATTTTCTGGATTATAGTTTGAAATATTTCATTAATACACAACAAAATTTTTTACTTTTCTTAAGTAATAAGGATAAAATTTGCTTTATGAAAGTTCTAGGATGTATCATATCAAACGCGTCCCGAAATTTGTAGTTTCAATAATTTTTTCCGTTTTTTTATTTTATTTCCGTTTGAAATGCTATAGCAACTTGAGAAAATATTAACTTCAAATCTGTGTCCAAGCACCTTTAAAGAATACATAAAAATATATTTGACTTCATCAACAGGAAGACGTCATAAAGGAGATGCAGAAGAATATATAATTCCGATGAAAAGGCGCATTAAGGAAAAAGTTAGAAATAGGAAACAATCCCAGGTATCTTCCTATACAGACTGAAGTATTCTGATTATGTACCAAAGAAATAAATAATCATGGAGTTCTATACACTGTCGGTGTTGTAAAAATTATGAAGAATATTAAAAGAAAACACTTTGATGTGACCAAATATGAGAATTTTTATTATATTAACAGATTATATACTGATGTCGTTTATGTAATCCCACTTAATAGAACCCTTGTTCATAATTATGTATGTTTCTGCATCAATAAAATTATGATAGTATAAAGCTTAAAATAATAACATTGTGTTCTTACAATTAAAAATAAAATGGAGATTTCAAAACAGTTTTTTAATGCTGTATAAGCAATTAGTAGAGAAAAGCACATCTGATTTCCAAATGTTTGAGCAAATCATCATTATTGATCAGAACAGTATAATGTGTATTGATTCATTATTTATACACATATGTGATAGTTTTCAAATGTTTATGCTCGTGTTACCTCAGTTTGATTCATTGTTGAATTATCAATTAGAACTGATTTACAAGCAATTGTGATGTGTGTTGTATTTACAAAATAACTTAAAACCGCATAAATAAATAAAATGTTCTCAGTTTAATTAATTTAAACCAAAATATACACAATTATTTGCATATTGAAAATGAAGTGCACGAGCTCTGATATCACATGTAAAAATGTCTTTGGAATAAAGTAACAAATGACATAGTGAAAACTCTTGGAATTTATTTACGACACAATAAAAGTCTCTGTGAGAATATATCGGAATGGAAAAAAAACACTATATAAAATTGCTGATACTCTTAAACCCTGGAAAAAAAAAATAAAATTAACAATTTTTGAAAAGAAAGAGATTGTGCATAACCTCTTCAGATCAAAATTACAGTATATAGCAAGGATTTCCTAAACACTCTTGAAGAATATGTCAAAGAGAACAACATAATAATTTATAATTTTGTATAGAATGCTAAAGATAGGATAAAAAGGAATACCCTTTCAGGAAAGATGGAGGAGGGCAGTTAAATCAATATTTATAAACGTTTTAATATTTCTGAGAAAAAAGTGAGAAAATATTGTTATTGAATTGCATGCAACTAAGCTGTGAGGGGATTCAGAGACACGCATGTACCATATATTTGCGATCGTCTAGGATTATAATGATAGGTGAGTATTACATGCAAAGGCAATAGGTTTACAGTTAAACACAAATTTTACTCTTTTTATCACATGTCGATAAGGCTAAAACATAATGATTTTGATTACATGTAGCAATACAGATGCTTCCATCAGTTATAATACTTTATTAAAATGATATTTTAAAATGATGAAATTCAATGTAATTTAAACTATTTAAATGTAGCATCCTCTAACCATCCTTGAAAATATTAGGAAAGTACATAATTGCCAGCGAATCCATATCCGTCATAACCCCTATGCCCGTAAACAATTAACCCGAATTTTGCGTTATTAGTTGTGGATACAACCACGGGTCCGTTGTTAACTTCAAGTACACGAATGCTGAAGGTAGTATCTAAGACTGCAGAGCTCAGATGGACAGTTTTGTAATAATCAAAAGAGGAACCATTTATCTGAAGATATTTGGTAAATTTGTTCGGAATTATTACACAGATGTAGTTATTTATATATCCATCTGGTACAACAATCTTATAGTAGTCAACATATTGATGGACACCAGGAATGACGGTCATATACGGGTCGTTACTTCTTGAACCCATTCCGAAACCAGTTACCAAGATGGCATTATCTGACTCTAAAATAGTTATTTCATCTGATGCCACTTCAATGTTTCTGTATTCTTTTTCCTTCATATGCCACGTTGATTCCTGGTTTCCGATTGTGACGTCAACGGAACTTTGACTTTCACTGATCACTTGAATCAATGTCCTCGAGTTACCATAGAACGGGGGAACAATGTATTTGTTATCGAATTCGGTAGTTGGAGGTAACTGAGTTACCAAGTGACTACATGCACCAAGTTTTAGATGCTGACATCTATTTCCAGAGAAAACGGCTATTGGTTCTGATGATGTAATAAATGTTCCTGTTAGGTCAGTAGTATGCCTAATTTGCAAAGTTTCATACTTAACTAAAGATACTGTGAATACGTCCTGGTCTTTGTATGTTCCACCAAGTAGAGAAATTGAAGTATTGCTCTTCATTCTAAATCTGATCTTAACTTTCGTTTTTTCATGTGCGATTGCAATAGCAAACTGGCTGTAGTAGTCGTTGCTACCAGAATAGTATGGCTTCGTTGACGAAACAAGATATGTCGTTGACAATTTCTCTGTTGGTATAATTAGAGTTCCATCGTTAGATATTTTATAAAAGCTATCGAAGATAGATACGGTCGATAATTCAGATGTCTGTAGCAGTATGGCTTTGGCTTCAATTGTTAAGTATTCACATGTCAGATTGAAAGGGAGTGTGATACTGGAGTAAGAAAAAACATTCATAATTCTGTCCGTTGCTGATTTAATCTTGGCTCTCAAATTAGGGGAAGTTGAGATATTAACGGATGTATTATTGTCTGTTGTAATGTAGATTGTTACGGACCCTGATACGTAGGGATAGTTTCGCATGAATAGGATAAGGAATTCTTTCCCTCTGCTGCCTGAAATAAATATTAGTATCGAATTCAGAAAAAAAACAATCCTGTAAACTTATGGAATTTTGGATTTTAATTCTAAAGCATACTTACTTCTCCATGACAAATGGCTTTGGGGCCATAACACTTAAACGAAGTCACTTTTTATCTCAGATTCACTTTTCTCTGTTAATTTCTTTGTAAAAATTAGACTGAGAATGAAGAAATGACACAGAATAACCCTACACCATTCATTCAAATGAAAGGTTTCTGAAAGGCCTGGAACTAAGAATTCAGTCAACTTTCAGTAGACTTTCAGTCACCTTTTAAACTGAATGGAAGAATTTCATCCTATTTAATCCTGTGTGAGCTTGTCTAAGTTTTATGGCCCCGGCGCCTGATCCTACCTATGTTTTCAGAGATCCTTCTTGGTTCTGCTCAAACTTTGTATCATTCCTATGGACTGTTGACAATGATCACTGTTCGTTATATTTACGTTTCATGAATAAAGGGAAATAAAATAATTACCTGTTGATGAAACTGATGATGATGGTGTCATTGAAGTTGTCACCATTGTGGCAGGGGTTGGTTTTGTTGTTTCTGCTGCTGTAGTGGCATATTTTCTTGTCCTTATTGTGCTGTTTTTCGATTTTAGTGAAGCGTGTAGTGAAGTTTTAGCCCCGCCTACAAAATTGAAATTCTAAACCATGAATTTTATCAATGCAAAGCAAATTGTTTTGTTTATAAATTTGTAAAATATGGTTAAAAAGAAAACCACTATTTACAATAAAGAAAAAGTTAGTAAAGGAAACTCTACATACGGCTTTCTAATAACAATCATGATCATACCAGAAAGTTTTTTTATACATCATATTCAAACGTTGTACGAAGTTTACAATGCGTTCTTCAATAATGCAGAAATGTATTACTGTAAAAATTCGACCCCTTCCTTGGCGTTTTGAATTGAATATTTGACACTCTTCACTGAAAGAGGAGTCTTGCATAAGGATTAACTACTGTGAATGTACTTATTTCCACGGGTTCATAATTCCGATGAATGACTATTTTTGTTCAATCTGCACTTATAAATTACGCGGATTCCTAAGTTTGGTTTTCATATTATTTAATAAAAGCCCTTTGAATACACTTCAAGAAATTTCCTCCAAAAATTTTTGACAACGTTCTAAATGTAAATTAATCCCACGCGGAGGAAAAAGTACGTCTAAAGTAATTGATGAAAATATTATGTGCGGTTATTTACATTTGTATGTCAATGTAAACGTTTACGGCCTTTTTTGTGATTCCAGTTAGACCGCTTTAATTCAACAAAGCTGAGTCATCATTTCATGGACTTATTACATATTATTACAAAGATTGATTGACTGATTGATTGTATGTTGTTAAACGTCCCATTCGAGAATTTTAACTCATATTGAGACGTCACTGTATGCCGATGAAGGGCTTCAAATTTAGACCTATACTCGACACTCAGGGCCATTGAGCAGTGAAGGTTCTTTATCGTGCCGACGCTTACCATGACACAGGACCTCGGTTTTAAGGTCTCATGCAAAAGACCCGTGACTTTTACTAGTAGTACCGGGCTCTTGGCTAAGGAACAGTCACTACCTATGTTTACGTCTTAGGTTTGACGCGGCGAACAAGAATCGAACCCTGGCCTCCCCACATATTATTATAAGGAGAGAATTTGTATGCTTGTCTTTAGAATAAGGTTTTAACTTTTAAATATTTTCCTTTGATATTCCTATACTAAACATGGACTCGCACTGTGTTTGTTCCTAGCCTTTATGATAGGTATGATTCGAACGTAAAGGATTCTACAATGCATGGAGTATGTGGATATTTAAAAATAAAATGCTTATTCCATTTATGTAGTTTTTCTGCAATGGTTGCAATAGTTAATCCCTACATCAACAAACAGAAAATAGACATTATACTATTTACATTCATATTTGTATAAATAATAGTATAAAGAAGATGCCAGTTCGTAATATCTTGTTTTATTGATCCTTACATCATTGTACGTTTTACTGATAGAAGAGCCCATGGCTAGTTTTCTTAACATTTCATTCAAGCAATAAGGGCTACTCGAGGCTTTCGAATCACCACAACGATTGATTGATTGATTGTATGTTGTTTAACGTCCCTCTCGAGAATTTTTCACTCATATGGAGACGCCACCATTGCCGGTGGAGAGCTGCAAATTTTGTCCTATACTCGGCACTTACGGCCATTGAGCAGTGAGGGATCTTTTTCGTGCCAGCACCTACTGCGGCACGGGACCTCGGTTTATACGGTCTCATCCGAAGGACCGGCCTCCACGTCCCACAGTGGGATTCGAACCCGCGACGTAAGGATCAACTCCTTACTTCGCGACTCTAGAGCAGACGCTCTAACCACTGCGCCACGCGGGCGACTCACCACAACAAATGGTAAACCATATAAACTTAAAATACAATTAAAAACATAGTTGCATAACAAGATCAACATCATACTATAGCTATCATTTAACTGTCATAGTAGCTTAGTCATGCAGTAGAGTGTTCTCTTCGTGATTGGAAGGTCATGTGGGTTTCATTTTTGATTATTACATTTTGAGTCGAGATTAAGCAAAAGGCAAGACGGCATAATGTAATAACACACCTTTTGGTCAGTCATGTTGAGAATAACTTTCAATTGAATAATGGATGAAGAAAAGAAAAGGACAGAAAATAAAATAAAAAAAAACAAACAAAACATATGCATATTCTTAG
The DNA here is from genome assembly GCF_033153115.1 of Saccostrea echinata. Lineage (NCBI taxonomy): Eukaryota > Metazoa > Mollusca > Bivalvia > Ostreida > Ostreidae > Saccostrea > Saccostrea echinata. Next base: position 5,833,115 of record NW_026889767.1, read on the forward strand.
ATAAGATCGGATTTTATATTATACTTGATTTCATTAGCTATATAAAGCAATTTAATATTCAAATCATATGTGTTGCAAATAAGAAAGGTGCTACATGTATTGGGGGCTAGGTGTAGGATGGGGTGGACAGTGGCAGATCCAGAAGCTCATATGGGGGGCTTTGAGGCCCGTAGGGCCGAAGGGGGAGAGCATGGGGGTCTTAAACATAGGTAATCAGAGATTACAGAGCTCACCTCAACGAATGTTGTCTTTAAGTAAGGCAAAGTCCCACACTAAACTAATAACCTAGGAGTGTGCATCCCTAGATGCAACATTTATGCAATTTTGGTCTGATAGGGCTTGCAGTCATTCAGAAAATGTGAGTCAAATCCAGCATCCGAAGCAAGTTTTGAGATTGTTCATCCCTTGATGCATCATCCATGCAAGTTTGGTTCAGATAGGCCTTATAGTTACTTGGAAATGAGATCTGCTCCAAAAACTTTAATCTGGTCACTCATCCGGAAAATGTAGGTCAGATCCAGCATCTGAAGCAAGTCCAGTAGTGTACATCCTTATATGTATCATCCATGCAAGTTTGGTCAATATAAGGTTAAGAGATACTTGGAAATGACATCTGCTCCAAAAACTTTAACCTGGTCACTCATCCGGAAAATATAGGTCAGATTCAGCATCTGAAGCAAGTCCAGTAGTGTGCATCCTTACATGTATCATCCATGCAAGTTTGGTCAATATAGGGCTTTTAGTTACTTGGAAATGAGATCTGCTCCAAAAACCTTAACCTGGTCACTCATCCGGAAAATATAGGTCAGATCCAGCATCCGAAGCAAGTTCAGTAGTGTGCATCCTTAGATGTATCATCCATGCAAGTTTGGTCGATATAGGACTTATAGTTACTTGGAAATGAGACCTGCTCCAAAAACTTTAACCTGCTCCAAAAACTTGAACCTGCTCCAAAAACATTAACCTGGTCATTCTTTAGCTGAAATTGCAGCATCTGAAACCTTTACTGGTACAATGAAACACACTAGAAGCATTCTCCATGCATCTCTGACTACATGTAATATAGGCCATAGAAGTACTTGAAAAGAAAACTGCTCCAAAAACCTTAACCTGGGACGCCGACGCCGAGGGTATTACATAAGCTCCCCCAACTTCGTTGAGGTGAGCTAAAAATTCGCTCAAAATGGTGCGTTTTTCAGCATTTTAGATAGAATTAGTAAGTTTTTTGGCCACATTTTTTCTAGTTGTTTTTCAAGATCGGCTTACCTAAATTTTCAAAAATTAACATTTAGGGATTAATTGTAACTTCCATGTAAACAAGAAAAATGATACTTTTCTGAAAAAAAAAATTGTAAAATCTGATAAAATTAGAAATATCGCCATTTGATACATAATACCTAATTCTTCATTTGAAAATTCACGTCCAATGTGTCGCATGTGAAGCTCTGACTACCAAAATACAACTGATATGCACATTTTTCAATACTCAGAAAATTTGGATTCTGTGTAGAAACCCTAATTACATGTACTGTTTTCAACTACTTTACTACACTGTTCATAAAATTTGAAATACATGTATAAACAAATAATGATATTTCATATTGAAGAATAAATATTAGTGTTGTCAACGAGTACCCGGTTAACCGGTTAATCGTCGGACAATGCGAGTATCGGTTAGTAAAAGTGCTACTCGGTTACTCGGATATATTGAATTTTATAAAGTAAATCAGTAGGAATTATAATGTATTTTTGTCTATGATGTCCCCCATTTTATTTATCGTTATTTAACGTAAGTCTCGACCTAGCGTTTTACAAATGCGATCGATTTGTATTAATTAGTATTTCACAGTTTATCTAATTGATGGCTTTGATTGCCAAGGGGTATACTAGTTTTAATGGCTTAATTTAATTATAGTTACATCAAATAAACCACTGCTAGTCCTCAGTACAAGATTAAAGAAGATGCATATGCCGTCACATGCATCGAAATATTTTTTAAAAGAATAGCTGAATTTAAATCTGTGAGGTGTGAATTATGTGAAATGGAATTACCATACACGGGTGGGACAAGTAATATTCTGAACCACCTCAGACTGAATTTTAACTGTGAATCCAGCGATATATAAAGCGCAAAACAGCCAACGATTACGGGGTGCTCGAGAACAAATTTATTTAGAATATATTGTGTGTTTGTAATTTTAAATAAAGTTCATATGCAGTATATTTTTGTTTTGTGTATACTGATATACAAATGAAAAGATAAATATAGAAATTGTAACGACATTACATACAATATATATTACAGCTGAGTATATACCGCGAACAAGAATGTTTGATGTCTAAAGAAAAACCATCCGAGTAACCGGTTACTCGATCGGAAAACTAAGTGAGTAACCGGTTACTAAAAATCGTCCGATTTCACAACACTAATAAATATAAATTATTTTGGGAAATTGTTGGAATTTTTGTTTATTCATTTTTTGGGAGGAGGGGGAGGGGTTAATTATAATTTGAAACATAAATGCACTCTTTAATTAAGGTCTTCCGTTTCAGACGGAAGACCTTATAGTGATTCTACTGTTTCTTTTTATTATTATTTTTTTTTTCCCCTTTTCTTGTCGGAGCGTTTTCTCAGAGATGGCTGGACGGATTTTCTTGAAATTTTCAGGGATGATAGAGAATGAAAATACCCCTAGGCGTTTTTTTCATTTTTTCAAAATTCACTTCCGGTCGTCAGATATGTCCGATTTCCGTTTTTTTCAAAAATATTTTGTCCCAGTCATATCTCAGAAAAGGTAAGAGATTAAGACACCAAACCTATACGGTTAATAGATCTTGAGGAGTAGGCAAAACCATTTGGGTTAAGAGCGTCAGCCGTCACTTCCGGTCGTCACAGGAAGTGATCAAAGAAATCGAAATTTTCAACTTTTCTTTTTTGATTTTTTTCTTTCATTACATTGTTGCATCTTATTTGTAGATTCGAAATATGTTAGTCTTACCGGAACCAAAAACGTCAACTTCCGGCTATAAGTGAAAAACTGCATAATTTGAGTATTTTACTTTCCCATAAATATTTTTTATACATAATGTATTTGAACTGATTTTTGAATATGTTATCAAGACTGCAAATGTCTAGAGTAACGTCAAATATCTTTGTAAAATTCACTTCCGGTCGCGCGTTTAAATGTCCGCAAAATGAGAACTTGTCCGAGTGAGATCTCAGAAACGGTAAGAGATTTAGACACCAAACTGATAAGAGTATTAAACCTTGAGAAGTAGACAAAACAATTTGGCTTAAGAGCGTCAGTCGTCACTTCCGGTCGTCACAGGAAGTGACCAAAGAAATAGAAAATTTCAAATTTTCTCTTTTGAAATAAGACTTGCATCATATAATTGTATCTTTTTCACAGTTACGAGATGTCTTGGTTCCACCGGAAACAAAAAACGACAACTTCCGGTTTTAAGAGAAAAACTACATAATAGGGGTTTTGAATTTTCCCCAACATATCGCTTATAGATAGAGTTCTTTAAATGATTTTTATATATGTTATTGAGACTGCAGTTGTCTAGATTGACATGAAATATCTTAATAAAATTCACTTCCGGTCGCGTGTTTTCTTGTCCACAAAATGAAAAGTTATTTCAGCGAGATCTCGGAAACGGCATGAAAGTAAAACACCAAACTTGTAGGAGTAATAAAACTTGGTGAGAAGGCAAAACACATAGGGTTAAAAGCGTCAGCCGTCATTTCCGGTCATCACAGGAAGTGATCAAAGAAATCGAAAATTTCAACTTTTCTTTTTAAAATTAAAATTTTCATCACTTTATTGCTTCCCTTTCGCTGTTTTAAAATATGTTAAATTCCACCGGAAAAAAACTTTAAACTTCCGGTTTTAAAAGATAAACTACGTTATTTCGTGGTTTAGCTTTCTCATAAATATCACTTATAGATAAGTAATTGAAATGTTTTTTTGTTTTTTTTTTTTACATATGCTGTAGATACTGCAAAAGTCAAGAGAAAATTCAGAGATTTTTATTCAGTTCACTTCCGGTCGTGTGTTTTCTTGTCCTCAAAATTAGAATTTGTTCTCACAATTGTTCGGCAACAGTAAAAGACTGAACTCTAAAACTTTCAGGACTTATAGTCAGTCATCAGTTCATTTGCTTGGTGTAAAAATCGTGTGTCGTCATTACTTCCGGTCGTGAGAGGAAACGAAGCAAAAAAGTATTTTTTAAGTTATTTTGTTTCTACATAAGTTTTAGGCTAATACCGACGTTGGAAAAGACATGTTCATGCAAACAGGAAGTCGTATAACGGAAGACCTTCTCATTACTAGTAATGAGTTTCTAGTTTTATATATATTTTTTTTACCCACTTACCAGCCCAATGTTTGAAAAAAAAAAGTTTTGAAAAACAATCAATAAAAAAGCGATCAATTCTTGTTTTGACAGGACCTCTACTTTATATCAGTTTTACCACAATTCATTATACAAAGCTGTAACCGTTAGTTTGGTTTTATTAAACATTAAAATGAAAATTTTAATACAGATCTTTTGGGGGGGGGGGTTTAAATTGCATTTTAACTTCCATCTACGAAAGGAACACTTTCAATGTGCTTTTTGGTACAGGTCACAACTTAAACAACCAGTATACATCCTTGATGTATTAATTAATTTTTTTTCTAAATAATAATAATAATAATCACAGTTTATTCACGTAGTTCAATAAAGTAACATTCAATTATCAAAGAAAGAAGAAAATTCTCGAAAGAATATTACTTAAGCAATACCAAAACAATACCGTAATAACTAAGTTTTGGGTGTTTGAGTAGGACCTTGTGTCATCACTAGCTGCACGTACTATCATGATCTCTGTACTGTTCACAGAGTTGATTACTGTGTATTGTGTGCGCTCAAGCGGAAAGGGATTTCTGATGGTGGTTGTATATTTCACCTCTTTGTGTAAAACAATGGGCTTGGATTCTAGAGTCTCTCTTATTTATGAAATATATTGTTAAAATCACAATTGTAAAAAAAAATTACTTGGCGGTGAGGGGGGTGTCCCGACCCCCCCCCCCCCCCCGAATCCGCCACTGGTGGGTTGGGGTAATTTCATAGAACAGTGTTCTTTTGCTTTTTGATAGACACATGCATTGAATCCAGAAAAAAAACTATTAATTTGTTTTGGCAGGTGTAAATATAGCTGGGAGGGGGTTTATTGACAAAGTTTCATACTATTTCACAAGTCAGTACACTGCAGACCAGCAAAAAAATCTATCTCTCTCTTTCTCTCTCTCCTACAATAAAATGGATGATTTCTGCATGTGCATAGAAAATCAATGATCAACATACGAAGTAAACATCTCAACCAATCCCTGCCTTTCCTCGACACACACACACACACACACACACACACATACACACACACTAATTTCCTAACCAATGTACAAATTCACGTCGTATATTCATATCAAGAGATTTTAATGGACCCATGGTCAATCTTTGGTGATTAAAAATGTCATTGATTGGATGTATAATACAGATTAATTTATAAATAGACATGGCAATCAAATTAAATAAATGTTTTATAAGTATTCAATTAAAAAAATGTAAGAAACAGAGTAAGAAAAAAGATGTTTTTGAATTAGGTAATGTCCGTAAAACCGTAACGTTTACGTTGTTGTCATAGTTCTGTCTGTCTATTTTTTAAAAAAAGGTTCCCCCATAGTTATATGTTTAAATCAATTTTGTGATGTTTCACGTTGAACCCTATCCAAACAAATAGTTATATTTTATTTTATTATATTTTGTTTAATTTTGTTTTGCGTTGTCCTTGATGCAAAAATTAAATAACGCAAAAATGTAACAAGGAAAAAACACGTTATTACATTTTGCGTTAGTCCCAACGCAAAATGTAATAATCTAAAAATTTCGTTATTACATTTTGCGTTATTGCATTCTGCATTGATCTCGACGCAATAACGGAAAATGTGATAATAATTACATTTTGCATTGTTATTACATTTCACTTTTTAACAAGGCCTTCATGATTCTCGAACAGGACGTAAAAGAACATACGATCTATCAATCATGCATTCATTTACAAGGTCTACCCAGCTGAAGTACTTTGGTAACTAGAATGAAAAAAACAATTCATATTTCTGAATACATGGGAGAAAAAAAAAACTAATCAAATGTTTTACAATTCCAAACTCTACAAGTTTAGCTGGCCTAAAATTTTACGAATAATAGTTCCTCTTTGGTTGTTTCTATAATAATGAAAATTACAGCAACTTTTTAATCAAGTGTGAAAAGGAAACATTCCTTTCTTGTACTTTCTAAAAAAAAAATAATAAAGCCATTATTAGAGTATGTGTATGAAGAGGAGGGGAAAATGCATTACTATATCTTTTTTTACTGAAAGGAATCACACAATCATTTCTTTAAAAAAAGAGAAATTTAGATAAGTTTGAGTTAATGTTATATCTTATATTTCCGATGCAATTTGAGTCTTTTCGGTAGAGATCATCTTTTTAATGAAAAACAAGAGAGTAATCAAAGTAGCGTTATATTGAACTTAAATTCCAACAGAAAAGAACGAAAAGTAAGATAACTTACAATGCAAGAGTTTCTCGTACATGGTATCAAGTTTGTCTTCAATTATTTCCATTTTGATGGCGTGGTCTTTCACGAATTGTTCCAAAACAGTTATCACATTTTTCAGAAGATCCGATTCTTCTGGACTGGAATTATTATTTATGATGGAGGAATTCCCTGCATAGGAATCTGTTATGTATATCACAAGAAGAATCAAATGCCAAAATAATTTGCTCCTTTCCATTTCGGCGTTATATATTAATCAATCCAGGCAAAGCTAAAAGAAACGGAAAACTGATAAATATAAAATAAGAATTATTCAATTGTCTCATATTTCTCTATGGTCAAAGATAAAGGGTTCCATGTTTAAAAAAAAAACTGGTTATTAGATTTACTGTAGTAAAGTTTATAAACTAAAATTACTGATTTGATGTTGGTTATGAAGACAAGCCATTTAGTTAAGAATATGCACTAAATATTGAGTAGAGGAGAAGAAACAAAGCCCAGAAAAACGGAGATTAAAAAAAATCTATCATCAATTCGGAATAATTTCTTCCTAATATGGTTCTCGTTTAGGTTGTGTCCTGGATCGGAATGCACTCTTTTGTTTACAAAATGACGAAAAGTTGATGGTTCCTTTTGAGTTTGAAAATCTGAAGCGAAGCTCCATTACTTTAATATAGAAAAATAATAATTTGTACTCTTTGATATTGACTTCTATTATCAACATTTTTAACTCACACATTCGGTTTTAGAAATTAAACTGTTTGAAAAAAGTATAAGCACCTATTGTGATGATGGTAAAATTGGTATCGCTGAAAAAAAAAGACCTTGAATTCTATTGTAACATTCTATCGTAATATTTTGGTAAAATGAGGGATATATATTAAATGGAAAATCGAAGGAATAACAAGATATAATGCCCACTTTCGAGTCCCTTTTCGATAAAAAAAGATAATAATTTCCTTTCCATTGTAAATTGCAACAAAATGCATTTCTCCCAACCCCCAACCCCCATGAACAAATGGAGACCAAACGATTACATATTCCATGATGTATGAATAAGATCGCAATTTAATGACATTTCTCTACCTATCAACAGAGTGATAGCAGTACAGTTTTGTAGTTGTCATAATAATAGTTCACAAAAGACGTTGTTTAAAAGGCGAGTTACAAATAATTAATGTAAATCTGTGAAGAAAGTGGATCATTCTTACCAGTTGAGTTTACCAACAATCACACTCCAAATCACCACTTAACTCCTGTTACCTAATGTTAATATTATATACTTTCATGTATTGCGAAATGGTCTTCATCACAAGTTTCTTTCAAGGACATGCCTTTCATTATACTCCCCGCTTGAAAAGTGGGAGGGTATATAGTGATCGGAGTGTCCGTCCTTTCTTCCTTCCGTCCGTCCGTCTGTCTGTACGTCCGTTCGTCCGTCCGTCCGTTACGCTTTGGGGTGCCTATCTTTTATCCGCAACTCCTCTTATACCACTGAATGAAATTTAATGAGACTTTCACAGAATCTTTGTTACATAGTGCCATTGTGCACCTCCTATTTTACTTTTTGATCTGACACTTATTTCGGGTCTCCCTGGGCAAAACATGGACTTTGCCATTATAATCATATGGGAGGCGGGGGTATCATTTAGTGAGCTCAGTGCTCACAGTACCTCTAGTTTCTCCTGATTTTTTTTTTTACTAATTAAGAGCCTCTTCAGTTAGAACTACATTACATGTTAAAGGGACGCCCTCCCCTCTTATTATTATTATTATTTTTAATTTATAAATATTATATATAATAAAAGCTGCTACTAAATTTATAAAACATTTCTTATGCAAAGAATAAAAATGTGATTTTTTTTTATTGGGGGGGGGGGGGCAGAGAGTCTTGATGACACACAAATCAGAGGAAAAATATAATAAACATTGTTCCAAGCAATTCTTTTATCAAAGATTTGGGATTTAATAAAAAAAAATATTAACACTGAAACATATTAATTATTTTAATATGGATATAATTTTTGCTTTTTCAGATCATTAATCTTTAAACCCCACTTTTGATATTTCTACTATGCAGCTCAAATTCACGTATTTTTATAGTCTTAATACCATTTTTACTTAGACAATTGATTATGTATTTTATCTTTCATTACCTTTGGTGAAACCTGATATGTAAATTCTGATCGTAACTTTTATAATTTGCATTTCTTCAAGCATATATTATAAGAATTTGAACTGTTCAGAAGAGTTTAAGCACATTGTGTGATGATGGTACATGTAATATCACTACAGTTAGAGCTCAAAAATAGGATGACCTTGAATCCCATCTTAACACGATATTTTTGGTAATATGTTGGATTCCAGTTCTACAACACATAATGCGTGCGTCTGGGTCTCGTGTCGATAGAAAAAAATATCTTTAATTTAAAATCCCAATGAATATAAGTTCTTTTCCTTTGTACAAATGGAGATCAAACTTTTTTTTATATTCCATGATGCGTCCATAGCATTTCACTACCAACATGTATCATTGGAATAAATCTTGTGAGCAGTGGGACAGTTTTCAAAATTGTTCACTGCACAGAGTGCAGTTCTAAAATGGTTTCAGGGGATTGCAACCCCACTCCCCTTTTGATTTTTGGACCAAACAAAGAGAGAGAGAGAGAGAGAATAGAGAAGCTTATAAAGAGAATGTTGTGTAAATATGTAAATGGAATATTTTGAGATTCATTTGACTCTTTTTCATCGTTATAAAGTCTTTAAAAAAAATTCGATTTCTTCCGAGAACACATGGCATAGAAATATAAGTGATTTTTTTTTTTTAATTACGTACATTCTTCACATCAGCTCGGTTTAAATAACACATAAACAACAATTATTTACAATAAATGAGATCTTGCGAAAAAGTACTTTATTATAAAAGATAATTTTAGTAAAGTATATTATTGGTCCTCTTCAGCAAGGAAAATTTGCAATAAAGAAGAAGAAGAAGAAGGCGATTTTAAAAGTACAGGTATAAATTGAAGAGCTGATTTAAAAAAAAATTCTCTTATACTCAAAAGATAAGAATTTTCATAGATTATTTTTAGAAAAAAATAATTTATAAAATATTTTTCAGAATAATATATGTAAGGTATTTTTTTAAATGGGTTTAACAATTAGTTTTAAAAATTTAGCTAAGATAGTGGGGGAAAAACTGCTACGAACAATAAACACTCGACAAAACATCCACTGAACTTCTACCATAATTGAAAGCTAATATTTAAGTTATATACGGTCACATATTGCGAAATAGTCTTGATCATGAGTTTCTTTGAAGTGCACGTCTTTTATTTCTTCCGAAGTTACTTTTTACTTATTAAGAGCTTCTTCAATCTGAAAGTACATGAAAGGAACACACTCCGCCACAACGGAAGTTTGTTATACTTTATAAAGATATAGTTTAAGTGCTACTCAACTTCAAGGTCATGTCTCATGCAAAGGATAAAAAATTGTCATTTCTTTTCGTCGAAATTACGTAATGTTTTCTTTACATGCTGCTTTCGACAAATTCAAATTCTAATATGTCCTTAACTTCAGTGACATTTGTGATATAACAAGAATTTCTCACGTGGATAAGTTTTGGCAGTATAATTGATATCAAACATCTAGCAAAGAACAAACTAATTTCTTCATTTATAAATCAGTTAGAATATTGTAAAAAAAAAATGAGGATAACTAACAGTGATAAATCTTATAAATTCTGTTAACATCACGAATCATTTAAAGATAGAAAAGATGATGTTCAATAAATGTGTTAAAATTCACTGATATAATTTTTATGGAACTAATCCCCGGATTTTTTTATAACCCCTCGTGCATTGGGAATGGAAAAGAATATCAAACTAAGTATCATTAGTTAGCATGGCAACAAGAAATCCTTGCAACAAATCAAAAGATTTATATTTTACCTAGGAAAATCCTAGTACAATTTACCTACCATGTATGCTATGTGGGATGCTTTAATATATAAGATGTAAAATTTACAGATTCTCCTATACATGAATTGAAAAGTAATACATCCCAGATAGCATGACTACGTTGGCCCAACGTTGGCTAATGGTTGGACCGTTGGCCGATGGTTGGCGTTGGGTGTACAACGTTGGCCCGACGTTGGGCCAATGTCAACATAACACTATTTTACTCAGAAGCCGAGGTTGGTTGAGGACACAACGTTGGCCTAACGTTGGACCACTGTTGTTAGCTTGTCACCACTAAGTTGACGGAGTTTGTTGGGAGTACAACGGTGACCCAACGTTGGGCCAACATTGTGAATTACGTCCCTATTTTGATACATTTTGTTGGGTAGACAACGTTGAGCCAACGTTGGGGTGAAGTCGAAATTCAGGGAACAGGGTGAAGTGTTCTTTATATAATCGGACAAAGAGAGAGAGAGAGAGAGAGAGAGAGAGAGAGAGAAAGTGGAAGTAAAAGATAAAAATATAGTTAATTATATGTATTTAATGTTACACATACCGTGTGTTCTTAATAAACATGCGTGGTGATGTATCAAGTTATGTTTAAATCTTTAAACGTAGTAATAAATTAAATGTTTTTGAGAATCACATAAAAATTTATAATAAATTATGCATAAATCTAAATTAACTTGCATGTCAAAAAAATAAAATGAAAATATAAGAAGAACACACTATATAAAGACTCCCATTACATAATTTTTCTAAAGTGTTGGATTTAGGGAGCATATTCCAAGATAAGAGCACATTTTCTGACCAAGCAATTAGGACAGGGGTTTTCACAGCGTGAGACTAGCCAGTTTCTATGGTAATCATGATATCTGAAAGGACGGGATGGTCAAATCTGCATCTTTTTAGCACGTCCAACATTTTAATCACGGAGGTTTACTACAGAAGAATGTTGAAGGTGTTATGTAAAAAAGAAAGCTTATATTTGAAATGTGTGTTCTTTGTGTGGATTTTTAGAGCTGTGTCAAGTCATTTCACATTTACAGAAATGTAAGTATCATTTACCTCAAATTATTTCAGATTTTAATGCACAAAATGCAAAGTTTGTTTATCTAAACATGCTAAATGCAATCTTTATCTTTTTTCTAAGCTTGCATATAAGTGTTATGTAACTAGTTCAGTTGCTAATCACTGTGCCTTTTCTGCATGAAAATAAAACTTATCATTGTTACCATTAAAATCTATTTTGTACATGGTTAACAGCTCTTGAGCTTAAGTTTTGAAAAATGATAAATTAAGTGCATCGACCGGGACTGTAACAAAGGAAAATATATAATCACGTCCACATTCCAACTACATTTGGATTCATAAATTTTATTTTTTTGAATATATATCTTTGAAACTTTGGCTGGGTCAGTTTCATAATCATTTAGACATCTATAAAATTCTGTCATATTTTCTACCAAATGGTAAGAAAAGAAATCAAGAAGTTATTACTTGGTGCTTTAATGGAAAGCAAATCTCTTCTTTATAGATTAAAATTCTCACTCTATTTAATTGGTGGAAATAACTTGGCGAATAAAGAGGAGAGTATTTGCTGCCAATGTTCTCTAACAAAATTGCAAGGAATTCCATTGGATGGGCAAATGAGGAAAACCAGCTTTTTCAAAGATGATGGGGATTTAATAAAGTAAGTAATAAAAATACGTGCTCAGTTTTTCCCCAGAAAAATGCTATAGTCGTACATCGCTACTAAATGTAGAAAAATATAATATTATTACTAATTTAAAAAAAGAATACAAAATAATTAAAATATCCATTGTATTGATAGTTTCTAATGCAAGGAATAAATTACTATGAACTTGTATAAAGTATGACTTTACTTTTAGTTTTCAGCATTTCTCTTTATTTTGAGATTTGCTAAATGGATTTAACATTTATTTATTTAAAAGGAGCTGTTCGAACTAACTGCTTGTGTGCCAAATAAATTCCTATAGAAATTAGCAATTCCACTGCATGTGATCATGAAGGAAGAATGAGAACAGACAGGGAAAGAAAGAAGGAAATGCGTTCAAAAATCAACAGAGGACAGTGATTGGTTATTAACCTGTTAACGAGTGAATTTGCGAAAAAAGTGTATATAGTAACAATAAGTGGAAAAGTTTAGAAATTAATTCTAGATAAATATTTTAATCTTAAAAAAGGGCAAAATTGTTTATTGTTTTAATTATATTCAAAATACATTTGTTATTTTATACTTTCATTTGCTTAATTCCCTTGTGTAGAAACAATTAATTACATCACTAATAATTTATTTTGTTCTGACTAAATATAAGAAGTTAAACAAGCCTGATATTATTTTTTATTTATTTTAGCTAAGTTGTATTTTCAAGCATAGGATTGGAGGTAGATTTTTTTTTTTTGATTGTAGAGACGATCGGATTAGTTCATTTGCAGATTTGTAACAATTAAATGTGTGTATGACTACATATTAGGCCAATGTTGGTCCAATATATCGGGCCAACATTGGACCGATGAGCAAACTGACATTGGGCCAATGTCATTTGTCAACATTGGCCCAATGTAATTAATGACGTTGGCCCAACATTGACCCAATGTCGCATTCGTTGGGCCAATGTTGGCTCAATGCTGGACCAATATCTGTAGAATCACACTTTACATTGGGCCGATGAGCAAACTTACATTGGGCCAATGTCATTTGCCAACATTGGTCCAATGTAACCGATGATGTTGGCCCAACATTGGCCCAATGTTAGCTTGCTATCTGGGATGTAGCAACGAGGTGTAATCAAAGCATATCTATGCTTCATACATCCTAAGGAACAACAAGGAAATTAAAGATTGAAAAGTCTCCATATTAATCATAATATTCAAGGACCGATTCTGGAATTTTCGGGGGAGGGGATGTCAATATCTACTCATAAATCCAGCTCAGAAAATCCTTGATAAGGATGATATGTGAAAAGTTAATTTCGTGTGTTTGTGAGTGTTTTTAGGCGTAGGAGGGGAGGGGTGATCTTCTCATTACAACTTATTATGTTTTACGTACGACTTGGTATATGTCGTTATTACGACTTATCTCATTCTTACGACTTATTATCTCTTACATCGACTCATTATCTCGTTATTACGAATTAGTATCTCATTATTACGACTATGTCGTTATAACTCCTGGATATTTGTTTGCATGACTTATGATGTACGTACGACTAATTATGTCGTTCGTACGACTTATTATCTCAGTATTACGCTTTATTTTCTCGTTATTACGACTAATTACATTTAAGTCGTTATCTCGTTATAAAGACACATTTTCTTATTATTTTTATTCATAACGTCGTACAAACGACTAAGTGTATGTCATTTGTACAACTTATTACCTCGCAGGTCGTTCGTGCGACTTAATAACTCATACGTACCTCTCGTGTTATCTCGTAATAATTTAATTTCCTTTGTATTCTAGCCTCTGATTGGTTAATATCCAAAAAGGAACACAAATTATTTCTGTATAACCTGGTTTGGTATGGGGACACGACCCCCTGACAACCAGCTGAATCATCTGTAACCATACAATCCTCTCATTTCCAGTCCTCGGGATTCTTGGAAAATTCCAGATTTAATACATGTACCAAACAATAATTCGATCTTACCACATGTAAACAAACAACAAGGCTGCTAGGCCTATGTATCAGTTTTTACCTCCCCTCGCTTCCCATCACTTCCGTTACTACGGTTGTATTATTGAGCGGCAAATTTGAACTAATAAAAAGCAATGAAATTTTACACCCATAGTTATTTAATCAATTTAAAATTAAATTATAAGGAATGACTCTAATTCCTGGCCAAATTATTCGAGTATAACCTGGTTTGGGTCAGTTTACGCTGTTTTATAATCCGCTTCGCGGATTATAAAGCGTAAACTGACCCAAACCAGGTTATACTCGAATAATTTGGCCAGGAATTAGAGTCATTCCTTAAATAAATACTTATTATCTTGTACGTACAACTTAGTATCTCGTTCGTACGACTCAGTATCTCGTACGTACGACATAGCATAATTATATTTTCAACAGGAAGCAATACGCTTCCATACAAACGTAGTAAATGCGATGAATGTACCAAAAAAATTATTAAAATCTTGAATGTATATAAAAATTACATAAGTGTATATTTGAATTCAAGAAAAGTTGATGGGCGAAATTAGCAATTACATATGTACATGTGTATGTGTATTTTTCAGAGAACGAAGGAATTGGTTCTCGGAAAAGAGTGTCTTCTACGAACCAAAACCTGTAACAAGAAATATATTTAAGTTATGTCATTCGTTGAATGTTCAGACAAAAAAAAAAACTTACAATCATGCCTGAAAGATATACCCCTTGATTTACTTAGAAAATGCACAATGGTATTTAAAGTTCTAACAAAACAAACTTGGCTTTTAAACAGGTATACCTGATGCTAATTTGCATTTTCTTGCAAACATGTGGAGTGTTACATGTAAGCAATGAATTCAAATTATCATTGGAAGAATTAATAAGATAGCTAATCAGATATTTACTGTCCAATATGGACTCTCCAGATGACCTTTCACAGTTAGTTGACCTTTCTGAGGACAACATCATTAAAGTGGTCAGGACCAGATATGAAGAAGACAAGATTTATGTAAGTATTCGGTAATTATATTAATTAATGCATCTTCCGGTTTATGTTTCATAACCCTATATTTACGATGACATATTTTGTTGAGTGAGTATTCATGTAAATTTACAGTGCATTATAAATACACGAATCTCCCTACATAAGCAGCAATAATGCGCGGATCTAAAGGATGGAGGGGTTCAGGGGGTCCGGACCTCCCGCCTTAAGATTTTCAGAGCTATTAAATTTCTATGTAAAGTAACGAAAACATAAACTTGCCCACCACCTCCACCCCACCCCCCAACTAACAAACACGGACCCATCGCAATGTGGTATGTGTACAGCCATGTATCTGAAGAAAAGTAACCTGTTTTTTAACACTCCCACGAAAAAAAGTTTTTCATGTTAAGTAAAGTTAACTTTTTTATTTAATTGAATAATCATGTTTTTTAGCTTGTCAAAAATTTCCAAGTTCAAAATTTGTTTGAGTTTGTTTGGAAACCCCCCCCCCCCCCTTTGAAAAAAAAATCCTGGATCCGCGCATGATCAGACATTAAGGTTTCAATATATCTCCCGTCAATCAATCCACAATAACCATAAGAGTGTTCAGGATTTTACAGCCATGAAAGCATCACGACTACTTAACCTATAAAATCTTGCTTGGGAGGGGGGGTTTCATAGTTTATACCCATATTGTTTTGAACCCTCCAACCCAGCAGTGAAATTGATGACATCACATAATTTCATTAATAACATTATTGTTATTACGTTAAGGTGAAATTGCCTCCCATCAGGGTTTTGCAGTTGAAATACCCCCCAAAAACCTACTCTTCAAGCATTAACGACTACTGGAAAAACATTTCAAAACCATCATATTTTGACACGAAAATTCCACGAGTATCGAGTATAATTGCCTTGACCCTCCTTTGACATATTTCAATTTTTATCAATTACGGTATCTTGAGCCTTACCTTCTTTGCTATCAAACACCGGTCACGGTTACCTAGTGGTAGGGCGCTCGCTTCGTGATCGGTAGGCGGTTCGATCCTCGTTCGCCGCGCCAAGTCAAACCTAAGAGGTAGTGACTGTTCCTTCGCCAAGCGCCCGACACTAGAAGTGAAAGTCACGGGTCTTTCAGATGAGACCTTAAAAACAGAGGTCCAATGTCACGGTAGGCGTCGGCACGATAAAGAACCCTCACTGCTCAATATCCCTGAGTACCGAGTATAGGTCTAAATTTGAAGCCCTTTCATGGCATACGGTGACGTCTCTATATGAGTGAAAAATTTTCGAATGGGACGTCAATCAACAATCAATCAATCTTTGTTATCAAAATCTGGTACTAGTGGATTTCTGTTGGATTACTGTATATATATTATAGTCACCATACATGTATATAAAACCCTTTTAGCAAAATAATGTTAAACTACTTTAAATTTTTCATGCTTTTATTATTTCAATTATATCTTTCACCTGCAATCCCTCCATTCAACATTCCCAATACATTTTAGAGGCATCGCAATTTACAGCCATACATGAACGTTCAATATTTCATAGCAGATTCATTTTCGGAGAAAACATTAATTTTGAAAATATTCAATTTAAGTACTATGGAGTTAAAGTATCTTAAATGGTATTGAACATATATTACTGGTGCATTAGTTGTATAGAGGAGGAATTTACATTGTTATTTTGCAATAGAGAGAGAGAGAGAGAGACTCTTTTTGATGAGCTCACTGAAGTGGAATAAGAAATCTAGTATGATACAGTTTGTTTGTTTTTTCATTTAATTGAAAGTAATTTGACATCTTGTAATTTACGAGTTCTGTAGTTATGCGTTACAAGAGGTGACACTCTGTGTAAATATTTCATCCACAGAATATCTTAAATAGCATGTAACAATATCTATAAAACCGTCCTTTGCAGAGTAACAATGCATTTTTATGAAAAAAAGAACTCCTTCAAAAGAAAATTCTTTTATGTGGTGTATGACCAGAGCAAATAATGCAGTATGATCAAATACAACAAAAACACTCCAGGTTTATACTCTTAAGGTATCTTCTCGGTGAGATAATGATCAAACAAGTGCATCATATTGCAATCTTTTTCATGTTATTTTGAAAAATACCCAGTAAATCCTTAAACAACTTCTTCTAGTTCTTTATTTGTAATACGTATTATGTCCTTGAATAACAATTCCATGTTCAGACATATGTCCTCTTAAAATGATTGACAGCTCTGTCCCATATAAGGAGCCTTACGTTTAAAGGTTATCGTGTCTGTTTCAAAATATTTTTCTTTGTTGTTATTTTAGACAAACGTTGGAGAAATTCTTCTTGCAGTAAATCCTTGCAAAGAACTTTCTATATACACAGAAAATGTAAGCTATTTTTTTTCTTATTTTGTGCATAATAATAAAGTTTTTTTTTTTTTTGTTTTGTTTTGTTTTTTTTTTTTTTTTTTTTTTTTTTTTTTTTTTTTTTAAATAAATGACGATATAATATATTTTGATCCTAGTGAAAATGTGAAATGCGAAAAAAGTTCTACAATTTATTTTTAAAAAGCCCATTAACTGTTGAATGATACATACTTTAATTTTCAAATTGAAATATATATGAATATTTAGACCAAGAAACAATATGACTGGAGAAAGTTTGAATCCAAACTTCCTCCACACGTGTTCGATATTGCCACAAGAGCGTATCGTCGCATGCGTCAGGCAGATGGAAACCAGATTATACTGGTTTGCGGCGAATCGGGTGCGGGAAAGACAGAGAGTGCAAAATACATGGTTGAGCACCTTATGCACATGGTTGCTCATGGTACAGAAGATCTGAATGAAAGGATCGTTAAGGTAAAATATCTGAAAGAAAAACAGTGAACTCTATGTATTAATAATAAAATAGAAAATACTTTTGGTAGTTTCGTGATCTGGAGAGAGAGAAACCTTAAACTATATTAAGGTAGGTCGCGGGTTTACTGCATAAAAATTCTTACAAGAAAACATATCCTGAAAATTTGATATAACGTTCCTTAGAATTTGCAGTATATTATCTGTAATTTTTATCAAATTTGCCTACGTGGTTTTAATGCTATATCACTGTAAACGCGGTATAGTTTTTGGTACTATTTTTACGCTTTACTATTGAAATATATAGTAAAATAACGCTTTTAAACCAATTTTACGGAAAGAATTTCTTTAGAAAAGGTCGGATAACTTTTTAAAAGCGAAGACGAATTAGTCAGGAATTTTAAAATGTAAAGATGAGGTAAAATTGAAACTATTGAGATAACAAAAATCAATATGTCTTTTCGTTAGTTTTTTTGATAATTAATTTCAAAGTTTGCTTTTATATTGCCTAATTGTTGTGTTTATGGCGTTATTTATGACTACAACGTCATATGTTGAACGCAATCGCGTTTACATATAAATATCTTTATATCTGGAATATGCAAGATCTGAAAGGTGACAAAGATACATACTGTTTTTTTATTCATCATTTAATTTATTGTTTTTTTATATTTCGCATTTGCTTAATATTTTTCGAGGTTGTGTTTTTATATTTTGCATTTCCTTTATATATTTCGAGGTTTTGTTTTTATATTTTACATATCCATTATATACAGAGGTTTGCGTTTATATATTGCTTTTCCTTTATATATACAGGTTGATACTAATGGGCTTCCGTACCTTTCAGAAACGATTTGATAAAAGAAAATACTGTTTCTTTTTTGATTTCAATAAATTAATAAATTGAAATTCAAATTATTACAGATAAACACTTTACTTGAGAGTTTTGGAAACGCCCGAACAAAAATGAATCTCAACTCTAGTTTTTACAGCTGAGCTTTGTTGAAGACGGGCGAGTGATGGGAGGTAAAAAAAAAAAGACAATATCCTGTTAAGTACATGTACACGTATATTGCAGATTGTTACTTATAAATTTGTGGATTTATTTATTTATTTATTTATTTTTAAATCTATTTTGTTTGTTTGTTTTGTTTTGTTTGTCTTTTGCTTGCTTGATTTTTTTTATCTTTCTTTCTTTTTTTCTAGGTATATATGACTTTGACTTAAAAAATAGAGATAGGTTATTTTGAGAAAGTATATAAAGGAATTTTAAAGCATAGTAGACTTCACAGTTTTTCAATTATATTTCTGCAAAAATTCTTTAAAAAGCAGATTTTCAAAAAGCTTTTTTTATGTATATTCGCAACTTTATTACGTATTAAATTTAAGACAAAAAAAGTAATTATTATTGCTAAATTTTAGCAACTGTTCGGGACTACATGCTTGAAAAATGCCGAGTTGTGGCCAGAACTCTTAATTGCCATGAAGGAAACTTCCACATATTTTACGCCCTGTTTGCTGGATTGTCCGAAAAGGAGAAGCGAGACCTTTATCTACAGAAACAAGAAACCTACGAGTGAGTTAAACTTTTCTTTTCACTGTTTGCTGCATTTAAGAACCTTATAATGGTGTCTATAAATAGTGTTTCACGTTAGCAAAGAAACATAACAGTGTTTCATCTCTGATTCAAAATATTTCCTTAAATGCTCTCACATTTATTTTCTATGGGTTTCAATGGAGAATATTAAATCGATTTTTTTTAAATCAATATATATATATGCATTGATTGAAAGTTTAACTTCACTTATAATTTTGGATACTGATATGGACTATCGTATCTGAGGGTTACTAATACGTTGTTTGAATAATCTAGATTTTCTATAATTCTAATATATCGTATATATAGTATATATATACTTTAAGGGAGTGCTGAGAATTTACAAAGTGAAAAGAAAGAGGAATATCGCAGTAGATATAAATCCATTCAAGAAATTTTATAACAAATCGGAATGACAGAAGAAGTAAGAAATATATTTGTTTGAAATGCTCATTGCAATAGTGGTCAATGCTGGTAAAGTGCGAATCGAGAAAACCCTAACAAGAATTTACTATGGTTAACTATAATATACTATAGTTATCTACCGTTTACTATAGTTATCTATAGTAAAAATTTTAATACTTTGATTTATTATAAAACTTTACTCTGGAACTTTTTTTCAGTTTTCTAAGCTGAAAATCTCTGAAATTTGATAACAGTTATGTAAAATTTGGAAATGATATGTGAACATACAAGTAATAGTTCCATTTAATATAAAAAATGTGCAGCCATAAATTAGAGAACATAAAATATAACATTCTGAAATCCATAGTAAAAGTACTTTGATCTACTATAGTAGACACTTTGATTTACTATAGTAAAAACTTTGATACTATAGTAAACTATAGTTAAATATAGTACTTTTTTGTTATGGAATATTAGTTTCAATATGGATATGTTAGTTGATATATCTACCTTTCATTAAAAGCAATTCAGTAAAAAAGAAGCAAACAATGTGTTCTGAATAAATTTATATTGCAAGGAAAAATATTTCCATTATTCATTCGTTTATTTCATTAAAAAGCTTGATCGCCATTTGGATGAAAAATTACAGCCATCACAATTTTCGTAGATACACACTGGTGCATCTGGATTCTTATGTCTGGATTTTTATGTCTGTTTTTTTTATTTTATGTAAAACCCAAAATAAAGCCATTACAGATACCGCCATTCTGAATTGCTTATTCTTTCAGGATAATTGCACTTATCGCCACGTGCGATAAGTGTCATTTATCAAAGAAGAATAGTCGGGGCGCGATAACTCTGCTGCCCTTAACTAAATTTCCCAAGCAGCTGCAGGTCATAAAATGCGCATGCGTACCCATCCTATTTTGCTTCATTTATTTCGAACACCCACCCAACCCCAAGATTCTTGACATTTCCTAAACCGCACCAAGCATTACATAGATCCACATCATTCTTTTCACACAAGTCATGTAGATCCACTTCCCTCACATTTATTAGGTATTTTAAGTAGTTTTTCAGCTTAGGTCAATTAGACTCAAAATACTTGTAGTAAAAATAATAGTAGATGTTTCTGAGTTTCTGCTGTTATCATTTTATGATTCCAGTGCCAAATCAACCATCGTTGTGGTTTTAGCGATCCTTCCAGGTTGCACTCCATGCCGATGCACTCAAACACTTCGCAATTAGCCATCGCTGGCAATTTCTCATTACCCTCCAAGGTTGACAGCACCATATGGCTCCTCGTTTCCGCAAACTGTACGCACCAAATGACATACCGAGGATCGGCGCTTAATCATTGACACTTTCGAAAATATTTGATCATTTACCATTGTTTTATTCTGTAGTTACCTGATGCTTATAATGTAAAGCCCAAATAAAGCCAAGACAGATACCGCCATCTTGAATTGCTCATTGTTTCAAGATAATACTTTTGCAGATTCTGTTTTTTGTGATTCTTTAATATATATTTAAAACGTTCAATCCATTCTGGCAGAGTGTCAATGTCTTCCTGTTCACATTTAGCCCGATGTCTAGCATACTCCTCGACGGAATTCGTAATAGAAATGAAGTTTCTTTGAAAGATCTAGGCTCCCTGAATTATGCATTTTTTTTAAAAATAGCTTTTAGGTCGTCATTTTACACTATTCATACATCAACAGTAATGATGTGTCCAGTTGGACTATAATTGAAAAGAAGACTAAGGAGGGTTTTATTTTAGATGATCAATATATACGCACTTAGAGTTTGTTTATGATTGAAAATTTTGGATGCAACGATTGGAGAATATCTGTACAAAATACAAGGTGTACTCCTCAACTTCAAAAATGACTTAAATGAATTTATGATTGAACTTTTTTTATTATTAAGAGTTTTGCGAATGTTTACAGCTTCTGTACCTTTGTTAGCAAGTTTAAGCTTTAGAAATCTGTGGGTTGCTTCTAAATTAATATAATCCGTAAGACTTGACGGCTTAAGAAACTGTGTTGGACAACATCCATAATCAAACAGTAGTCTGTATTTTGGTATTTAAGAATCCAAGTATAGATAATTTATCAATTTAAAAGTTTCAAGGACACAGGGTGTGTAAAGTTTAGTGCTTATGTGATGTTGACCTAATTGTTTCCTGGCGAAAGGTAGAGTGAATCAAATGAGAAATCGTGTATATTTCACTTTTTTTGAATGAACGATGTCAGTGACTGCGTTTACGTCTTCGTGTACTATCAAAAATCTAATCACATTCCCATTGGCACAGTGTGGGCTTGAAAATTTTCCTACATTATAGATGTGGTTATTGCAACTATTTGGAAATGCAAAGCTTACATGTAGTTTCCTAATCCACTATTCTTCTCGTTGTCTACGGAACTGAGTACTTAAAGTAGGGCTATTTGTGGTAAGGCTATTTTTCTCCAAAATTCTGACTCTCATTGTTTCATCTAGTTAGAAAATGCTGCGATTAAATTAACAAATATAAAAATGTTTTCTATAGGTGGCTACGGAATGCAATACACACCAAACGATTACTGCAAGATTCTATCGCAAGTTTGAGGCAACTGGAAGTGTGATGGACCGAGTACAAATGCCGAAACACTGAATAACTACTAGAATATGATAAACATATGGCACTACATAATTTTAGGGAAATGGACACCAATCTTCACTGGCCACCAACGGTAACCTCTAGCTTTATATCAGTACAAAAACGTTACGCTGCGCAATCAGGATCGAGAAATTGGTTTGCGGACAAGATGGTCATTTGATGGGATTATTTTGACTCCTAGACGAGTCGACTCCATTGGACAAAATGGCATATTAAATTTAATTGTGCCGATAACACAAATGTTAAATATACAGAATATTGAGTGGCAATTTTATCTAGAGTATATTCTTATCAATGCATGATGTGAGCAGCCTAATATAACCTTGCGTTAATAAAGAACGTGACCTCTTTCAACGTATAAATGTATGCGTATTCCATGAGAGGTTTGTTTTTCAGTAATTGTTGGAGAACAAGAAGGTAACAGATTTGAATTCGCTATTAGATATAGACAGTGACATATACAGACAATTTAAGTCGATTTTTTTTTCCACGAGCCCTTCAATTCCCATTACCAATGCAAATGAAATACATCGGTATCATAGGACGAAGTTAAAACTGGGATTTTGAGTGGATTAGGGAAATGTGAAAACAATACAAAACATAACAAATGGCGATATTTTATGTTTCGTTTTATAAAATTTTGTGAGAAAAATATCATGAACTATTTTTTTTTAAAAAAATAATCATCGAATGATCTGTAACAGTTGAAAAAAAATTCAATAAATTTTAACCCATATGATGTTGCAATTGGCATCATGATAAAAATTTATCATTAAAAATGTTGTGAAAGTGCATTATTCTTTTGAAAATCTTCATCTCTGCTACTAGGTATTAAGCAGACCAACTAATTGCATGGTTATAATGAGCAAGAATGTGAAATTGTGAATTTCAAGGTCCCTTGGTCAGGGATTCTGGTGTAAGGGCAGGGCTCTGATGAATATATTAAAAATGCATTATTTCTTTGAAAATATTCCTTTCTGCCCCCGGTTATTTAGCAGACAAACTAATTGCATGCTTATGAAGGGCAAGCATGCCTTTCTCAAAACTTTCAATTTCATGGCCCATGGGTAAGGGGTTTGGTGTTTGCTCTGATGAATATATAGTGAAAATGCATCATTTCTTTGAAAATCTTCTGCTCTGTTTCTGGTTATTTAGCGGAAAAACTAATTGCATAGTTATGATGAGCAAGGATGGGTCTTTCAAAATTGTGAATCATATAGCCCCTGGGTCAGCGGTTCTGGTGTTAGGGCGGGGCTCTCTTAAATATATAGTGGCAATGCATTATTTCTTTAAATATATACTTCCCTGCCCCTAGATATTTAGCAAACATACTGGGTGCATATTTATGATTAGCTACTGTGCCTTTTCTATAATGTGAATTTCATGACCCCTGGGTAAGGCCTAGGAGTTCTGGTGTTAGGGCAGGGCTCCATTGATTATATAGTGAAAATGCATTCTTTGAGAATCCTCTTCTCTGCTCCTTGGTTTCTAGCAGATAAACTTAGTGCATAATAATGATAAGCAGAATTGCCTATTCTGATATTGTGAATTTCATGGCCTCTGGTTCAGTGGTTCTGGTGTTATGATGGGGTCCTATTGATTATACAGTGAAAAAAAATTCCTTCTCTGCTCCTGGGGCCAACAATGAAAATGTTTTGTTGATGCACTCCGACCGGCCCTTTAAAATCGCCCCAACGCAATCATTTTTTTCAAGTACTTTACATTTTTTATTTTTTTTTTCTTCATATCCAGGGAAATAAGATTGCTTCATTTTTAAAGTTAAGGTTTATTTTTCCGGAGATGATTTTACGACTGAAAGTTTTTACAGAAATAAATATTAAACCTGTCAAGCTGTCTAGTGTAATAAAAAAACATCAATAAATTTATAAGTTTGTGATTTTTATGACAATTATCAGGGTTTTTTTTTTAAGATACCCCCTCCCCCCCCCCCCCACCCACCCCCCGAAAAAAAATATCTTGAACAGTTTAAGTCAGAAAACATCAAACAGAAATATTTTTGATAATGGCCTGGGCATCTAGAGGACAGAGTACATTGAAATGATTTTACCAGATTTTGGAAATTCTGGACCACTTAGTCGACTGTTTTGGTGCTGGGAAGGGCTCTATTAATTTGTATTCTTCTGAGAGAATAAGTTTCCCTCTGCAAATTCACCTATGATAATTAATCACTGAAAATAATGTAATTTGAAAAGTCAATTGTATTTTTCTTATAGATAATACAAAAGTAATTTCAGATTTTAATGGTCGTGTAGGTTGTAAATGGTAGATAAATTAAAAAAAAAATAAGACAAAAATACCTTATCTTTGTACATTAAATGTTCTTCAAAGACAAAGACTGAAGAGAGAAAATGTAACAAAGAATGTTTTGGGTCTATTAATAGTGCTTAAGGAGTATTATTTTGTTTACTTTGCATGGTGATAGTGACAAATGGGGACAAGTACAAGTAAGTAACTACATCTACCTTAAAGTTTGTTAGTGAGTACTAGACTAATCATTTTGTTGATCCCTTATTATCCTACCTGTCTTCCTTTTGGGCAAAAATAGCTTCAACTATCAGTTTAATTTGTTTTATTTATTTCAAACATCTTTGGATCTTTTACATTATTCTATTATACTCAGGTGACCATTAAGGCCCCTGGTCCTCTTCTTTTCTTTTCTTTTTTATGTTGTGTTGTTCATTATGATACAATTTTTCTCAGGTTTATGACAAATCTTTGAGTTATTTTCTATCCTTATCGATATCAAAGGTGTTTTATACATGTTTCTACTCCTTTATTGCCATAAAAATCTTTAATCTTTGATTCTCGCTTTAGGAACAATGAAGATTTTAATTGTTGTTATTTTGCCTGCTGTTTTCGGAGCATCTGGTATGTAATGGGAACTAATAAAAATAACGCATTTTACAGTGCCTTTGTTACATTTTTGACAATTTATTTGATCGCCATTCTTTTCAGTTCACCAAAAACAACAGCTTGAGCTGAGGGGTAAGTATTTAAATTTGTAGAGTAACAAAGAGAAGATCTCCGAAACACTTCCTAATACTTTAGATGTACGATGTGACAACTTTTAATCAATATGATCGTTTTGTACCATTTTGTGAAATCTCATGAAAAAGTTATCAGAAAATTGAAATTTATTTTTCCTAAGAGGATTGATTGATTATATATTTTTTACGTCCCATTCGAGAATTTTTCACTCATATAGAGACGTCACCATATACCGGTGAAGGGCTTCAAATTTTGACCTTTACTCGGCACTCAGGGCCATTGAACAGTGAGGGATCTTTATCGTGCCAACGCCTGCCGTGACACGGGGCATCGGTTTTTAAGGTCTCGTCCGAAGGACCCGCAACTTTCACTTCAAAGTGCCGAGTGCATGGCGAAGGAACAGTTGCTACCTATTTTTTATCGACTTAGGTCAGTCGCGGCCGAGATTCGAACTCACGACCTTCCGATCACGGAGCGAGCGCTCTACCGACTGAGCTACCGTGAACGGTCGGTTTCCTAAGAGGACGAACAAACGATAAACTAAATTTCATAAAATTCCCGTTTCCGGTTTTGAGAATGCATACAATTTATTTTTTTCTTGCAAATATTACACTGTTTTTGACTAAGCAACAAATTTTCTTTATTATTTGAAACCTTTATTTCGACATAACTTTTATTGATGCAAATATATCTATGATTTTATCGATCAATAATCAATGACAATTCTAAATAAGTAATCATTTTCATATTTAGAACAGGAGGAGATCGAACGTATCGTTTATCAACTGATAAAACAACTTGCTACAGATTACAACGAAGTGAAATACGAAACACAGTGCAACGATCTTTTTGGACAGTCTGAATTCCATCAGAATATCTTTCCAATCTTTTGTCATATGTAAGTGCATATTAGAAACTAATCATATAGGAAAAGAAAGGGCAAAAAAGTGTGATGTACATCAACGGCAGAACGAACTAAATATCGCTAATTTATTACTGCGAAGTACAGTCATAAAAAGCTCTAATTAATGAAAGCTTCATATCCAAGAGTAAAGTAAGTTTTGTAAGATTCCACTAATCTTAATAATTTTTCGCTCAGTCGTTCAGGGGGATGGGGTTTAGGGAACAGAAGACATGAAATTAACAATCTCTGCTAACTGCATCAATACAACTGTAGATCAGGTTTCATTTGCAAGAACTTTATTTTAGCGTCAATCAAAGGTTTGTGTGCTCAAATGTACATGTAAAATAGGTTTTGAAATACATTTGTTATTTCAAAGTTCTTATATATTTTGTTTTAAATTGTGATTTTAAGAAAATATTGATGAAATTGTTATTAAATCTTACTTATAATGAAAATACTTACAATGTTATTTAAATGAAACAATTTTAATTTCAATTAAGACAAAATGCATATTTCAATCACAGATATCTGTACATAGAGACATGATCATTTCAACTTTGTGATCGAAGCACATTTAACATAATTACGAAGCCGCTAAAGTATTCATTTCAAATGTGAATTTCCTTACTATGGAAAGAAGAACTACAGGTAGTTCTAAGATCTAATCATAGACTATAGTAAATTACATAGTAAATTAAAAATCCGTATTTCCACAAACTTGAAATAAATCAATGTTCCCAGTAAAGATTATTGATATCTGACTGTGCAATCAAAGTTCAATCAAAATACACTTGTGATACTGATATATTGAATAGGCAGGAACTGACCTGAGTATATTTAAAAAAAATACGTGATATAATCAAAGCAGAAATATATATACACGGTTCCTTAGGTCCGATAGCTACTGAGTGTCCCATTATTGCAATTTTTTTTTAATTTAAAGAATTGATGGGTTAGACCCGTAGAAACGTTTTTCAACGTGGGTTTGGGAGTGGACCTTTCTCTAACTTTTCGGTACATTTTACTTTTCAAATGCTGGAATCTGCCAGTGTTTGGCAGTATAGCCACAAAATGGGGGGGGGGGGGGGGCAGGCAGCTTCCAAATTCAATTTACATAATAAAACTCTATTGAAAAAGCTATTCAAAAAAAAGTGGAGATCCCCTTCTCCCTGGCTCACCTACTGGTTGAGAAGGACATTGAAATGAAAATTAAATCGATTTATTAAAAATGATGTTTTATATATATATATATATATATATATATATATATATATATATATATATATATATATATATATATATATATATATATATATATATATACGAGGGGTTATCAAAAAGTTCGTGGACTAGCGCCATAAGATTAAAACCGCTTTAGGTACATCAATAAATTTTAAAACATTTAGTTAGCATCATCTTTTCTATCTATAGAACAAACCATAAATCATAAGGTTTTTTTTAAAATAAATTTTTAATGTTTTTGTTAGCAATGGTATGTCCAGGCGGCGCAACCTCAAATATGACGTTTTTTCTACCTGAGTGTAACTGAGAAAAACTCTTTTGATATGAGCATTTGTCATAAAAAAATCCCGTTATTTTGGGCATGTTGTACGACACAATTGTTCTGTAAAATTTGCAATTTTTACCCCATTCTTTACGTTCTATGAAATTTTATCGTAAATTGTATATGGAGTGTCCAAAAAATTAAGGCTTGAAAATGACGTCAAAAAAGGTGAGGGGTTTCTTTTTCCAGCATTCTATAAAGTTTCGAACCCGGAAAAACTGGTATAGACCTAAGGAATGTTAAAATGGGCAAAAGAGAAATAAAATGAATCCAGAGTATTTGTTTTTAAATGCCAAAAAGATTCAGAGAGATGAAAAATGCACAGTTAATGTCGATTTGTATTCAGGGTGTCAAAAGTCAGTCACGTCGAAAAGTGAAGTTGATCATGTGTGGTAGAATTTGAACTCCAACAAGCTCAGTATTCTGGCATAATCAAGTGAGGATCTTTCCCTTTGTATAGAACCATTTACAATATTATATGCATTGAAAGCAGCTGTTCATGACATTATAAAGCCATATAAACAAGATGGGCTTTAGTCCTTACTTAACTCCAGGTAATCTCATCAAGATAAGTGTATTAGGTAGAGTGAGCGGAAATGAGAAACAATGACGTTGTCGGACGTCATGAAACTAAACGGCGACAGCGCCGGGTGATCATATAATGTCTTTTTTATTTTAGAATAATTTGGAAAATTATCAACGTATCGAGCTAAAATTTTCAACATTTCATAAACTTTTGTTGTTTTATGTTTCTCATAAATTTTTTTAAGCACAGACTACATAGTATTAATTTTATCGCATCAGTCCACGAACTTTTTGATAACCCCTCGTATATATATATATTGGTATTATGTATAGAGTTAACAGTAGATAGTCTCTCCTCTCTCTCTCTCTCTCTGACATAAAGTTTTCAATTTTTTGACATTTTACCTATTTCAGCCCCTATTTAAAAATCATTTATAAGAAAGTTGATATCGACTCTATGAAATATAACCGTTCAAAAGTTGTGTTCAGCGTTCACACATTGTTCACTCACCCTCTGCTCTACTTTTATTCAGCGGTTACTCACCGTGTACTCAGACCTGAAGTCACAATTGCGTTGCATTGAAACATTAAGTATTTACAGAGCTTTCCTATTGAAAAAAATTGTTGTTGCATATATTTTTTAAGGAAAGGATAATTAAGACAGGGCACTACTTTTGAAAAATATGAAAAGATAATTTTTCCGTATACAAATTAATAAGAATTCTTGAATGAATGTATTGAGTTTGGTAACAATCTTTAAATCACTAAAATTTAGCAAATTAGTTTACAACTCTTATATAAACTTTCCAGAAAGGTTTTACATGTTTTGTATATGGTTTGTTGTGTTTTTAAGATTTCGGCAATTAGTTTCAAGGATTCATGTTAAGGATCCAGTACCTAACTCATCAAAAAGATTTATCGTTGATAGTAAGTACTGTACATGGCATGTTTCACAAAACTCTATTTCATACATCTGTTTTCCTAGAAATTTTGCGCATAATAAGCCAGTCATAAAAAAAGCCCTGAATTCTTTGCATATTTTTAAGGTATGGCTCAGAACAAAGAAGTTATCGAAATTGTGATCAAAATTAAGAGAATACTTGGAGATGACCCATCAGAGGCTGCTTGTGAATCTTCATGTATAATATTTGCTCAGAGAGACACTTATATGCATTTCCTTTGTCCTCTTGTTTGCCACTCGTAAGTATGTCAGTTTAATTTTTTTGAACAGTTTGAATGAAAAAAGAAAATATTAGCTATCCCTTTCTTTGAAAATCAAGTATGAAACAGATTTTATTTTGCAAGTAATATGTCAGTTCTTTTTAAAATAAAGAATGTTTTACTACAATCTAAGAATCTGAATTACCTTTAGAAAAAGCATGCATTTTTACCTTCTTTTTTTTTTACAAAGGTTCCAGGCCTTAGCTCAAAATGTGCAGACTCATACTACGTTTTAGCCGAACTAACTGAAGGAGCTCCCAAAAAAGCTACTTAATGTATGTTATACATATTGTTAAGTTGATAAAACAAAATATATAGGACACAAAGTATTTTACAATGTCCTAAATTCGGGCAATAAACAACTTATTTTATCCTCAGCAATAAATATACAATTATTCGTTTGAAATTAAGAAAAAAAATCAAAGGCCTGAGGTCTGACAGGCACAAAGCATTGTATGTACAAATATCAAATATTTGATTAAATATTTGAAGTCATTTCATTCTTTTTAATTCATTTTTCCAGGATTCTTGAAATTTTCTCTTGTTTGGCAAGAAATACTTCTTATTTCCATGCTTACCCACATTTAAAAACGACACACAGTACATAAATTTAGCTCTAAAATTAAATCATTAGTTTCTCGATAACCCAGTCAGTACAATCATTTAATAAATGAGAAACATTTTTAACTAAGCCTCTTTTTTCAAGTAAACATTTTGTATAAAATTACCAACTGAATGATGTTTTCTGTAGAATTATCTTAATTACTTTACTGTAAAAGGTATACAAAGTTTTTTATCAAATCTAATCATTTGTTATTAACAAATTATGTATAAAACGATTATTTTACAAAAAAAATGAACTTTTTATGTCATAAAACACCTACGCTACTGATTCTAACAAGAAATTGAGTTATTTTCCTTTTCAATGTATATAATACACGGTATATCAATTTTAATGCACCAGATGCGCAGTTCGACAAATTATGTCTCTTCAGTGATGCTCATGCCGAAAAGTTGAAATCCAAAATAAATAATTGAAAAAAAAAACTTTTCAAGAGCTGAAAAAAGGATTCCAAAGACTGGAACCAAATACATGAAAGGATCAGAAAAAGCATGAGGGAGATAATCCTTAATTTTGAAATAAATTTTAAATTTTACCACGGCAATTAAATTTTTATCCGTATTTTCAAGCTAGTACAGAAGTACTTAGCTACTGGACTGTAGAGATCCTCAGGGACTAACAGTCCACAAGCAAAGGCCTCAACCCATGGGTCATAATGTATATAATATACGGTACCAATTGTGATGCACCAGATGCGCATTTTGACAAATTATGTCTCTTCAGTGATGCTCTTCCCAAAAAGTTGGAAATCCGAAATATATTATTTAAAAAAAAAACAAAACAAAACAAAAAACAAAAAGAAATTAAGGACAATAAACAACTTATTTGATTATCAGCCTAATTTATCCTCAGCAATAAATATATAATTATTCGTTTGAAATTAAGAAAAAAATCAAAGGCCTGAGGTTCGACAGGAACAGAGCATTGTATGTACAAATATCAAATATTTGATTAAATATTTGAAGTCAGTTCATTTTTTTAATTCATTTTTCCAGGATTCTTGAAATTTTCTCTTGTTTGGCAAGAAATACTTCTTATTTCCATGCTTACCCACATTTAAAAACGACACACAGTACATAAATTTAGCTCTAAAATTAAATCATTAGTTTCTCGATCACCCAGTCAGTACAATCATTTAATAAATGAGAAACATTTTTAACTAAGCCTCTTTTTTCAAGTAAACATTTTGTATAAAATTACCAACTGAATGATGTTTTCTGTAGAATTATCTTAATTACTTTACTGTAAAATGTATACAAAGTTTCTTATCATTTCTAATCATTTGTTATTAACAAATTATGCATAAAACGATTATTTTACAAAAAAATGAACTTTTTATGTCATAAAACACCTACGTTACTGATTCTAACAAGAAATTGAGTTATTTTCCTTTTCAATGTATATAATACACGGTATATCAATTTTAATGCACCAGATGCGCAGTTCGACAAATTATGTCTCTTCAGTGATGCTCATGCTGAAAAGTTGGAAATCCAAAATAGATAATTAAAAAAAAACTTTTCAAGAGCTGAAAAAAGATTCCAAAGACTGGAGCCAAATACATGGAAGGATCAGAAAATGCATAAGAGAGATAATCCTTAATTTTGAAATAAACTTTACATTTTACCACGGCAATTAAATATTTATCCGTATTTTCAAGCTAGTACAGAAGTACTTAGCTATTGGACTGTAGAGATCCTCAGGGACTAACAGGCCACAAGCAGAGGCCTCAACCCATGAGTCATAATGTATATAATATACGGTACCAATTTTGATGCACCAGATGCGCATTTTGACAAATTATGTCTCTTCAGTGATGCTCATGCCAAAAAGTTGGAAATCCGAAATATATTATTTAAAAAAAAAAAAAACAAAACAAGAGGCCACGGGGCAACATCGCTCACCTGAGCACTGTGGCTAGGAAAAGAGGAAAAATCAGTTTAGTATTGAAAAGCTTAAATGCATAAGTGGTCCCAACCTACCCCTTAAAGGGAGTGGGGGGGGGGGGGTATGATTTGAACAAAATTAAAGCTACACTTACTAAGGATGCTTACATGATTTTTTGTCTGTGACTTTTTTCCCTACAAGTTTGAACTTTCATTGTGGCCCCACCCTACCCGTGGAGGTCATGATATGAACAAACTTGAATCTACACCACCTGAGGATGCTTTCATATAAATATGACCAATCATAGCTTTGCTGTTCTTGAGAAGAAGATTGTTGAAGATTTTTCCCATATACTCCTATGTTTAACTTTAATCTTCCATTGTGGCCCCACCCTACCCCCGGGGGTCATGATTTGAACAAACTTGAACCCACATCACCTGAGGATGCTTCCATATAAATATTACCAATCATAACTTTGCTCTTCTTGAGAAGATTTTTCCTATATACATGTACTCCTATGTTAAACTTTAATCTTCCATTGTGCCCCCACCCTACCCCCGGGGTTCATGATTTGAACAAACTTGAAACCACATCACCTGAGGATGCTTCCATATAAATATTACCAATCATAGCTTTGCTCTTCTTGAGAAGAAGATCTTTAAAGATTTTTCCTATATACACCTATGTTAAACTTTGATTATCCATTGTGACCCCACCCTACCCCTGGGGGTCATGATTTGAGCAAACTTGAATCTACACCACCTGAGGATGCTTCCATATAAATATTACCAATCATTGCTTTGCTATTCTTGAGAAGAAGATTTTTGAAGATTTTTCCTATATATCCCTATGTTAAACTTTGATCATCCATTGTGACCCCACCCTACCCCTGGGGGTCATGATTTGAACAAACTTGAATCTACACCACCTGAGGATGCTTCCATATAAGTATTACCAATCATTGCTTTGCTGTTCTTGAGAAGAAGATTTTGAAGATTTTTCCTATATATTCCTATGTAAAACTTTGATCGTCCATTGTTGCCCCACCCTACCCCCGCGGTTCATGATTTGAACAAACTTGAATCTACACCACCTGAGGATGCTTCCATATAAATATGACCTATCATTGCTTTGCTGTTCTTGAGAAGAAGATTTTTGAAGATTTTTCCTATATATCCCTATGTTAAACTTTGATCGTCCATTGTGGCACCACCCTACCCCCGGGGGTCATGATTTGAACAAACTTGAATCTACACTACCTGACAATAATTCCACATGAGTTTCATCTTTCCTGGCCCACTGGTTCTTGAGAAGAAGATTTTTCAATAATGCAATTAATTTTTTGCCATTTCGTAATTATCTCCCCTTGGAGGAGGGCGTGGCCCTTCATTTGAACAAACTTGAGTCCCCTTCACCCAAGGATACTTTGTGCCAAGTTTGATTGAAATTGGCCCAGTAGTTCTTGAGAAGAAGTTGAAAATGTGAAAAGTTTACGACAACAACGACGACGCCAACGACGACGCCGACGACGACACACAACGGACAAATTTCGATCAGAAAAGCTCACTTGAGCCTTCGGCTCAGGTGAGCTAAAAACAAGAAGAAAACAAAGCATCAAGAAGATAAAAACTTTTAAAGAGCTGAAAAAGGGGTGCCAAAGACCGGAGACAAATACATGGAAGGATCAGAGTTATGCATGACGGAGATAATCCTTCATTTTCAAATAAAATTTTACGCTTTATATGACGCTAAAATTTAATACTATGGTAGTCCATGTACATTGCCTCTTCGTTTGCAAGTGTTAAAATATATCAATGTGACAATGACGCTTTTTAACAACAAGAAAAATAAATATGTTTTTTTTTTTCAATTTTTGTTTTCTTCAATTTAATTATCACACAATTTTCTCAACAGTAAATGACGATAACACAAAATTGAAAGCGGCTTTCTTTTTTTAAACGTCACATTAATTAATTCTCGTGATCAAGAATCGTATGCCTTCGTCTCAAGCAACGTCGTCTTCGGTTCTTTTCTCCTCAATATAGGAAGGGATCATACATTTTGAACCGTGGTTTGCAACGATGATTTATTCTATATGTTTGTACAGTAAATCAAATTGCTTTAAAATTAATTTATTCGAAATGCGCACAAATTCAAATCGTTCCAAAATGAAATTGAATGTTCCCACCGTCGGTAATTTGTAATCAGAGCTCAGTGCAGTTCTTATTAACTACTGACAGTGATGAAATTAAGCTTCACCTAGTTCACCAGGTCATCCCCGACCTCATTAAGAGCTGAGTATATGCTTCGCGCACCACATATATAAATAAACATTTTGCTTCGATTTTTATTTCATCGTGTATAAAAGATTTAAATAACTTATTTAATTGAAATACTCATTTATATTAAATTCGAATCACAGTGAACTAGCAGAGTACATATTAATGACCAATATATCATATGTAATAGAACTGCACGATTTTCAGTATCGTAAACATTGTTGAATCCTTCGTCGCCTCAGTAATGTAACGTGTCGAGCTGAATGTTAACTACTGTCGGGGAGTCGTACCTTGTCAATTCAAGGTTTTGGGGGATGATTTCAGTATAACAATTTTGATTCGCAAATTATTGAAAACAAAGGCCTGCAAATATATACATATAGTATGGCTTAACCTTATCTAGGTTCATTATCAAGACTACAATATGGAATAGAAAATCAGCTAGTTACTAATGATTTGGTAAATTTCAGTGGGTAGACTATTAGCCTTACACTGGCTAACCTCGGACTGACGCTTGTACTGCAGCCTTATTCAGGACACAGTCAGTACAAGTTACAGCCCTTTAACGAGGCCCAATCTAGTTGGAAATTAAGAAAACGGGAAGGCAAATATTACTGAATTTTAGATATAAATTTGTATGTACCATGCTAAGAAAAAATTAGATTGAAATTTTGTACCTTGCCTTGATTGTAGTGGATTGGGGGCAATTTCAAAATATGGACCATTTTTTCGTGGTTTTACACACAATCATATGCTAAAACTACCTAATAAACAATGGAATTGACAAATAAAAAAAAAAACTAAATGATGAAATGTTTTGCTTTTAACACATATTATGCAATATCCATTCCTCATTTAAAAAATCAAAAGAAAATTGGGGGGTAACCTTTATTGTAGTGAAAGGGGGGGCATATCAAAACACAAAAATGGGACTTGACATTTTATCTAAGACGTTTATATGATATCATCAACGGATTGTTGTACTTTATACGTGTCTCAAAATTAAATGCTTCTTGGATTATCTGAAAGAATTTCCTCATCATTCTTTAGTTGATTTGACATAAAGATTTTTTAAGTTAAAGAAAAGAAGGGGAGCGGGGGAGGAGGGGTTTAAAGGCAATAGAATTTATTACAAAGTTTATTAATATGTAGGAAACTAAAACATTTCTTTCTGGATGCATTTGAATGACATGTAGTTTTTTAAGTCAATCTACTGCATACATATATAAGTTTTTAAGTTATCAAAAAAAAAAAAAAAAAAAAAAAAATTGCAAATAAACATGTTCAAAGACTATTCATGTGTTTACTATCGGTTGCAGTGGTTTTCAAACTGAAAATTAAAATAAAATCAGTTAAAACTGATAAAACTCTATAGACCGTTTTCCATTGGTGACCTTATTACCCATAATCCTCTGCGCGCGACGCCATCTTGTAGGGCAATTAGAGCGAAGCGGCATTTAATCATGTCAACAAAAGATAAGCCACAAAACAGCGGGATATCCGAATCGAGGGCAAAAGAGCGTTATCGGGATACCTTAGACACTATCACGAGGGCCCGGTACATGGAAAAACTGCGAGTAATTGAAGATAAAGATCCTTATGAGATGGATAAGAGGGAATGGACAACCGACATGTCGCTCTAGCCAGAAGTTACATACCCCGACATCGTAAACTACCTTGTTTACACCCAGAGTGCATATACCCTGGCAGAACTAAAGGCTTACAAGTCTCTGCAAGCTTACAATTATTTTGTGAGTGGTTTCGTCCAGGACATTGGTCAGAAGTGCATCAACGGGAAGAATGTATTTTTGGGGAAAGTGAAGCATTCCCAGCGTATGTCAGACCCTAGCCTGCGACCCTGGTTGATTGTTGAAAATGACGGTTCGGTGACATCAGGGCATTGCACGTGTATGGCAGGTATGTATATATTGCACATATGTTTCTCAACACACATTTTAATATGAATGACTTGTAAAAAATGCTTTCTAGACAAGTAATGACTTCTTTTTATAATCATAAACATGATAAACAGTGTCTTCATTATAGTGCCTCTATTTTATTTATCATAATAACTTTTTAATAAATATAATATTAATAATATTTCTTCTAAGATTAAATGGCTTAAAGTTTTTATGTTTTATCCTTGGCAGGTATTGGGGAGGTGTGCTCACATGTTGGTGCTCTGTTGTTTGCCATTGAGGCCAGTGTTAAAATACGAAATACAAAGACAGTAACAGAAGAGAAGGCTTACTGGATGTTACCTAATGCTGTTAACAAAGTGGAATATAAAAGAGTGCAGGATACAGATTTTACTTCAGCAAAGACCAAGAAGAGAAAACTAGATCATGCTATTGCAGAGGATTCCCCTGTGAACCCAGAACCGAGACAGCGAAAGTTGCCAACAGTACAAGACCCAACACCAGATGAATTGAAGAAATTCCACACAGATCTGAACACTGCAGGAACCAAACCAGTGATCTTGTCTCTTGTGCCACAGTTTGCCCTGTCTTACAGACCTCAAGCTTTGGACAAGAAGTATCCAGCAGTGCTTTCAGAACTGTACAACGAGGAGTGTAGCTCACTTCAAAGAGATGGATTGTTAAAACATTGTGAGGAAGCATTCTCAAAAATCATTGTGACAGAAGAAGAAGCCGTAAACTGTGAAGTTGCTACCAGAGAGCAAGCTAGCTGCAAACAGTGGTTTCATTTTAGGACAGGACGAATTACAGCTTCTCGTGTTAAAAGAGTATGCCGAACTTCTACAGAAAATCCATCCAAAAGCCTAATTAAAGACATTTGTTATCCAGTGGGCAAGAAGTTTTCCTCAAAGGCAACAGAGTGGGTGTGTGACCATGAGGAAAAGGCACGCTGTCAGTATGCTACCAAAATGGCCAAGACGCACACAAATTTTGAAGTCAAGGATGTGGGTTTCATAATTAGCACACAACACCCATACATTGGAGCAAGTCCAGATGGAATTGGTAGTTGCGACTGTTGCGGGGAATTTCTTATTGAAATTAAATGTCCATACTGCAAACGGGATTCTGAAATAAGTGATTCAATAGACTGTCTTCAATCTGTAAACAACAACTTGGAGCTGAGCAGAACTCACCAATACTATTACCAGGTACAGTGCCAGTTGCTTGTGACAGGGAAAGAATTCTGTGACTTTGTTGTTTGGACAAATGAAGACATGTTAGTCGAAAGAGTTGCAAGGAACAACAGTCTGTGTGAGGAGATTACTAGGAAATGTGAGGTGTTTTTTAAAGTTGCCATTCTGCCAGAACTTATTGGAAAGCTATATTCCAGACCTCTACAAGAGCAAGTTTTGACTGCTGCAACACCAGCAAATAATATTGGGCAGGATCAAAGAAAGGAAATTATTTGTGTCTGCCAGAAAGAGTATGATGAAAACTCTGACAACGTCATTGGTTGTGACAGTGAGAACTGCCCCTTTGTGTGGTTACATTTCGAGTGTGCTGGTATCAAGAGAGTTCCGAAAGGAAAATGGCTCTGTAAACATTGTCGGACTAGAAAGAAGACAGCTTAAACTGAACTTGTGTGTAAATAGTGGAAGTTTGTGTTGATATATAACGGGAAAAAAAAACACTGTCGTCGTCTGCTAGGCGGCCTGATGAGCTCTAACAGAGCGAAACAGTGTATTTTTAAATGTTGTGTAATAAAATAAAGAACATATAAAATTTATGACTTTAAATTTTTTTATGTACCGTATATACTCGCCTACAAGTCGGTTTTTTGGGAGTTAAATTTTGGTCCAAAACTCTTTGTCTGACTTATAGGCGAGTCATAAAAAGCATAGTATTTTTCTGGACAGCGAACTGTAGTAATTTATAAAGATTTCCCATGATTATCATTGTACAACGTCTGGATGTATTATATCACTTATGTATTCTAAGATTATACATAAAGTACAAGTATTTACATATTTTAATAACTTTATTTTTATCTTAAGTGTGCATTATGTATTTTTCTTAATGATTTAAAATTAAATATTAAAATTATTTCTAAAAATATTAATCGAAACCAGGTTAAAACATTAGAGCATTGATTTTAAATTGTCAACTGAATCTGGCAAAAACTTGTACCGACTTATAAGCGGGTCAATGGCAAATTCCTCCAAAATAACCTCAAAAAATACAACCAACTTATAGGCGGACCGACTTATAGGCAAGTATATACGGTATATAAAATATTTACAAGAATCTTCCAATAGTCACTAGTAGGTACTATTAACTAAGGAATAATCTTTATAAAATAATTATGATGGCCTGATGATCACTTAGTGATGAAATAAGTAAGAACAAGAGAAAAAAAATCATTTTTATACACATTTTATTGTTTTTAAAGAAAAAAACATTTTTATACACATTTTATTGTTTTAAAAAATAGGTAACCGTTTCGCCCTGTAAGGGCTCATCAGGTTGTCTAGCAGACAACGACGGGTTTTTTTCCTCCTCTTTTTGTAATTTTTTTTTTTGTGTTCTTTTTTTTTTTTTTTTTTTTTGATTTTTTTTTTGTGTTTTTTCCTCTCTTTTTTTCAAATATTCAGCCAAATGGTACAACAGAATCACAAAGATTTGTCAGTGCACAACACACAGTGGTAATTTTGTCAATAGTGGGAATATTTTCATCTTGGCTAAGCAAGTAATCAATTGGAATAGTGCCCTGCAGAATGGAGAACTTGTTGCGTACAAGTCCTATTACTCGCTCAACATGAATTCTCGTGTGGGCAATTTTTCTTGTAGACTCTAATTCTAAGGGGGATAATTGCTTTTTTCCTCTTGTGAAAGCAGGAATTTTCACTTCCGCACAACAAAGTCCTACACTTTCAGAAATGTCAAATCCACGATCAGCTAAAATGATATCACCTGGCAAAAGTTTTGCCAAAAGCCCACAGTTCTCTGTTATGTGTTTGTCTGGTACACGTCCACCATATCCACTTGAAAGAAATGACACTGCTCCCTGTGGTGTAATTCCAATGAGGTATTTCACAGTATTATGATGCTTGTAGTTACTCCATGTTTCAGCTCTTGCCAAAAGGTTTGATGGTCTGACAATGAATATTTCGAAACAGTCAATAATAATAGATACTTTAACACCGAAGTATTTTCGGAACTCCATTGGCATTGACATCTGCAGTTCTTCTCTTGCTGGCCATAAAATCAAACATTTCAGGCGTACATACATGAGATGTATAACATCTAAGAATGTTTTGGAGACGCAGCTTGGAGTCACTTTAAACCTATATCCTAGATCCTGTATGCCTAGATTAAGTCTCAACTTCATCAGTACTAGGATCAGTTTCTGGAACTTTGTTAGGGCAGTCCTAGAATGTTCGGCTCCAAAAAACTAAACAAGGCCATGAGTATGGAATAGCTTAGTCCAGTGTAGTGTTTCGCCTTTTCTTCGTCTTTAAATGTTTCGGGAGAAACGTCGCCTTTACTAGCACATAGCTTCTCCTTGAGTGAGTTATTCTCCTGCTTCAGTCTCTTAATTTCCTGCTGTTCTTCACTTTCTACCTTCCTCTTCCTACTTTCCAATGTTCCCTCAAGTAAGAAAGTGCAGTTAACTTTGTCAGAATCTGATGGGTCACCACTGATGTCTGTTGTCTCTATCTCCCTCATGTCCTCCTCAATGTTTGGAGTTTCTTGTAACTGCAGAAGGGCTTCAGCTGTCTGGAACTTTACTTTTTTTTCCTTTCTGGCCTGCATTCTATCATAGCGTTTCTTAGAAGACTCTGATCCATTCATCTCTAATGGCCCAAGTTTCAGTGATGGTGCCCAGTCTGGATTGGTCTTATCAAACACATCAGCTTTTATGCCTGAAAAAAAATATGTGTACACATATAAATATATATAGACTATATACATATAGATCTAAGTATAAATTCAAGTAAGTGTAATGTATATAAATGGATATTGGATATAACAGCTGAAAGTGCAAGAAAAATTGCCTGTATAAAACATAAAATATTATGCAAGATAACTTGAAATTACTACTATAACTATTAATTAAAGTGTACTATGGAATTAAGATAACTGATGCATATGTAATATATTAGATAAAATAAATTGAAAAGCAATGTACTTCACCTATTGTTGTTTTTACATACTAAAAACTGGCTCTGCTTGTTTGTTTTTGTTTTGTTTAGTGCACAACCTAAGAGTTGTCAACAATGTGCTACAATGTTCAACGTTTTTTTGTAATTACCGCGCAATGTGCATTTATAATTACATGAACAAACATATTTACCTTGAATGAAATGGTCGGAGCACACTTTGAAATGTCGTTTGGATGGATCTGGCAAGAAATCGGCTCTGTTTATACGAGCTAGCCATATTCTTCGGCGTTCGCTTGTTAGCTCCTTTGTTTGGATTCCCTGGTGTTCGATAACCTTAGGAATGTCATAAAACCTCAAACTTGAATCCCCAGCCTTCGATCGGTTCGTACAACCCCAGACTACACAGGTGTTTACCATGGCTAGCGGCAAATATAGGTCAGTATGCTAATAGGATTAGCGTCGCTGCTCGCTTCGCTCTAGTTGCCCTACAAGATGGCGTCGCGCGCTAAGGATTATGGGTAAAACCGACTATGGAAAACGGTCTATTCAGAAATTGACAATATCTCAAAATAAATTATTTTACAACGTCGCATATTTATTAAAACATTAATTTATAAAAACACAAGAATTGATAGAAATGCCAGAATTAGTGAACTTTCAACATGCACAGTTCAGGCCTACCAGGTATGCAAGAAAAGCGAAATATTTTAGTGCACTTTGACGTAATTTTAACTGTGACGTTATTGAATTCAATTGTGAAGGCAATCAAGGGTACTGTGACGAGTCTGAAACAATTCTGCGTGAAAACGTATGAGCAGACCAAGTAGATTGGACCTCGTTAAGGTTTTGCCAAAGGCCAAGATGTCCAAAAATTTATTTGTACAATAGCTCCAAAACTATGAGAGGTATAAAGTTAAAACTTTTACAGTTTATAAATATATCATTGATTAACAGATAGAAAATATCACTTGAAAACAAAAATTTAAAAAAATATATTTTTTGAGAAAAAAAAATCAAAAAATTGGTATATTTAAAAAAAAAATGCACCTCCTTAATTCTGTACTTTTAGTGAAAACCATCATTGCAGAAATAATATATGTTTATCAATGAAGGGCAAGTTGGACGTGAATGGTCTCTGAAAGGCTGTCATAGAAAGCATGACATGTATAAAGACAAGACCCCTATAAAATCCGCCATTTGCAATGTACTTTCGGTTTCAAATCTTCACATTTGGAGAAAATAAACAGGGAAAACAACTTTTCAGAGGCTATAGAAGTCCAACTTGCCCTTCATTGATAAACATTTATTGTTTCTGCAACGATGGCTTTCACTAAAAGTACGGAATAAATTATGTGTGTTTTTTTTTAATATGTGCATTTTTTTAAAAAGAATTTTTCTCGATAAATATTTTTTTAAGTTTCTGTTATCAAGTGATACTTTCTATCTGTTCATCAATGATACATTTATAAACTGTAAAAGTTTTAACTTTATAAATGACATAGTTTTGGAGCTACTGTAAAAATAAAATTTTGGACATGTTGACCTTTGGCAAAACCTTAACTGCTGTGCACACTGCTACAATGTAGCCGTATTCAGGCAGACACACTGTGCATAACAGCCTTGTCGCCAGGCAGGTTAAGAAGACGAAATACATGTGGCTAACCTCCGTTGCTGGTTAGCCTCTGAGTGGTTTTTGTCACTCCAAAACACGACAACTTTTGTATTATTATCCTTGTTGACCGTAGTTATCTCACAAGGTCAACCTCTTCTGTAAGCTGACTTTATTTCTTTATTGTCTCACTCCCCAAGCTGTAAAGTTTGTTCACGTCTTAGCACAGCTTGCACCGGGATACAGCCTTTGTATACCTTTCGGGTCGTGACGGAATAACAACACCGATGTTTTTATCTGAAACATTATAGCTAAAACCGAATGGTCACAATATAAATTTCCGGAATATTACAGTAATATATATTGCAGATGCGGGGTGATAGCATCTAGAACAAGAACACGTCTATCGAAAACATAACCTTTTTCAGTTAAATGGTGAAAACTTCTGAGGACCGTAGATCCCTAATTTATGGGGTCAGCCCTGTTTTATTGGTGTTAATTTTAGTTCTTGTAACCTTACACGTTTTAACAAAACATTTTGTTTAAAAGATACAAAGGAAAGTATCTTCAAATTTTCGATCTTTTAAGCTTTCTAATTTTTGACCCCGTTTGCAACATCTTGAAAGTGGTAATAATAAGAATGATAATAATAAAAATAATAAATTAAAAAAAGAAAAAGAAAAATAAAACAAAAAAAGATGACTACAACAACAATGCTTTAATTTTTTTTTTTTTCAAATCGATTAGTTTTTCAGCTACGATTACTATCGTCTTGAGCTTTTGTCAGGAAACCAAACCCCCTAAATTTTCTTTCAAAACGGAATATCGATTAATGGGATGTATTAAAATGTTTAAAATTATCTTATAAATTCCACAAACTCTGAAACTTTCAGCAAAATCTGTTGAGGAAGAAGCAAGTTATGGAGCCTCAAAATTAGCGTCTAGTAGGGAAAAGTTGGGGAAAAAAATTTGAATCAAAGCACGTTGCAAAGGGAAGGTCTTTTGCTGGAGCTGCGGACAGGAAGTAGTGGTGTTTGAGTCAATGTCGTGACAGAATCTCAGGTCATAGGCAATGTTGTATGAGTTTCAACTTCCAATGTTTCACAAGAGGAAAG
Organism: Saccostrea echinata; assembly: GCF_033153115.1. Taxonomy (NCBI): domain Eukaryota; kingdom Metazoa; phylum Mollusca; class Bivalvia; order Ostreida; family Ostreidae; genus Saccostrea; species Saccostrea echinata. Next base: position 5,876,671 of record NW_026889767.1, read on the forward strand.
ACAGTTAACATGCAGTTTCTCTGTTAGTGTCCTTAAACTTGTATTAAATGATTAAATTATTAATTAAATGATTTTGTATCAAGGCTATAAAACACAGTGGTCATATGCAAACCCAACATGTGGGTTTCCGACATAGGCACTTGTTTCCCTATTTTTCCCCACATTATAATAATAGCAAAAGGTATCTAACTGCGTATTACATGAAGTACCTCCTCCTCAGAATCAAATTTATTTACACTTTCAGAGAAAATGCACAAGCAAACCGTTTATCACCATTGTCTTCAACGATAAGTTATCAACACAGCCATGATATATGAATTGCTTGTCTATTTTCTCTTATATCCGTTAACAGAGTCAAAACCCTGCTCGCCGACTAGAAAATTCAACTCACATCATGAAAAGGTATGTACTAATCTCGGACAGAGAACAAATTTAAAAAATGAATTGGTTTAAAAATTCAACATCAATGTTTAAATATTGCAGTGAATTTATATATTTTTTTATTTCCTATAAAAACGTTACGATATTTTTGCGATGTAATTTTAGAAACAGATTTTAAGGCAATATAAGTCCAAGAATATAATCCGCCAGAGATTAGCACATACCACCTCACGGTGTACATGTAAGACAAATGTTCCCGTCTTCGAGCAGAGTTTTGAAGCTGTTTTCGGAGATAAAAGAAAATACAGACAAGCATGCCATATGCGATTATTGTAGAAGGCAATTGTAACTAGAGACGTTACAGTTGTTCCCCAAACACTCCCCAATCCCCTTTTGGTGCCCTATTCCCTATAAGCTCCATTGAATTAGGCAAATTTTCAGTATCATAGTCTTATTCAACTTATTTTCTTTTTTTAGGGGGTATGATAATGCATTATAGCAAAATGAGCATAAACTAATTGGATTCCAGAGCATCTGCATGCACATAATTTCGATAATTCCATAAACATAATCTCATGGTTTCATAAAATACAGAACAAAGTTTTAGATTTCAAAGAATATCACTGAAAACGTAGAAAGTTACAGAAACCTTAATTTTAGCCAATCAAACTCCAGCACACGTTTCTTCTTAAAGATTGTTAAGATGAACATTGTTGCTTCTAATATTCATAACAAAATATTGATCTTTAAAGATTTACAGATTGAAGATTTTGGCCTCTCTCAGCCCCTTATTAGGTCACCTGAGTTTACTCAGGTGACCTATTGCTATCTGTTTTCGTCCGTCGGCGTGCGTCGTCCGTCGTGCGTTAACATTTGAGCATTTTCAGCTTCTTCTCTGGAACCACAGAACCAATTTCAACCAAATTTGGCCCATAGCATCTATATGTGAAGGGGAGTAAAAATTGTGAAATTCATGACCCCTACCCCCCTGGGGCCTGAGGGGTGGGGCTAAAACCATCAGAATTAATGCAATCTTTAAAAATCTTCTTCTTTACTCCTGGGCATCAAGCAGGCAAACTGTTGGCATGAATGTAATAAGCATTGAGCCCTCTACCTAAATTGTGAAATTTATGGCCCCAGGGTCAGGGGTTCTGGTGCTAGGGTGGGGCTCTGTTGAATATGTAGTGAAAAGCATTATTCTTAAAAAAATCTTCTCCTCTGCTCTTGGGTATTTAGGAAACAAACAATATGCATAGTTATGATGAGGAAAGGTGTCTCTTCTAAAATTGTGAATTTCATGGACCCTGGGTCAGGGGTTCTGGTGTTAGGGCGGGTATCTAATGATTATATAGTGAAAATGCATTAATTATTCAAAAATCTTCTCCTCTGCTCCTGGGTATTAAGCCGATGAACTAAGTACATAGTTATGATGAGAAAGAGTGCCTCTTCCAAAATTGTGAATTTCATGGCCCAAGGGTCAGGGGTTCTGGTGTTAGGGTGGGGCTCTGTTGAATATATAGTGATAAAGCATTATTTCTTTTAAAAGCTTCTTCTGTGCTCTTGGATATTATGAAAACAAAATAAATACATAGTTATGATGATGAAAGGTGCCTCTTCCAAAATTGTGAATTTCATGGCCCCAGGGTCAGGGGTTCTGGTGTTAGGGCAGCGTTCTGTTGAATATACATGTATAGTGAAAATGCATTATTTCTTTTAAAAATCTTCCCTGATCCAGGGCAAACAAGCTGAAGGCATAGTTATGATGAATAAGGGTGCTTATTCCTATATTGTGAATTTCATGGCCCCCTGGTCAGGGGTTCTGGTTTTAGGGCGGGGCTCTAATGATTACATAGTAAAAATGCAATAATTCTTTGACAATCTTCTCCTTTTCTCCTGGGAAATAAGCCGATGAACTAAGAGTATAGTTATGATATGTAAGGGTGCCTGTTCCAAAATTATGAAATTCATGGCCCCTAGGTCAGGGGTTCTGGTGTTAGGGTGGGGCTCTGTTAAATATAAAGTGATAATGCATTATTTCTTTAAAAATCTTTTTCTTTGATCCTGGGTATTTAACAAACAAACTGATTTATAGTTATGATGATGAAAGGTGCCTCTTCCAAAATTATGAATTTCATGGCCCCTGGGTCAGGGGTTCTGGTGTTAAGGTGGGGCTCTAATGATTACATAGTAAAAATGCAATAATTCTTTGAAAATCTTCTTCTTTTCTCCTGGGTATTAAGCTGATGAACTAAGAGTATTGTTATGATATATAAGGATGCCTCTTCCAAAATTGTGAATTTTATGGCCCCTGCATCATGGTTCTGGTGTTAGGTCAGGGCTCTAATGATTACATAGTGAAAATGCATTAATTCTTTGATAATCCTCTGCTCTCTTTCTGGGTATTAAGTAAGCTTACTAAATGTAAAATTATGATGAGCAAGTGTGCCTCTTTCGAAATTGTGAATTTCATGGCCTCTGGTTTAAAACATGAATCCATTGTGGCGAAACTGTTGCATGATACTCAGGTGACCTATAAGGCCCGTGGGCCTCTTGTTTAAGAAGTTAGCCCCTTTTTCTTGATACCAAAAGAAAGGTCTTTTGGTCCCTCTTAGCCTTTAATTTGAGGGATCAGCCCTTCTTCTGATATCTAATGAGAGGTCTTTTTTTATTAATGTTTATTTCAACTTTCATATTTATATCAAATAAGCATATTTATACACATATCTGTTCCTATTAAGAATACCATACACAGAGTACATTTACATACATAAATATACATTTACACACATACACTTATGTGAAAGTTGTTTTAATAAGGTAGAGGAGAAAAGAAGAAAAGAGAAATAGAGGGAAAGAAGGGAGAAAGTAAAAAGCAAAAAAAAAAAAAAGGGGCATAATTTTTTTTTTTTTTTAATACATTAAGGCGGTAATGAACAACATTCATTCCTTAGAAAATTTATATACATGCAAATTACAACATATCACATATTCTCTGCCAGCTATTTTCAAACTCTGTATATTTACATTGTTTCAATAATAAAAATTTCTGTATCAAGATTCTTTCCACAATAATTGTTTTTAAAGTCATTGTACTTAGAACTGGATGGTTTTTATATTTACCTGAAAAAATACAATTTTTAATCATCAGAGTGATCTAATTTTGCACTTTATGTGTATCCCTGTTCTTATATTTACCAAATAATATTGTTTTTCTGTCAAAAACTACATATATATTAAACTTAGACAAAACCCACTCTTCAATATCACTCCAAAGCTCTTTTAATAAAAAAAAATATCCAACGAAAAGATGTTCAATTGACTCAATGTCAGTCTTACAGAAACTGCAAGCTGGGGACTCCCTTATCTTAACTTTTAAAAGAGATGAATTTGTTGGACCTATTCTATGTAAAATTTGAAATTGTTACCACTGAAGTTTTGATTATTGTGTGACTTTAAACTGGAGTTCAAAAAATTTACTCCATTCAGGCAAAGTGAATAAATATCCATCTTCATTCCATTTTAAAATTGAAGTACTTGTTTCTTTCTTTCTGTTAATAAGAATGTTATACCTATCTTTACATCCTTTCATATTAATATAAAACATCTTCACAAAACTTGGTATATTTGATCTATATACAATTGCGAAATTCATTTGGTTTTTGTTCGCAAATCTGTCTAACACTGCCTGTTTCAAACCAGAATATTCAACAAAATTTGTTTTCACACCGAGATTTTTAAGGGTGTCAAGGCTTAAAAAATTATTATCAAAGTCAAACAAGTCACTAATGAAAACAAAACCAGCATTAAAATAACTTTTTAGAAAGACAGAGGACTTTCCCACGATGATTTTTGGATTATACCATATGTGTTCTTGGAATAAATTTGTATCTTTCTGTTGTTCTACAAAGCATATCTTAAGCCAACTTCTAAAGACTTCTATCCAAAAAGTGTTTGTTATTTTCTTGCATAATTTAGCAGTTAAATCTGGACCAGTTCACCAAAGGTTTTTAATCTCTGTATGTAGCTGTGCATGAAGTAATTTAACCCATTTGGAATCTGAATGGATTAATCTTCTTATCCAACTTGAATTTAATGCTATCATAAACTCTGAATAATCTACCATTCTAAGGCCACTATCTCTAGAGTCTTGAATGATAGTATTTCTTTTTATTATATGGACTTTACTTCGCCAAAGAAAAAAATAAATTTCATCCTCGAATACTTTTACAATTTCTAATGATGGATTAGGTAAAGTAAGTATCAAGTGATTTAATTTAGGGATAATCAATGTCTTAATTACAGTTAACCTACCGATGGGGGTTAATTTTCTTAGTTTCCACTGATTTAATATTTTTTTAATCTCACTTAACTTTGATGTATAATTGAGATTAATCATATTATTTAAGTCTACGGAAAATTTAATCCCTAAGAGATCAAAAGTTGTGCTACTCCAGTAGAACTTCCATCTAGAATGGTGATATACATCCTTTGAAAAATTTTTACTGCCAATCCATATCATTTTTGTTTTTTGAAAAGGATGACTGCACTTAACGCCTGGTTTTGGGTCTTTTTCGGTCGCTTCTGTTGCTTTTATATCATAATCTTATTTCATTTTTATATATTTATGAAAGAATCCTGTCAATTTCGAGCCGAATTTAAATATTAAAATGATCTTAGACTGTGATACAATAAAATGATTCTATGTTTTCTGCCCTTACTCTTTCCAAATATAGAGAATGTACACTTACCTGCCCTTGATTATACATTAGGTATGCATGAGAGGTGGAGCTAATATTGTAAGAATGGGTCTAAAATTAGACTAGATAAATAACAATGAAATGTATTAAAAAATACGTGATCACTCTTTCCCATTCCCTCTTTATTCTGTATGGCACAAGTACTATTTTCAGAGGTTTCAAAAAAGAAATTAACAATATGAGCGACGTCAATGTAAGTAAAGAATCTTTTAAATCAATGCCTAACAATTTAACATATTCGAGCAATTTGTCCTAGTTAGCACAAAACATGCAACTTTACAAGTCACGTGACGGAATTTAGTATTCACAGAATTACCTGAGGTAAGAAATCACGTGGTGAATTATAATATTAAACATGTCACAGCCCTTGGTTACAATAGAGAGAGCGAATGTAAAAAGAAGCATTTTTTTCGTTTAATCCATGAGCGCATGTTTGTCTATTAATCTCCTTTTGACACATTATTATTTATGCAAATATACAACTACTGTTAAACGGAGAACAATAGACAAACATGCGCTGACCATGTATAAAGTCAGTGAAAAAGTGGGCGTCCTCATTATCGTACGGAGAATCAAGGAATTGTAGTGACCCTCGCCTTAGAAAACAGCTTCGTACTTCGTAAATACGTACTTTTATTTAATGTAATTACATAAAGTTGTAGATTAGATGTTAACCATTCGTGCAATTAAAAGAAAAATTCTTGTTTTGTAAGTTTATTTTGTCGCAATTTTCGCATGTCCTTAAGTGCAGTCATCCTTTATTTTGAGCCCTGACACCTTTGAAAAGTAATCTTATTTTCTAAGAATACCATCCATAGATTCAGGCGATCCATCAGAGATAAGTGATTATCATCTGCATCTGAGAAATCTTGTACTCTTCTCCATCTATTGTTATACCTCTTATATCTTTATTTTTGCGAATTAAAATACCAAAAATTTGGCACACAGTAGGAACAGATAGAGTGATATAGGATCCCCCTGTCTACAACCCCTTTCTGGATATATATAATTGGTTATAAAACCATTCTGTATGACACGGGATTTAATATTGCTATAAAAAGTCTTTATCCAGTTTTTAATTGAGGTTTCAAAATTGAAAAAAAAATCAAGTTTTGTAAATAAAATTCCACGAGATAGTATCAAAAGCCTTTTCAAAATCTATAAGCATTAGTAGTCCTGGAGCGAGATTCATAAACACTCTTAAAATAAACTTATTTAAGTGCAAGAAATTTCTTAAACCAATAAAAAATACTTAAGTGACACTAAGACTTTGTTTTTATCTTAAGTTTTATTCATAAAACTTCTAAAGTCTAAGAAAATTCTTAAATAGTTCTTAAATCTAAGAGCACTCAATAGTAGTCTTAAAGTTATAAGAAAAACTTAAGTACTGAATGAAAATGGCTGCCATTAGATTACACAGACGATTTTTTAGGGAAAGAAAGGATTGTTTAGCAGTATACAGTGATGCTGAACTTGTGGAGAGGTTTAGATAGATTCAGCTGGTATTCTTTTCATAGAGAGATTAATTGGACATGAAATTTTAAGTAGTTCTAGGAGAAATCGTGCAATATCCCCTCTGCAGAAAATTTTACTGACTCTAAGATTTCTTGCCACCGGTAAAATGCAGTTATGCAATGGAGATGACTTGGGGGTTTCACAGTCTACTGTGTCTTGGGCCATTACCACAACTATTAAAAGTCTGTCTTCTCCAGGAATTGTAGCACAGTTCATTAAATTCCAACTAGATCCTTTGGTCATACGTAAAAACCAAGAAGATTTTTTTCACAGTTGCTAGATTTCCGGGCGTTGTTGGAGCCATCGACGGCACACATGTTCGGATTATCGCCCCACACGAGTATGAAAATGAATATGTAAACAGACACCACTTTCACAGCATTAACACTCAGATTGTGTTTGATCCGAACTACAGAATAATTGATGTTGTTGCTAAATGGCCAGGCTCAACACACGATTCTCGTATTCTCAATGAGAGTGGTCTCAAAGTGTTATTTGAGCAAAATCACCTACCTCTTCATACTCACTTACTCGGGGACAGCGGTTACCCTTCCAAACGCTGGCTGTTAACGCCGTTTCTGAGACCAAATCAGGGCTCCCAGACGAATTACAACAGGTACATATAATGAATATTATTCTATATCCAACATCTACAACATTATCATTGTTTAGCTATTTAAAAGATAAACAATAAAATTCACGAACATGTAATTGTTTCTGCCAACTAAGGCTACTTTCGTTTTAGTTCATATCGAGCGCCCTCTCTTGTCCAGCGCCCCCTTGTAGACAAAACTACGAGGTGGATCCAAATGTATGCGCATCAGTTAAACCCCATAGTAAAAGAATGGCTTGCTGAAATAAGAAGGGGAATATAAAATCCAAATGACAAGCCATCTTCAATTTTTAATTTTTTTGAAAATAATCTAAAATTTAAAAATAAACTTTTTTTTATAATACATGTATTTAAAAAAAACATTTCTTACTTCTCATGGACACATAATTATATACAGAAATGCAATTTAGTTACTAAATATTATAAATGACTGAAACATAGAGACATGTATACACCCCTCATAAAGATAACTTTTAAAAAAAAATATGTTTAAATTGTGTCAGTCAGCATATGATTACATATACATGTATCACTTAACAAAAAACAAATTGGTATTTATAAAGAGCAAGCAGTAGTTAATTGACCCTTTTTGTACAGGTCCTGTACCCTCTTAACTGGGAATTTTAAACCAATAAAAATGGGAAAGTTTGGAAATATTGGTGTCTTTATTTCACTAAGTTTTACTCTTTAGTAAGGAGCTAGAATAAAGGCTTATTCCCTAATTATTAACAATAATCTCAAAATCTATTTTTTTTTTTTTAATTTATAAAAACCATTGAAATTTCAACCTGCTTATAATTTTAGAACTGTTACCTCATCTTAATACTAAGAAACTGTTTTAATCCAAACTGTTTTCAATATTGGTTCAACAGAGCCCACAAGAAAACCAGAAGTGTGGTGGAAAGAGGAATAGGGCAGCTGAAGAGGCGCTTTCATGTCCTACATGGTGAGATTCGTTTATTACCAGAAAAGGCATGTCAGGTTATATTAGCCTGTTCCATTCTTCACAATATCTGCAAAGACCTCAATATTGCATGCCCTCCACCAGATGATGAAGATGGGGAGGAGGAGGATCATCGACAGATTGTAAATGCCAACAGCAACTGCAATCATGATGGAACAAGATACAGACAACTGTTTGCTGAGTCTCACTTTTGAATCTGTACTGGAGAGGTATGACACACCAAAATTTTATTTTTCGGATATTTAAAACAACTCCTTTAAAATTATAAAAATTTACTTAAGAGCTAAATTTGATTAAATAATGCATGTTATAAAAAAGTAATATTAAACATGTCAAGAAGGATGGGACATTTTCATTTTTTAAAATAAAAATTTCAACATTCTTTCAATCCTGAATTCATATTTCAAGTGATGGGTTAAAAGATCTAGTAAATAAAAATTTGGTGTGGGATACCTCCATAAAGTAGGCAAACAAGTCAAATACTTCAGGATAAATATTTATTTTAATATAACATTTAAAATACAAGAATTCCCAAAATAAATGAATAGATTAAGATATCAAGACATATCATTAAAGCATTTAATGAATTGTAAATTCATTTTGAAAATACATGTAAATTTAATTCGAAATGTTAATCATTTGATTAATGATGGAACTTTATATATTTGATGCTTTACCGGGTAAATGCAAATAAAGGATCAGTACAGCTAGTATATGATTTACTCCTCCCCCTTCGCTTTCTTGATCTTAAGTTCATAATATTCTACTTCTAGTTCCAGTTTCCTCACGGTAAGTTCATCAATTTTTCTCTTTAGGTCAGTGTTGGAGGTATATGAAAACAACCGTGAACTTGATGTACTGGTACTTGACCTTATAGGAGCAGGTGGTGGAGTTCATACACATGGCACTGTGTCTGATGGTCCTTCAATAACATAAATCCCTCTTAAAGGGTTTTTATCACGTATCTAAATTTCTTAAAAATGAAACACTATTATATTCTTGAAACATATAATTATCGTTTAATTATGAAATAATTTTGAAAACGGCCGTAATAAGACGATAAAACGCCCATAATATAGGGTCCTCGTATTAAAAATCTCCACTAGTTAGATAGGGGTCACGTGGTACTGAAACGTCATAGGTGTCAGTGGTCAATAGAACTCGTAAGGCTTATCGTAAGAAAAAATATATTGAATAGATTTTTACGTTAAATAATTAGAAAACACAATATGGCCGGTTGAAATTTTGACATCGACTATATTCCTTTGGTTATGGACGGTCAATCTTTTATGTGTGAACGTCTAGCAGAGAGAAATAACCAGAAAATATGCCGACAATAGGAGAGGACACCGAAGTCGAAGCCGTTGACAACTCAGGACTTCGACTAAATAGAATGAATTACTTAAGTTTAACTTCGTACACATTTATAAATGTGGGAATTTTAAATTAATTTTCCTTCATTATTATTTTAATTAATTTTATATAAATAAATGCTGTACATCTTCTATCTGTTCCAGCAGTGAATATCATGTTCTAGAAATGATACTTCTTCAATGGCGCCGTACGCCATTACGAAATTTACAACATTCCTACTAGATTCTGTGCGACTTTTAAAAAATGCGTGTTTGTCATTTATTATTTTTTCAAAGGTATCTTTCCTTAAAATATTTTGTAGGACAGAAAAAAAATTCGTGATCGATCGGGCATAAACGATTGTTCTGAATGGAGATAAACGCCATCGCATTTGCAGAAAAAGGCCCCTCTTTTTAATCTCTCAACCAACTCTAGGAAATGTGGAAAAAATGTCTTCCTAAAACCTTTCTTGTGCACATTTATGCATCCTAAAGCCATAAATTATACCTTACTAGCTGTCAATTATCCAATTATCTCTTAATTATTTTTAACAGGTTTAATAGACGCAACAAATGAGTCCTTTTGTATACACAATAAGTACTTCGCTTGACCAGGATTGACACCTATGACGTCAGAGCAATGGCGCGTAACATCGGCGATCAAAATATGCATATTGAGAAATTCAAACTTTGAATCGCTGAAACATCAAAAATATTAATTTTCTAGCAAAAATTTTTAAATATATGATTTTAATAGCATGTAAACTTTGTCATATCAAAAAATTTTGAGACGTGATAAAAACCCTTTAAAGAAATGAATTATAATTTGTTGTAAAATCGAACCAAATTTTATTTCTGTCCTCTATTTTACATTTTCACAAAAAAAAAATTTTCTTTTTAAATATTATGGAATAAATATTTTTGAACTGTGGCAGGAAATCCATTAAAAACAGATTCCTCTGGCAGGGAAGAAAAAGGGATATTTATTTTGTATAATCTATTTTTATAAACTTTGAATTTAATGAGAAGTTTAAAGTTTAAAAGGCTGAATCCAGGAAAATATTGTCTATCAGCAATTGTTTATGTGTGTGTACTATAAACTATTATACTGAAATAAAATTTAAATGACAATTCTCTTATTTTAGTCTATGCTTTTTTATTTGCATACTAGTAATTATTTGCAGTCAAATCCCTCTTCCTTTGGCTCGTCTGAGCCAAAAGCTCAAGTGTGCTAACTTTTCTAATCTAATTGCCCAGCATTAATGTACACCTGCCTGTCAGTTTTACATATAAGCTAGCTATGAAAAAAAAATTGTTTCCACTTTCCTAATTCTAATTTGTTTTGTTAATGCTTTTGCAGTGAAGATCTTGACTTTCAATTTTTTGTCAGATTTATGAAAATTTTATTCTAAAATTGTGTGACACATAAACTTTTTAAAGCAACATATTTTTTTTTCATTGGTGTAACTTAGATTTATTTAAATTATTTCAAACATAAAAGAAATGTTTACCTACCCTCAATATTTTTTTTAGCCTGAAAGTGAAAACAACAATATTTTTTTTTCTACATGTAAATTGATGAATTCATCTACATGTATACCCTTATTGACTTACAATGGTTCCTCTCCTAGAAGACCTAGCTGTATAAGCGTTGTGTCTGCATCTCCTCCAATACCAGTCAAGCATGTGTTGTTCTCCCCCACAACACTGGACACAGCCTCGGCAATCGCACTTAGTGCCTTTGGAGGAGGACCCCCACCTTTAAAATAAATACAAATATTAATATAAAAATTTTGTTAGATATGTACACCAAAACATTAAAAGCGATAAAATCATATTTGTTTCAGTGCACTTTATATATATTATTAATATATATTTTAACATTTTAAGTATATTTTTCTTTTCATTTATCTATAATTTAATAATAATGATTTCATTTACAAAATTAAAATGAGTTAGATTTAGTATAATTTTTTTCCCATTCTTTATTTTACCTTTCCAAATGTTATTAGCATTATAAATAATAACACTTTTCACTTTTATTAAGAAACACAATTTTAAATTGTCACACAAGGTGAAATGAGTTAATAAATCTAATATATTTTTTAAACCAAAGAATGAAATAACATTGTTACAGTATTAGATTTATTAATTTATTTAATAAATCTATAATGTATTTCATATGTTTTTAAATTGTAAATATAAATGCATTATTAAATCTTTAAAGGTCACCCAAGTAGAACAGGCAGTACCTGTACTTAATTATTATTGCCTTGGGTTATGAAGGTTCTGGTCTTTGGTTTGAAGTATTCACTGTTTTCATTGGTTTGGACTTTGTAAGGTTGTGTTTTATTGGTTCAGTATTTTTCCCTCCAAAAAGTTGTTGTTCGTTATGGTCATTCTTTGTCCAGTATTTGTCCAGAGAGGGTTGTATTTACCAAGTTTTATAATTACGACTTTCTGACATTGACAGAGACAATACTTTTCTCTATTAAGGTAAGATAACATTTTTATACTAATTTTAATATGATTTCTAATATTTGATTTAACTGTAAAATCTGTAATTTTGTTAAGTTAATTCCATAGCACTAGCACAGTCAGAATCTGATTTGAGAGTCAGTATTTAAGGAGTAACTGTTTTATTGAAAGTATTTTTTATTTTATATATATCTACTAGATGTTTTTATGATGATAGGTTTACTTATGTAAACTATGATAATTTGTAGTTTTATGATCTGGACATACGTGTACAGTGAGCCATATTGTGACTACAATGAATGGGAGAGGCTCAGTCCCATAGATTGGTATGATATTTATGATATTAATGTTTTTATATATTTTATGACAATCCTGAAATAGTAAAGTCTGTGTAGACATTATTGCAGCATATACATCAGTTTTTGTCGTATATATGTTTTTATATTTTTCAAAAAGTAATATTAAAGGGGGCATTGATTGTATGTAAATCATGTACAGAGTTACCTCCCTTTATGCAGCGTATCTGTTAACCGCAGATTGTAATTACTATATTGATACGGATATATCAGAATATTTTATGCTCTGTATTTATTATTTGTTATTATGATTTTTCAGGGCATTATTCCAAATTCCTTCATTGTTCCATTATTCCAGCTATCCTATGTGTTCATCTGTGAATGTAATAAATGGAGATGTCAGTAGAACCCTGAAACGGACTTATTTATATTTCCATGCTCCAGATTTATAATAAGACACCGTTACAACATAATCAGATAATATTGCTTTTATTTATAATATCCTGTGGGGCACCCCTTCATATTTTTCTTTGGGTTATTTCCCTTTTATCTCTCCTTGGTAAAATGTAAACTATAGGGCTATGTGTGTTCTACGAAAAATAGAACTGCGGAAATTTCAATCCTCTTCGACCATTTGTGAATGATTGTTTTAAAAAAAACAGTTTAATGCATAGAAAGGCTCATATTGAGTTTAACATTATTGCTGAAGGATACATACACTAATACAAAGTCATGATTGAGATGAACACGGATCGAGTGAAACATTTCAAAGTGTTGGTGTAATTACCAACCTGTCCCAGTAATAGCTCTCCTGTGATCAGATATTTCTGACTTAGATTTGGAGAAAATGTTATGCCACTTTTTCTCCACCCCTGAAGCTGTCCTAGCTGGTCCAACACCCATTGCAGCCAGTGTTTGCGCAATGCTTTGCCATGTCCGATTTTTCATGTCTGATGTCAATAATGGTCCTAGTTTCCCTCTCAGAATATGTTTATTTTCATCTACCAAGTTAGTTAAGGCAAGGGTTTCGTCAGCATTCCAATTGGGCTTCCTTTTCGTCTGCGATTCCATTTTGGCGTTTTTCCCGACTGCTAATTTTACGTCAAACTTGTTGAATTTATTATCTCTTTCACAAAAGAGCGCGTTTGTTGTAACAAAAAGTACGGCAAATTGCTAGTGTTGTCATAGAGCTTCGACTTAAGTATGCCATCTTTCTTAGAGTAAAACTTAGCTAAGAATTGTGCTTAGAACTTTTATGAATTACAACTTAAGATTTTTTCTTAGCTAAGTTTTTTTTAGCACTTAAGTAAAACTTTTAAGAAAAATCTAAGAGTGTTTATGAATCCCGCTCCTGATATTTGATTGCATTCTGTATAATCCATTATATCATATATCAATCTAATATTTTTTCCAATATATCTTCTTTTTAAAAATCCACTTTAGTAGTTATTACGGGCCTAGATAGGGAGGTCAACTGAGTGCACTTTTTTTTTTACCCCTCCCCTAGTTCTAAAAATAGACCTCTGGATGGGTCTAAAAATAGACCTGGATGGGTGTGTTTAGTGCACTTTTGTCCCCCAGAGTTCTAAAAATAGACCAGGGATGGGTGTAAAAATAGCTACACCTGGGGGGGGGGGATCTAAAAATAGACCCAGAATTGATTCTAAAAATAGACCCAGAATTGATTCTAAAAATAGACCCAGAATTCATTCTAGAGTGTAAAAAAAAAAAACAAAACAAAAAGGATTTTTGAAATATTTATATCATTTAAAGAACAATAATAACAAAAAACACAGATCACCTTCTTTGGATTTTTGCTTTCAGTTTATCATTTATATTGGTATTTTCAAGTTTTCTTTTGTTACTCACTGTGTTAAGAGTCTTTTGTACATCATATAACATCACACAAGGAGTGCTTTTTTGTTTCTGAGTCTTTTTGTCGTGAGTTTTCACTAAGTGTTGATCTTCAATACACTTATTTCTGAGGGGTGGTGAGTCTTTTCTTGTCTGGTAAGAACGGTTTTTCATGTTCTTTTCCATCATGTTGACTTGCCCTTCTAATTTGGATAATCTTTCTTGTATTAAACCCATGCCCCTGTCCTTACTTGTTTTTTTGAAATCCTCCAGTAAATTAGCAATGTCATTCATTTGACTCCTCAGGATCCTCATATCTGTTTTGGTCATGAATTCTGGAATGTGATACATGTCCAAATCCATTCCAATGGGATCTTCTTTAAGGTCATTCACTATCCATTCCATATCTTCTTTGCTGATTAATTCTGGAAGATTCTCATCTGAAAAAAAAAAAAAACATCATGAAGATTTATCATTGCATGTATCCTATGTTTGCCTATTTTTTTTTAAAAAATACTAATTCAAAGACAGATGGTATGTTATGTGTTTTACATACCTTTTTTCCTCATCTCTTCTTTGGGTTCAGGAATGAGGTAGACCGCTAAATCCAATGCAATAGAATCTTTAACATCATTGACAATCCATTCCATATCTTCTTTGCTCATCAATTCTGGAAGAGTCTCAGATGAAATATCTTCTTTGGTGATGGGTTCAGGAATGTACTGATACATGTCCAAATCCATTCCAATGGGATCTTTAATCTCATTTATCATCCATTCAAAATCTTCCATGCTGATCAGTTCTGTAAGATTCTGCTCTGAAACATCATTAGGATTCATCATCATTGACTTGTGTGTCCTATATCTATTCTCTCTGCCAAAAAAAAAAGTATTCACTGAAAGACTGATGCTCTAACTGACTTCACTCTTGAGTTTATATACCTTTTTTTAGTTAAGGGTCTCGTGCAAAAAGCACGAGATGAAATTCTTAAAACACCTGCACAGGTGCTCATGTACTTAATCTTGGCATCGATTCAAGTCTAATATTTTTTTTACTATAATAATATATATTGAGCACGAGATTCGATTCTTAAAACACCTGCACAGCTACTCATGTACTTAATCTACTGTACTTAATTGTTACTATATATATATTGAGCACGAGATCCAATTCTTAAAACACCTGCACAGAGGGTCCTGTACCTAATCTTGGGTGGGTCTAAAAATAGATAGACCTGATGTGTGTATAAATACCGACGCTGGTCAGCTGTTAACTGTCATTCTTTAGCTATCTGATTTACTAGGGACCAGAGACGATGGCTGAGGAATTCCACGAAGATTTATTTCTTATTCCCGGAATCGAACTAGTCTGTTACTACTCGGTAAGAAGAATTTCTGATGGGGAGGAATTGGTGAGATGCCCCATGATTCGAGTTCAGCTTAGTACCGACACAAAAGCAAGAAGAAGATATATTACCCCAGAGGAATTCCACGAAGATTTATTTCTTATTCCCGGAATCGAACTAGTCTCTTACTACTCTTTAAGAAGAATTTCTGATGGGAAGGAATTGGTGAGATGCCCTATGATGCGAGTTCAGCTTAGTACCGACACAAAAGCAAGAAGAAGATCTTTGACCCCATTTGGTAGGCCAGAGCAGACCAGATCATCATCGCCTCCACCCCCCGAAGATCAGGGGAAAAAAAAATAACGGATCTATTAAAAAAAAAATTTCAAAAAAGGAGAATTCAATACTTGGAACAATTGTTAAACAAAACAAATAAAAGAATGAAAAAGACACTAAGCTTTTTTTTTGTTATTATTTCTATACAAATATGACGTCATCATATGTATGAGTTGTAGACGCTGAGATGTTTTTTTTTTTGTCTTTTTAATAAAATATAGACTTTCTCATTGGAAATAAAGTGTATACAAATTGTTTTTAAACCAATCGGATTCTATTCATCTTAAAAATTTTATCTTAAAAGGTCAGGATTGAAAAGAATCTTATATTCCCTATACAAGTCTATACATTTAGACGCTGAGATGTTTTGGTCTTTTTTTTTATAAAAATCTAGACTTTCCCATTGGAAATAAAGTAGATACCAATTGTTTTTATAAGTTTCCGATGGTATTCATGTCAAAATTTTCATCATCAAAGATCAGGATTGAAAAGAATCGTATAAGCTCTATACAAGTCTATACAGTGATTTTCTGAAAATGGCTGACCTTTGACCTCCCTTGTGTTTATGTTTAGACCGACGCTAAGTTTATTTCTACACTTGTAAGGATTCTTTTAATTTAAAAACCCTCTCGACACTTTTCCTTAGGTTCGATCTTAGGATAGACATTAAGTTTTCTTGGTGTCACACTTTTAAAAGTTTAAAACTCCTTATTTTAGGTATTCAGGTCAGTCAAGGTTAAGCCTTCGGTTCGGCATGAATCAGTCTGTTCTAAACAACGCAGAAATGTCATGTATGAAAAATACTGTGAAATCATCCTCAAAACTTACCTTCGTTCTTTCACTAGAAGGTTTGAATGGATATATCATTCCATAATAACTAATTTACTCCAATAGAGGTATTCACAAACACAAAATAACACAAATTTGAATTCTCCATGATTTTTTGAGCTCTGTTTCATCCGGGCTTTTAAGGTGCTCTCTTTTCGGGTCGCGCTGTGTGTATAAATACCGACGCTCGTCAGCTGTTAACTGTCATTCGTTACTAGCTTATTCCAGCGACACTTACGATGGCTTCCCTGTTCCATGAGAACATTTGGATTCAACGGGGCGTAGAAGTAATTTTACAGATGGTAGTGAGGGACCAGAGAACGGGAGAAGAGTTTGCTGTCCTCAACATGGGAAGAGTCAGAGTGGGTGATGTTGCCAGCTTTTCCAGCCGGAGATCCAGACACACTCCATATTCCAGGCACAGTCCCTACAGGAGACCAACACCAGCAGATTACCCTGACCCAATATACCATCCGCGGCCGGAAGAGGAAGGACGAAACTTTCAACTACCAGATTCTCCAGAATCCCCCCCCCTTCGTCACCAGCAGCAGGGGTAAGAATCCAGCAGCTCCTCAACGCTGCAGTTCCACCATCACCACAGCCGCAGGACCGGGCCGTAATCCAGGGTTGTATCCCCAGGTGGGGGATACAAGCACCCGTAGCGGAGGGGTATTGTGTGCTCTGCTTATGTGACGGTGAACAAAGTAATTTCTTCTGCGGCCGATGCCTGCAGAGGCCTGCGTGTTATCTCTGTGCAGCGCGACTAATCGACAGAGAAGGCTGTCCCCTCTGCCGGTATGGCTGCCCAGAGCCAGCCCCTGTGCCTGCGCCCCCCACATCACCACCTCCACCACCACCGAGGAGAACTCTCTCCCAGAGGAGAGAGTTTGGGGAGTACAGCCGCCAGGCTGAGACAGGGATTTCAACAGGCCGAGGCCGACGTCCCAGGGAGTAAACCCTGTAGAAAAAAAAAACAACAACGGTCCTTTTAAGGACCAACCAGGGAGTAAACCCTATAAAAAATCAACCAACGGCCCTTTTAAGGGCCACTTTAATGATTCGAAAAGATACCTTTTTTGATACACAGTTGATTACAAAAGAAACGTCTCATAAAAAAAACACTCAAGGGGTCACGGTTGTTTTAAAAATTAAAATTAAATTAATTTTATTAACATTAATTTTTTAAAAAAAAAGAAATAAGAAATTTTTTTTTAAAATTTTTTTTAAATTTTATTTTATGAATATAGAACTCTTATTTTTTTTAATGAAAGATATTTATGAACACCTAATGATTTTTTATTTATCACATAAAACACTTATAATAAAACAGCAAGTCAGTTAGAAAAAAAAAAGGCTACTCATTGTGATGTCATCAGTCCCTCTAGAAAGAATAACAACAAGTATATATTTTTCTTTTTTATTTATTTGTGAGAACAACAACAAACAACAATAATAACAACAATAACAATTTTTTTTTTACAATACATTTTGATAGAAACATTGACAAGTTTGTCCATGACCCGTTAGTCTTTTATGATAAGTGTCTTTAAACCATTGAGCTACATAATGATCTCTTTGTAAAGCTGTAGGATGGTCAAAGGGAAATAACCATTCATCTGCTTTGATTTTCTTCATATGTCTTTGATGTAAATAATACACACAATATTGTCCACACACATCGGTATTCCAATCTTGATATCGATACGGATTATAAATCCATTGATGACCATGACCCTGAATAAAATCTTGAATTTCTTTTTGTAAGGGAGGAAATCCATAAGAATCAAAATATTCTACCACTGGACTGCTTACATATAAACACACCCAATGTTCTCCAGGTTGATCTTGAGGATCTGTGTTGACTACAATGGCTTTTTCTCCAAATTTTAATTGATCTGGTAATAAATCTAAAGGATACACTCCACCAAACGAACTCTTTAATTCTCTAGATAACACTTCTCTCAACTGTCCTGTATCCATTAGTAATCAATGCTCACTTCTCTCTGTTTGTTGATTTCTAAGAGGTTATCAAATTCTGCATACACCACACAATTTAAAGTGGTAGCCGTATTGTTCGTAAATTGGACTTCTACTCTTAAATTTCCTGTTTCTATGAGATGGAATTTATCCGATTGGGCCTCTTGATCTTTCGTGAAATCCCAGCCCCATAAAGTGTATCCGTTTTTATACTCTTCTAAGGTGATGTCCGGAGCCCAATCTTCTCCTAATTTTCCCAAAGCTTGATACATACTCAGATAAGATCTCAGATATAAATCTTCATTAAAATTAGGTTCGAAACAACGAGTCATCATGGTCTCTCCATTGATACTAACATCTAATTTTTTAATCCCAAAATTTTGAAAATTAAAGGGATTTTTAGTTTTATCTCCATTAAAAGCTGCATTCTCCACAAACCCTAAAATGAGCCTTTTTGGCATCTGGCCTTGAAACAGATGATCCGTAATCTTAGATTGAGTTCCTGTAGGTATGGTAAAACTTTTGACTTCCACTCTTCTTAATGGATATTTGGCTCTGTGAGTATTCAAAGTTTGATTGATGTGATTCATTAAAGTAGGGGAAGGTTTCACTTTTCTCACCCACAAGACCATACTTAATATTTTGACTTTTCCCGTATTGGCTTGAGCTGTCATCATGTAGAAATCAGGTCTAGCTCGATTAAATCTCAAACGGACGTCAACTCCATTCGGTAGAAATCGATCTTGTTGAAACAAATCCAGATGTAAACGATCCAACAAAGTAATTTTCTTACTAGCATCTATGGCTTCATGACGTTTTCTGTATCCTTCGTTTTTAGAATTGGCTGGGTATGCTGGGATGATGGGTTTGTTAATGGTCACAGTATTAGCGTTGGAAACATTAAATGTCTGATTAGCATCCACATCAAGAGCTGCTAGCCCTCTTTCGTCCATGTGTCCTGCTGTATCTTTTTCCCATAGACTACAAGCTTTCATTTGTGTGGCTAAAGTTCTGGGTTTGTAAGACAGTAATTTCTCCAGATAAGCTTTGTAAGGATAAGTATCGGTCCCTGGAGTGATTATTTTTCCATTGACATTGACATCGATTTCCGTAAACAAGGAATGTAAGATATTATTCACTGGGGCTGTTTTAGCAGGATCTCCAGCCAGATCACTTCCATCATTTTGGACAAATTGACATACCATTTGAAGATAAGTTTGAGATAAATCTAGATATTGATCTCCTTGTCCTTTAATTTCAAATTCGATCGGAGCTGTCTCGGAATCTAAAGTACTAGAAATAGGGTAATATTCTTCCCATTTGGACTCTTCTAAAGCAATATTAGTGGGAGGGACTTGGAACAATTGTAAATTGTCCATCCCACAGGCACAGGAATCGGGTTGTAACATGATGTCTGTCTACTAAGATTGATTTTTCACAAATGAAACTCTTCTCCCTCACACTCCTCTATTTATAGTCTCTCAGTCAAAGACATCTAAAGACCTTGTTTTCTTCTTCACTGGGGCTGTTAATGGTACATTACCTCCTTGATTTTTTCTTTTTCTCTTAGGACCTCCTCTAGCCAACAGAACTCTTTCTGTCTGTTTTATTTTTCTTTTCTTACTATCTCCTAGATTCATTTTTTGTTTCACCATTCCCGAAGTATTTTTCAGGGCTTGTATTCCATGAGTTTTGATAGCATCTTTTAAAGATCTCTTATTTTCTAACACATCTAACCCCGTTCTAGCAGCAGCGGTCAAGGCATGTTTAGCTCCCGTTTTCAGTAAATCTGTAAAAAATCCTTCCCCTCTTTGATGGTTTTTTGGGGGTGGATAATAATAAGCTGGTGGGGGTGGGGGTGGTTGCTGTTGACCCCCTCCTAATATTCCACCTAATAGATTACTGACTAGTGGAGCTGCTAATTTTAACACCGGAGCTAAAAGACCAAACCCGTGTCCTTTTTGTCTTAATAAACCTTTATGATAAGTCCAACCGTGTCCTCTGTGTCTTAATATTCCTGGATGATACTGCATGGTGATCACTGTTCTTAAAAACTGACTTTTCTGCACTCTGAGGACTTCCTTTTATACCCCTTTTTTTTTTTTAGGGCTGAATACAATATAAACAGCATACCAGACAAACCATGACTCCCAATAGGATGTAACAAAAAAGCTGTACACTCATCTCAGTACACTTTTCTAAAATGAAGTTTGACTAGAGTTTTTCCACTTAAAAAGGGCATGGGTTTTCCTAAAGGTGTCATGATGTGTATCTCAATGGTATCAAAATGTTTTTTACTCAAAGGGAGATATTCCGCACGGATGGGTTCCCATTTACATTGATTGTCTTTGTGTTCAAATTGACAAGGGACCACTCTTAATAATTTCAAGGCATTCGATCCTACGGTCTGGGGTTGAATCAGATCACAATACACATACATGGATTTTAAATTTCGATATAAATCTACAGTGTCTGGAGCCAGATAACTGATATTAATCCATTTGGTCATGTCTTCTGTCCAATTTTCCGGGACTAATTTAGAATCATGAAATCCTAATTTATAAGCCAGACTTAAGGGAAGACGTACAAAGATGGGAATTTGACGTAAATGAGTGACATAATTCACTCGATTGAAATCCTTCCGATAATTAAATTTCATCTCAATTTTTGAGGGTTTTTCTTCTTCTTCTTTCAGGTCTTGTATCACTGTCTTTAAGCTCTGTTTTAAATTTCCATACACATCATCATCGTCATCACTTCCTTGATCTGTGGGTTTTTTTTTCTCGGTCCATTTGTGATACTTTTTCCAGATTTTTTTCATGGTCTGTACTAAACCTTCATTGATTTCTGCCAGGATAGCTGTAGGGTTAGGATAAGGTCCCGGTCTAAATCGAAGTCGATACAAATTCAATTTCTCTTTAGGATCATAAGTACCGATTAACCAATAAGCTTTACTCCAATCTACTAAAAGCTGGGTTTGTTGAAAAGTAATGGGAGTACTTTTCAATAATTGAAACCGTCCCCACTGGTACTTATCGGGGTCCTCGAGATCCAGTTTCTCAGAGGGTGAAACGCCTTTAAAAAAAGGTGGAACTTTTTCCACTATACACACTTCTATATATGATTCATCCTGACTTATATTTTCTATACTACAAGGATAAATCATTTCGGTTAATGCTACTTCCCATTGACCATCCGTTAAATCCACAGATTGTGGTAATAAAGTTTTAAATTGAGCGGTCGTATTCCCCGGAAAAGATTGCATGGAGCTATCACTAGGTAATGTCATGTAAAAACTACTGTTCTCAGCCATGTTCAGTAAGAGACTGAGAGATATTTACTTCTGACCTTTCTATTTATAACAAACAATATTTCTTTTTGTTTTAAACAAATTTTTTATTTTGGATATATTTACACATCTTCTGTCATGGAAATCACTTTTTGAAACACCTCAGCTTCGTCTTCCTGTTCCATCTGGTCTTTAATCTTTGAAAAAGGAATGCGACAGTACAGGTAGTTTATACGGCCGTAATGGATTGGAATCCCCAGTTGATCTTTTTTCTGCTTCCGGTGGAATAAATCACGAAGACAGTCTTCTAAATTCCACCACCAGTTACTTTCTTCCAGAACAAAGGGAGTCTGAAGATTACCATGACCCGTGATCGCCCATTTGTATTCATAATAGCAGTCCTTCATTCTCACCCTCACTTTAGAAGCTTTAGGATGTAAGAATTTCACTCTTTTTTCCATCCACACATCATGAATAGAATGTCCTGGATGGGTTTCAAAGAAATCCAGGATCGCTCCTACTTTAGTTTTCATCCAGGGTCCCTCCTTGTCAATACATCCAAATAAACTCTGACAAGACCAACGATACTCCATCCTTAACTATTGTTATGCTCTCTTAAAAGAATGACAGATTTTTTGTTTTTTAAAACAAAATATCCCTTTATTTATACCCTTTGTGTATCTATTTTTAGTAAATATACTTAGCACGAGATCTAATTCTTAAAACACCTGCAGAAGAAGAAGAAGGATACTAATTTTAGACCCCCTTTTTTTTTGGTTACTATAATTAGAGCACGAGATCTGATTCTTAAAACACCTGTAAAAAAAAAACTTTTTTTTGGCTAAGTCAAGCTACTCCTTGTGACATCATACTCATTGTGAGGTCATAGAAAGAAAAAGAATAAGAGATTTGTGTTTCTATCATTTTTATTCATAACAAGAACAAATAATAACAAACATCATTCAGAATAACAAACATATTTATTCATAACAATAACAAACATTCAAAAAAACTAGGTTACTGTTTGTGTATTTGTAGTCTTTTTAGGGGTATGATGCATCATCGTAGGACTAGGCATAATGTATCCTACGGAAGAACTCACACAGACCATCCAATATTCTCGATTAGTATCATGTAAAGCTAACATGACCACACTGGTAATGATAAGAGATACACAAATGAATAATTGGGCGAAATAAACAATTTCTTCTCGAGGCACATTCTCTCCACAAAATTTCCAATGAGGAGTTATTGAATGAGATCCGTTTGGGGAATCCATGAATCGAAACTAGGAGGGTATCCTTTCCACCGCACTTTGACTTCTTGAATGATTTTTTTCCCTACACGTCGCTTTTTATACCCCAAGATTTCTTCTACTTCGTACACATCATCTTTTTTATTAATCTGTTGTAATTCTTTCTCGTAAAAAGTGCCTTCTAATTCCTCACCATGATCATCTTGGATTTTATACACATAAGGATATCTTCCAGGCACTCTTTTAGAAATGGTAAACAATTCCGTAGTCCAATTGGGTAAATATCCTTTTTCAAAAGTGCGTTTAGCTTTACTAATGCGGACCCGATCTCCTTGTTTAAATTGAGGTTTTTTAGGGAATGTTTGAGATTTTTCCCCATATAAAGTTTTCCAGACTTTTAATACATTTGAAGCATTCACTTGAGCTGGTGCTCTTTTAATACTTCGATGATAAGAATGATTGTAAGCATATACTAAATCCGGTAAGACGTCTAAATATCGTCTGGTTTTATGACGAGTGAAATAACGCCACATGCGTGCTTTGAGGGTTCTTTGAAATCGTTCCACGATACTGGCTTTAGTGTCCGTATTACGAGTGGTAAAAAAATGAATGGATTTAAAAGCTTGTAAGAATTCTTTATTGGTAAATTCTTTGCCTTGATCAGATTGAATGCGGATGGGACGTCGACCGTCTTGTTGAAAAATCTCTCGTAATCCTCGAATCATTTCCTTTCCCGTTTTCTGTTTTAAAGGCACTACCCAGGCATATTTAGATAAGACGTCAATGGCACACAATAAAAAAGTATATCCGTCATTGTGTTTCTTTAAACTGGACACATCTGCTAAATCTAATTGCCATTGTTCATCTATATCGGTCACTCTAGTTTGTTGTCTCCGGAATTTTCTTTGAATGGGTTTATGTAAAGTATAAGTATCTTGCTCTTTTAACCATTCTCGAATCTTTTTCAGGGAAATCTTATGTCCCAGACTTCTGACCTGACGATACAAAGCTTGTAGTCCTCCGTACCCTCTTTTAGGATCATAATAAATCTCTTTTAAAATATCTTCCACTGGTTTCTTTTTCATTTCTTCTTAGGTAAAGGAAGCCAATTTTCTTCAATTTTTGCTAATTTCTTTTCTTCTTCTTCGAGTTTGGTTTTTAATTTCTGTCGAGCTAAAGGACTATATCTGGATCCTACCCTTGTCCCTACAGGAGTTGAAATGGGTTTTTTAATGACGGTTCCTGGATCTTCTATAGGACTACTTACTGGAGTGTCTAAAAAGGAAGAAAATCCACTATCGTCTCTTTCTTGACTTTTAGGAGTACTGATTTTTCCAGGTTTCTGCATGGCTTTTATAAGGTTTCCATTACTCAGGTATTCCAGAGGAGTACGGGTCTCTTTTAAAGCTTGAGCAAATTGTTCTAATCCTGTAGGAACCGGATGATTTTTCAGAGTATGAGATCTCATACTATCAGCCATTAAATCCACAATGTTAGAATTGACAACTTTTTGACCTCGATAATTAATTTCACCTTCTTTATTCCAAGTTAACACTTTAGGGTTTTTCTTTAAATGATTTAATAATAATCCAGCTTTTCTTTTCATGTTTTTATTGACGGTTTCAAGAATTTCATCGTCAATCTCAGCTGGGGCTGCTGGTGATCCTGTTGCTGCTTCTGCTGGGGCAGGTGGAACTGGTCCTGCTGCTGGAGCTGCTGCTGCTGCTGGAGCTCCTGCTGCTGCTGCTGCTGCTGCTGGTTGAGCTGATGGTTGAGCTAATGGAGTTTTTGTAGGTTGTTGTCTAGCTTTTTCTAAATAATTTCTATAGCGATGAAGTTCTTGACCATATTAAGCGACTTTTTCTTCTGGGGTTAAATCTTCACGTCTTGTAATGTCCTCTAATTCCTGACCTAAACTGAGAGTAGATTGAAATTCGGGAGGTTTCGGTAATTTTCCTTTAAGTTCATTCAGTAAGACTTCAGGAACTAATACCATTTTACGACTCATTTTTTTACCCTAGGAGAGATGCTGCTCCTATAAGTAAAGGACCGAGTAAAAGAGGGAAGAGGCCTCCTTTTTGCTGGACTAACAAAGCTCGTCTTTTCTGAATAGATTGAGGTTGAATTAGTCTCCATAAGATGTGTTTCTTTGGAGCTAGTTTTCGTTTCTGAACCGAACTGAGAGGTAACACTCCTTTTAATAGGTTGTACACAATCTCACAAATCTTCAGGATACAATCTCCAGAACAATGTTTTAAAATACTTGTCTTTAAGGGTGAAGAATAATGAGGATTAGATAACACTCTTAAAAGAGCCCCATGAGATTTTAATCTTGTAGAACAACAAGTCTTCTTCTTCTTCTTCTTCTTAGCCATCCTTTTCAAATAATGAAGAGGTGTCCCTCACTGTGTCCTCCTTTTATACTCTTTTTAAGGAGGAGGAGCATACATGCCATGTTTGTCTTTCTCATGTTTATCTCTATTTTTTTCGGTGACATAGATTTTGGAACAATATCGGCATTTATATCTCATTCCTTTTGGAAGTTTAGGTGTAGAAGCAGATAAAGGTTGAAAGCGGGCTATTTTAGGAGTCTGTATGGGTACTTTAATTCCAGGAGAAGGAATTCCTACATTAACTTGAGGAAATAAATCCGGGGCTCTTTGACTGCCTATGGGTGCCATAGCACGATCCATTCTCATTTCAGCTTGTTTCTTTAATAACTCTCCAATAGTTTTTTGTCTTTGTTCTTTATAATACTGATTGATTTCGTTTCTTAGCCTTTCAGGCATAGCTTTACGTTGAGCTGGAGTTTTTGGAGTCGTTTTTTTTCTTTCTAACACCAGTAGGGGTTTTTCTTTGAGCAGCAGTTTTTCTCTTTTGAGTAGGTTTTTTCTTCTTCTTTCTGCTCTTTTGAGCCACTCCTCCTACTCGGACCATCCAGTCGGGAAACACTCTTTGATTCTTATTATTGACTCTTACAACTACACTTTTCAAACGACGAGCACGTCGTTTTTTAGGGGTATTCCATTTAAATAAATGACGAATGATGACTCCTCCTAAAAATCCTGCTCCGCCACGTTTTAAAATAGCTTTTTTTCTGTCTTCCTCAGTAGCTGATTTATCAGCTATGATACCTAAATCTTGACGATGATGATCAATAAATCTCTGAGTCTGTTTATTAATGGGTAATACTCCTTTCATTAAATTTCGAGCTCCCATAGCAAACCAATTCAATAAGGCTTTACGCCCTAATTCAATTAAATGAGCTCGCTAAGCAGGATCTTTTTCCCACTGTAAACGTCTTAAAGTTTTCACTAATTTACTCTTGGCTGATGGTGCCATGATCAGAGTTGAATGATAAATGACAAGGGTGAGGATGATACATTTTTATTCATACTCTTGAGGCATGTGTATAGTTAACAAATCAAACAATCGACTTCTCAATCTGTATTCGTCTGGGGTGTGTGGACTCAAATCCACCAAGAGATACCCATGAGGAACATTGGTAGCTTCTTGATAAGCGGACATCAAATGAGGTAGAGCTAACTGACGACTCAAGACACTGATTTGAGATTTGTCTCTGGGATTTTTAAACAAGACTAAATAATGAGCATTCAAACTAATGGTGCGATGTGATGCTGCCCTATCAAATAAATTCTGAGTGATGTAAATCACACTGGTATTCCGATGATGAGCTTTACGGGTAAACCAATCCACGATCGATTCAATGGCTTTTCCTCCCATCATGTCGTCAAAAATGAGTAAGTGTGGTATATTTAAATTAGCCACTAATTTCTCATCGTCTTCGGGAATATTTCGAATGAAAAACACCCGATCTCTTAGAGAAGTGTAAGCAGGTTGCCATTCCCGATAACACCACACAATTTTTTGTGGCAGGGGGGTAATCCAATGTAAATTTTCTACTAATTTCTTGACAAATTCCGTTTTGCCTGATTTAGAAGGTCCTGCTACCACCATGGTAAATTCATGTTTTAAAAGAAAAGAGGGGAGAGGTGTCTCCTCATGTTGCATGATGACAAATGAAGACAAAGGTAGTTTCAATGCTTTATTTATAGTTAATAACAAACATGAAATACAGTCATTGAATTCATAAACACATTTTTTTTTTTAATAACCATAAGGTAAAGTGTTATAATTTTTCAAGATCTGTCTCTTGTCATAGACAATTCTATACTTTTTATCTAAAGGTACTGTCTTGACTTGATGATCTCGGGTCCTCTGTATTTTATAAGGATAAGACACTGTGACTTCATCTATTTCTTTCTTGAGCATTTTTTCTAAAGTCTCTAAGGATACGATATTAGAAGCCCTAAAATTGAGAGTTAATCCTTTGACTTTAAGGATGGAATTTCCCTTGGAGGTAAGGTAAGCATAATTTTTGGGACCTCCCGACATGAATTTAATGATGTGATCCCCGTCTAATTCATCGGTCCATTCTCCTAAACTGTTGCCAAGGGTCGGATTGAATTGTCCTTCCTTATGTTGGTACACGATACTATCCGTATCGAAATAAAGGACCCGATCTCCCAAAGGTTGTAAAGTCTCGTAGAGATGTAATCGAGCATAAGCGGTAGTAAAACAGGCCAGTATTACATTTCCAAAGGGACATTCTTCTACAAATTCCTGTTTGTCTTGATAATTCACTAACATCATGTCTAATTCAGGCTTCTCTTTATTTTCTAAGAGTTGGATCCCTTTAATCTCTTTGGTCAAATCTTGTAAGAGTTGATGTAATTTCTCTTCTTCATCCAAGTATTCTGTTTTCGGTAATAACAGACGTTGAGCAAATTTTCCCCACAGACAATTTAAAAAGAGTTTGGCTATCGTTCTTAGCACTGGATTTTTTTCGATACTTAACCAATCCATTCTAATTCCTTCTTTTTCTAACACTTGACGAATGTAATTTAGTTGCTGTTCTTCCGTCTGACACTCGGGTGGGAATCCAGACGCTTCTTGTTTGATCTTTAAAAAAGTATCGATGTAAGGTCTGAATAAATCTGTAGTGCTTTCTGGAAAATGCCAAACTTCGTAAATCTGCTCTAAAGTATACCCCATGTCCAAGGCTTTGTGTAATTCGGTCGTCACCCAGGTACCTGTGAGACTGCGTTCCTGGGAATTGTGATCACATCGATGTCTAGGGTCCTGTTGTTCTGCACAAGTTCGACATAAGGGAAATAATAACTTGCCTCCAGTGCGATAAGGTAAAACCGGGTGATAGAGACCTCGAGGTGGTAAGACCCGACAGTGAACCAGTCCGAAATAAGATCGGACATCTTGGAATTGATCGGTAATGATCTGAGGATGCCCTACAGGAAAAGGTCTGTGTTTTAACACGTAAGGGTACAGAGAACACACGTCTATGTATCTCATATCTCCTTCCTCACAATATAATTTAGTCGCATTGGTCCGACCTCCGTACAAAGCCTCTCGGGGGTTTAAAGGATCGGGTATGTTTAGGGCTGATAAATAATTCTGTAAAACCTTGTCTCCTTGCACTTGTTCATCGAATTCGTGTTCCCAGAGAGAGGTGACATTGTACCCCATTTGCTCTAAGACCGATTTCCTTCTTAAAGTTTCTTCATGTAATTGTTGGTAAGTATATTGAGTCCGGTGAGGATGAGTTTCGGTCTGTAGCTTGGGATAGCAGGTGGGACATCCGTGCCAATAACATCCGTAAAATTCGTAGACGGTGCAAGTATCTTTCTGGTATCCGTCTACAGTATAATTTCCGATCTTGAGTTCTCCTCCGTTTCTCGCATGTTGGATGTGAGATCCGCTTCTTTGACTCAACCAGGTTAACCATCGACAGGCTTTGGCCGAATATTGACGAGCAGGTTGATATCCCAGGTTAGGAATGATGGCAATGGTGTCTTCGGGCATGAATCCTCGACGGTAAGCTAAATTGGCTGCACTGGCAAAAGTGATAGATTCCTGAAAGGGATCTACATTGACCAAACTCTTGAGGGTGGATCTAAACTGAGCACAACATCGTCGTAAAATATCGACGTCGGAAATACAATACTCTAAAAATTCCTTCTGGAAATCAAACACTTTTCCGGCTTGTTGGTCGTACCATTGAAAAAATGCTTGTCGTCCGATAATAGTCATGTCGTCCGGATTGTAGTAAGCTGCCGGTGGATAAGGTCCCACGTAATTCTGGTTCTGTACCGTATTGAAAAAGTGAGGGAAATACCCTTTTTTCAGTTCGGTGAATCCGAAAGCGGAAGGCATCTTGGACAGAGAAAAAGGTAAAAAATTATAAGAATCGATGAATTTCAATCCACAGATTTCCATGCATAAGATTTTACTCCCGTTCTGGATGACGGTGGGTTTAATGCAAGCAGAATGCACCAGGTGATTTAAAATGAACTGTCCGTCGTATCCTTTGAAATTGTGAGCAATGACGATGGCCTGGTCGTGTAAAAAACCAGATTGGTTATTCCCTTTGGGGGTGGTTTGTAATAACCAGTCCATGAAGTCTTTTAAAGTATTTGATCCTTGAAACACATGTTGACGGGGTCCCATGTGTTGACAATGAGGACAAGGATCCTCAATGGGTAAATGCCCGCAATGTTGACAGACCCGATGTGCCACACATAAATTAGGGACGTGAATACCGTTTTCCTGCATACATTCGAAATCGAAATAAATGTAAAACTGTAATGTCTCTTTTCCTTTCTTCTTCTTTTTGGGAGGTTTCTGTTGAACGTAGCACTGATGATCATTTTCTACGATTTTCTTACAGATCTTACATTGTTTCCGTCCTCCGCATAAGTGATGAAGGAGTAATCTTTTATGCATCCATTTCTCACATTGCTGGCATCGTCCCATTAAATTGCAGATGGATGTGGTCGTATTTTTACTATAAGGTCGTAAATGATTTTCATAACAACCTCTATTCTTAAAAAATCCTTGGCAATGAGGACATGTAATCTGGCTCCCGTCATCAGGACATGGAGGGTAAGATAAACAAAAATCACATCGAAAAGGACATTTGGATCGATGGTCTGTGATGTTTCTGTACCCCACATCACAATGATCACAATAATATTGACATCCTGTGATACCAGGCATGGATAAAATGGCATGATAATGATGATCTTCTAACAAAATGTTTAAAAAAATTCCGTCTCCGTAGCCTTTGTAAATGGGGTCAAAAATGAGTTTAGAGGAGGAGGTAGACTTGATCTGAAATATTTTCAGTCGATATTGAGGATATAACACTTGTTGTAATTTCGCCCATTCTTCAGGTCCACAAAACTGATGAATATCACAGCCGGCTTGTTCCATGAGAGTTATAGCTTCATTTTTCTGGTCATTAGCTCTTACATCACCCTTCCGCATACGTAGCCATTGTTTTTCCCATTTAACTAAACTCTCTGGATGTTCCGATTTTTGACTGTGTAACCGAGTGACGACAATAGCTCGAGCTAAACACATCTTATCCCAAGGATTGTCGATCTGAAGGATGCATCTTTTTCCTTTAAGAAAATTCTCCTTATTGACCATCAGGTGTTTGACTTTATTTCCACCACTTCCTTCTGGATATTTCACATGAAACATGTTAAATTCCATGGCACCGTCACCCAGTTTAAAATCTTTCTTGGATTGTTGGACGGCTTCTATGTTGTTTAAAATGACCTCCTCGTTCAAATGTTTACATTGCGTAAACTCGTAAGAAATGTCAGAATCCAGAGAAGGGTGACGTATGTTCAAACGTAAGTAATCGTTAGGATGACACTGCATTTCATATTTGACCGATTTTAACATGTCTCTAAATATTCGCCGAACAAAGCCTAGGTTTTCCTCCTCTGGAAATTCCTTAAAATTGATTTTGTAATTATTTTCTTGTGCTTTAAATTTTGGGGAATACTTGGTACCATCTTCTCTCACTTTATAATACTGAGAAATGGTCTTCGGTTTCCCTGGTGGTGAATGAGGTGATGGTAATGATGATGAACTGGATTGTTCTTCTTCTTCTTCAGGTATATTTTGTAAAGCCTGTACTTGTTGATGTCGATTAGCTTTCTGTATTCTCTGTAAGTACAAGGCATTTCTTTGCCTAAGATCTAATTCTTTCTCTGGTTTCTTTTCCATTTTTTTTTTCTTAAGTGTTGCTGTCTGAATATTGTTTTGACAACAGAATGAAATGAAAGTCAAAAGAAGAAGGTATTTATACCGTGGATGACGTCATAATGCAAAGGTAAAGGGAGTTTTTTTTGCATAGTGATGTTATATTTATAGTAACAAAGAGATAAAAAAAAACTAAGACTAAAAATAGATTTTGAGAAAAAAAAAGGTATATAAAGAGATAAAAACAACAAACTTTTCTCATTCTGGAAAAAAAAAGTTAGAAGTACAAAGATGGAGTTTCGTCGGTGTATTAACGATGATAAAGTGGGAGAATGGATAAAAATTGAACAAGAACCTATCCAGTATCGTTGGTGTATTAATGGTGATAAAGAGGGAGATTGGATGAAAAATGAAGAAGAAGCGATCCTGAATTACTATAACAGAAATCGAATATTTAATCCAAAATACCAAAAAAAAATTTGGTTGGAAAAAAGAGTGAAATTTGATCCTGAAGATTATGAGCAGAGAGAGGACCAATACTGTCTTAAGGAAAGGAAACATGGATATCATGGTTATCAAAGATACAAATGGGTGATCATAACTGATCATATTAATATGGTTCATCAAAGTGGCTGGAAATTTCAAATTCTAGATTGTTTTCATGAATTAGAACATAGAAGGAGACAAGGGCTTCTTCCAGAGAATTATACACTGTACATGCATTGTCGCATCCCTTTAATTCCAGATCCAGAGAAAGTGATTTGTGTTTGAGATGTATCAAGTTTTTTTTGTTATTATTGTTCTTTAAATGATATAAATATTTCAAAAATCCTTTTTGTTTTGTTTTTTTTTTTTACACTCTAGAATGAATTCTGGGTCTATTTTTAGAATCAATTCTGGGTCTATTTTTAGAATCAATTCTGGGTCT
The DNA here is from genome assembly GCF_033153115.1 of Saccostrea echinata. Lineage (NCBI taxonomy): Eukaryota > Metazoa > Mollusca > Bivalvia > Ostreida > Ostreidae > Saccostrea > Saccostrea echinata. The sequence goes on from NW_026889767.1 coordinate 5,908,933, forward strand.
ATTTTTAGATCCCCCCCCCCAGGTGTAGCTATTTTTACACCCATCCCTGGTCTATTTTTAGAACTCTGGGGGACAAAAGTGCACTAAACACACCCATCCAGGTCTATTTTTAGACCCATCCAGAGGTCTATTTTTAGAACTAGGGGAGGGGTAAAAAAAAAAAGTGCACTCAGTTGACCTCCCTATCTAGGCCCATAATAACTACTCACTTTGATCTGTATGCATTGATTTATTTAAGACTTGTTTTATTCGCTCAGCTGTACACCCAGATGCTAGTTTATAAATAACACTGAAAAGGCTAAGGGGCGCCATTTTTTTTTTTAATTCTCTTGGTTTTCCTGCTTTTGGTATGCAAGTAATAATTCCTAATCAATTCGCATCTGAAAATTCCATCGATTCATTAGCATTATTTATTGCCCTTGTCACAAATGCACCAATATTTTTCCAGAAAAACTTTAAAAAACTCACATGTAAATCCATCCGGTCCTGGAATTTTATCATTTTTCATATTTTTCAAAAAATATAAAACTTCTTTCGTTATTGGTCCCTCTAAACTTGCTGATTCCCTGTCACTTAGTCTGGGTATCTTATGATATTTTAATTAAGAAATAAGGTATCATTTTAAAACATCTGTTGGGATATAAATACGGGTTGGTCACGAGATCAAATTCAATAAAGCCCGAAGGGCTTTATGGTAAATTTGATTTCGTACCAACCCGTTTTATATCCCGATAGATGTTTTAAAATAATACCTTATTTCTTTTATTTACATTTGTGACTTATTCATATTTTATATTTGCCTGATTATAATCTTTAACGCGTGAAATGTTTTATTTTTCAAACTCAACGGCATGAGTTTGACCTATTGATTGCGCGTCGACCCTTTATGACGTCACTGAGATATTACGTCGAACATTTATGACGTGAGGAACCCGTGTTTATACGATATTGATACGCGTTGCTTTCAATAGTGATATATAAAAGAAAACATTTGCAAATGTAACTAGTGCTAATTGTAACGGGAACCGTTACAGATGTTCCCCAAACGGCTCCCCAAATCCCTTATGATGCCCCATTTTCTACAAGCTTAAATAAATTAGAGAATACTTTTGTAATATAGATGGACACTTTATTTTTAAGGGTATTTCATTGGAAAACTACTCCGATATAGCCATATGGGTATTAGCCAATCAAATTTCAGCGCATGTGCTTGCACATGTTTTCTACATTTTTCACTTTAATTTTCTTATAGTGTCTCACAATACATACAGTTGTGTTAAATATTAAAGAATTTCATTGAAAAATAAGAGAGATGTAACCCTTTAAGTATTAGCCAATCAGAATTCAGCATACGCACATGCAGGTCCTTGCATTCAATTTTGATAGTATTATAATGTAGGAGCTCTATGTGCCTATCCATGTCATAAATTTCATCCTGTTTTGTTGAAAACCAAGGGAGTTATAGACATTTAAAGTTTCAACCAATCAGATTGCAGCACACCTGCATGCGCGTGTTTTCAAGAAATTTCCTATATAACATGTTGTAGCAACTTATAATATATACTTATATTCTAAATTTCAAAGTATTTTGTCAAAAAACAAGGAAATTATTGAGATTTTTGTATCAGCCAATCAGAGAAGAGCGCACGTGCATGCGCGTGAGTTCACGCTAATTTGACCATGTTATCTTGTCTAGACTACTAATGTATCTTTATATTTTGAGTTTCAAAGCAATTCATCAAGAAATATCAAAGTTACGGCTTCATCAAGTATATCAGTCATTTCACTCATTGCACGCGCGCGCACGTGCATGCATGTGCGCGCAAAATGACCTTCGTTCCGAACACCTACACAACATGCCTATTAACCCTCAAAAGGTTTCATGTCAATCGGATGAGTGGTTCTATGAGAACACTCGCGGACAAAAAAGTACCGGAGAAGAAAGTAGAAAAAAAGAATAATAATAATAATAACTAGAAACTCATTGCGAGCAATGAGAGGTCTTCCGTCCGATTCTGAAAATAAAAACGAAAATTCAAGCTTAAAAAGTGATAAAAGAAATTCAGACATCCTGGAGATTTAACCCTGGTCGTCAGCGTGAAAATCCAACGTGCTAACCATTAACCATTCACCTTTTTGCATCACTTCCTGTCACGATCGGAAGTAACGGGGATACAAGATTTTCTCACGATTCAAATAAACTGATGACTGACTAGCAGTCCTGAAAGTTTTAGACTTCAGTCCTTTATTGTTGCCGAGCAATATTGTTAGAACAAATTCTAATTTTGAGGACAGGTAAACACGCGACCAGAAGTGAATTTTATAAAAATCTCTGACTTTTCTCTAGACATTTGCAGTATCTACAACATACATAAAATTATTTCAAGTACTTTATCGATAAGCAATATATATGAGAATGTTAAATATAAAAATAACGTAGTTTATCTCCTAAAACCTTAAGTTGACGTTTTTATTTCCGGTGGGACCAACATCTTTCGAATCTGAGAAAAAGATGCAATAAAGTGATGCAAATTTTAATTAAAAAAAGAAAAGTTAAAATTTTCGATTTCTTTGATCACTTCCTGTTACGACCGGAAGTGACGGCTGACGCTCTTAACCCAAATGGTTTTGCCTTCATCTTAAGGTCTGTTGCTCAAATAAGTTTGGTGTCTTAATCTCTCACCGTCTCCGAGATCTTGCTCAGACAACTTCTCATTTTGAGGACAGGAAAACACTCGACCGGAAGTGAATTTTACAAAGATATTTGACATTACTCTAGATATTTGCAGTCTAAATAACATATTTAAAATTCATTTCAAATACTTTATCTACAAAGGATATTAATGGGAAAGAAAAATACTCAAATTATGTAGTTTTTCTCTTATAACCGGAAGTTGTCGTTTTTATTTCCGGTGGGACCAACATATTTCGAATCTGAGAAAAAGATGCAATGAAGTGATGCAATTTTTAATTAAAAAAAGAAAAGTTGAAATTTTCGATTTCTTTGATCACTTCCTGTTACGACCGGAAGTGACGGCTGACGCTCTGAACCCAAATGGTTTTGCCTACATCTTAAGGTCTGTTCCTCATATAAGTTTGGTGTCTTAATCTCTCACCCTTTCCGAGATCTTGCTCAGACAACTTCTCAATTTGAGGACAGGAAAACACGCGACCGGAAGTGAATTTTACAAAGATATTTGACAATACTCTAGATATTTGCAGTCTAAATAACATATTTAAAATTCATTTCAAATACTTTATCTACAAAGGATATTAATGGGAAAGAAAAATACTCAAATTATGTAGTTTTTCTCTTATAACCGGAAGTTGACGTTTTTATTTCCGGTGGGACCAACATATTTCGAAACTACAAAAGAGATGCAATAATGTGATGTAAGTATTGATTTAAAAAAAGAAAGTTGAAATTTTACGATTTCTTTGATCACTTCCGTAAACGACCGGAAGTGCCGACGACGAACGAAAAGGCGATTCTGCAAATCGAGAAGTCACGTTCTATGCTCTCCAATAAGTCTCCAGTTCATATCTTTAGCCATTCTTGAGAAAAAGGGGCGACAAAATTTCATTTTAAAATCAGGAAATTGCCTGTAACTTGGAACCAAAATGGAATTTTCCAAATTTTCCTTGTGATGAACAAAGTTCATACAATGACTGATTTTTCCTGAAAGTTTCATTGAAAACGACTGAATACTTTTCGAGAAATCGCGTGCACAAAATTTTGTCAAAAAAAAGAATAATAATAATAATAATAATAATAATAAGAAACAGTAGAATCACTATAAGGTCTTCCGTGAAGACGGAAGACCTTAACTAGACTCTTGTTGCCATGGCAACAAAAAGGTCTTCCGTTCCTATATGATACCGTTTGCATTGTTTTTTTATGTAGAAAAACGTGTACAGTATGTAATAATTAAGTTGTAAAGAATCTAAAATTTGTCCTTTCGGTACTTGCAGTTCATTGATTTTTACTGCAAAAATGAATGTATTTGTTGTCCTTTTATATGAAATTGTATGCATGTTTTTATTCATTAGTAGAAGCGTATTTAAACTATTTTTAAATTTAAAAGTTAAATTGGGGGGGGGGGGGATCTAGAAAACAACCTGTCAGTTCTTACAGTACTTTGATTTTCACTACTAAAATGAAACTATCCACCATCCTTATATATAAACATAATAAATTATAAAACATGGAGTGTGGAATTGAATTTTGCATTTAGAGAAGCATCTATATGTAAGTCAAAGTAAAAAAAAAACAATACTTAATATCTTTTCAGTCCTTACGGTACTTTGATTTTTATTGGCTAATGAAAATAGCTTCCATAGGTAACTTATTGTATGCATTGATTTTTATGTATAGAAAAACATGCCTGTTTATACTACACTGTAGTTAGAAAAAATTGGGTATCTAAAACAGTCCTCTCAGTACTTCAGGTACTTTGATATTTACTGCAATTAAATGTAGTCTTCATTCTTATATATGATACTGTATGTATTGATTTTTGTAAGCAGAGAAACATGTAAACATAACCTTCATGTAAGTTAAAGTAAGAAATGCCCTTTCAGTACTTTCAGTACTTTGATTTTTTAAACCAAAACGAAAGTAGCTGAAATCTACAAAACGTGTTATCTGATTTCAAAACAAATCATATATTTGGCACTTATGGACCTATCTCTATTATGCCTAAAGATATCTTCAAAATATATTTAAAAACAAAAAAGTCGAAAAATGACTGAAACACAAATTCACTTCCGGTTCAGACAGGAAGTTCCAGACACAAACGAAAATCACGTAGAAACAAAGAGAATGTCATGATCTATTATTCCTGTAAGTTTCACATCTTTACCTCAAACTGCTTTTGAGAAAAACACCGGACAAAAGTACATTTTAAAATTTGAAATTCGGTCATAACTTCGGACCGGAAGTGAATTTTTCAAAAAACGGAATTTTATATAAACTTCACATATTAACCTATTATCCTGAAAAAAATTGTGAAAATCTATCGAAACATCTCTGAGTAATCGCGCTCACAAAATTTGGGAGGAATAATAATAATAATAATAAAAAGAAACAATACAATCACTATAGGTCTTCCGTTGTGAACGGAAGACCTAATAATAATAATAACTAGTATTAATTGTAACGGGGACCGTTACAGATGTTCCCCAAACGCTCCCCAACTTCCTTTTGGTGTCTTATTCTCTGTTAGCTTCATTAAATAAGGCAATCAAGTATATTGGTTTTTTTTTTACACATTACACGCGCGCGCACGGGCATGCATGTACAAAATGACCATGTCAACTTGTCTACACGTTTAATACATCTTTATATTCAAATTTCATCAAAAGATTAAAAAAATTCGGCTATATTAAGTATATCTGTCATTTTACGCATTGCAAGCACGTGCATGCATGTCCATGATGACCGTTTCTTCTTGTCAACACTATTAATATATCTACATATTTTGAGTATCAAAGCATTTCATCAAAAGATATGAAAGTTTTGGCTATATCAAGTATATTGGTCAGTCTTGTCATTGCACCCGCACGCACGTGGATGCAAGTGCATGCATGTGTGCGCTGATCATGTCATCTTGTGTACACTTCTAATATATATTTATATTCTGAGTTTCAAAGCAATTCATCAAAAAAATGTACAAGTTAAGTCTATATCATTTGTATTGGTTATTTCAATCATTGCGCATGCGCACACGTGCATGCATGTGCATTCTGACCATATCATCTTGTCTACACTTTTAATATTTCCTGATATCCTGAGTATCAAAGCATTTCATCAAAGGATGTGAAAGTTTTGGCTATATCAAGTATATTGGTCATTTTACTCATTGCACGCGCACGCACGTCCTCGCACATGCATGCAGGTATGCGCTGGTCAAGTCTTCTTCTCTACACTTCTAATATATATTTATATTCTGAGTTTCAAAGCAATTCATCAAAAAATGTACAAGTTAAGTCTATATCAATTGTATTTGTTATTTCAATTAATGCGCGCACGTGCATGCATGCGCATTCTGACCATGTCATCTTGTCTTCACTATAAATATATCCTTATATTCTGAGTATCAAAGCATTTCATCAAAAGATATGAAAGTTATGGCTATATCAAGTATATTGGTCATTTTACTCATTGCACGCGCACGCACGTGCATGCACGTGCGCGCAAAATGACCTTCGTTCCGCAAATCTACATAACATTCCTATTAACCCTAAAAAGGTTTCACCTCAATCGGATGTGTAATTTCGGAGATCACTCACGGACAAAAAAGTACCCAGGAAGAAAAATAATAATAATAATAACTAGAGCAAAGCTCGTTGCAAAGCAACGAGTGGGTCTTCCTTCTTAGCTTGTAAGTTGACGTCGTAATAAAAGGATAAATATTTGTTTAATTTCCACCTAAAGGTTACATGTTTCTGTTTAGATTGTCAACTTTGCTAACATTCTCTTTCTTCTTTGACCCAAATATCAAGAGACCTCATCTCCGGAACTCTGAATCTGGAGTGAGAATGAGGATATATAATTCAACTGTACTCTCTCCAACAGTACCCCTGAAATTGTATCCAAAACACTAATACCCCCAGACCCTCATTTCTTGAACTTTGACTTTTGATTTTTAATTTCTAGACTTTTCTATTCATCTAACATCTTTGATGCAATCATGTTAGTAACACGTGTCATACTACAGAATCATCAGTGTTTTGCTACATCACTGACATAATAATTGCTTGACAAAACATTTACACAGCATAACTACATAGTAAGTAATCCAAATGTGTTACTGATTGAGGATATCCATTCTTTGACAATCAGTAAGTAGAAAAATACTCTTACAAGAAATGCACAGGGATGATTTCAGTAAGACACGGTGTCACTTGTGGAAAATTTTAACATAACATCTTTTTTAGCCTTTAACTTAAAAGTTAAACTTAATTATCTCAAAAACCGATATGTAAATACATGTACCATTTATATGGTGAAGTGAGTTGGTACTCCCAACCCCTTATTCTTTAAGTTTTTTACCCTGCATGGTTATTTGGAGTCATTGGATATCTTGATGTTTAATCTTGGTCCAGTTGAAATTGAGAAAAAATGGTTTTATTGTACTTCTTGGGTTCATTTATTCAAATGTTTTACAAGGGGGGAAAAAGACACATATATTTAAATTTTTGTATATTACACATATATTCAAGTAATTTTTTTTAATAAGAATTCATTAAAAATATTTGAATCCATTGAAGTTGATTGCAGTAGATATAATGTGAATTATGAGCCTAAGACACAACAAGCAAATTTAAAGAATAGTGGTCTCATTCTGTCATTTGTCCACTGAAAAAGTTTGATGATAATAGGCCTGAAACTGTTCAAAATATGCCTCTAAATCATTTTGAAATAGAATGGCTGCAAAATTTAAAAAGTAGGTAACCATGAACTACTTTTGAGTCAACATGATACGAGGTCCTTAGATGCATCAACTGACAAGATTTGATGATCCTAGTCCTTATAGTAAGCAAAATATCAACATTTTAATACCATGTAATTTTTGGTCAACTTTGAAGTGACCTTGAGACCAAGCCCTTTGTCCCAGAGCGATTCCCTGTGCAAATTTTAATCTACAATATATCCTCATCCTTTTGTGAAAGTTTGGTGATAATCTGCCAAGTGGTTCTTGAGAAGACGATTTTTTAGCAACCAGTACTTTTGGTTTTATTTACCTAATTATCTCCCCTTGTTTAAGGGTCATAACCCTAAGTTTACTATAAAAGGGAGCCCTTGGGCCATGGATACACTGTGACAAATTTGACAATAATTGGCCAAGGGGTTCTTGAGTTATGGCCCATATTCTAACAAGAGGCCCATGGGCCACAACGCTCACCTGAGTTACTTTGGCCTTGCTGTTCTTCACCAGACCCTCCCTCCCTTGTAATACTTATTGCGGCTCCATCTTACCCCCGGGGGCCTAGATTTGAAAAATTAGAATCTACACTACCCCAGGATGATTCCACATATGTTTCAGTTCTCTGGCCCAGTAGTTCTTGAGAAGAAGATTTTTGAAGATTTTGCCTATATATTTTAAACTTTGATTCCCTATTGTGGCCACGCCCTACCCGCGGGGGCCATGATTTGAAGAATTTAGAATCTACACTACCCCAGGATGCTTCCACATAACTTTCAGCTTTTCTGGCCCAGTGGTTCTTGAGAAGAAGATTTTTAAAGATTTTGCCTATCTATTTCAATGTAAAACTTTGATTCCCTATTGTGGCTCCGCCCTACCCCCGGGGGCCATGATTTGAAGAATTTAGAATCTACACTACCCCAGGATGCTTCCACATAACTTTCAGCTTTTCTGGCCCTGTGGTTCTTAAGAAGATTTTTTAATGACCCCACCCTATTTTTGTCTTCTCTTGATTTTCTCCCCTTGTAAAGGGGGTTGGTCCTTCATTTTAACAAACTCCCCTTCACCCAAGGATGCTGTGTACCAACTTTGGTTAAATTTGGCTCAGTGGTTCTTGAGAAGAAGATGAAAATATGAAAAGTTTACAGACGGACAGACAGACAGACAGACGACGGACAACTCATGATCAGAAAAGCTCACTTAAGCTTTCAGCTCAGGTGAGCTAAAAAGTTTAAGTACACCGCACAAATGGCCATAGCATTAGCTCTTTGAGCCTTTGGCTCACAAGAGCTAAAAAGATAAAAAGAATTATGTATCTTAGAGTTGTCTATTTGTAATCGAAGTTATAATGAAATCAGACCAATTTCTTGAAATAAAAAATTGCACTGTTGTAGTGCAAAAAAATTAATGATATTTTACATGTCCCTACAATATTCAAGAGAGGGCATGTTGCAAAATTTTGAATTAAATTAGAGGGGTTATGACTGTTTCATTGCTAATTATAGATGATCAAAGCGAAAACACAAAGTTGAGAATTGCAATGTCATTGAAAGTCTTGGAGATCACTGAGCTATTAAAAAATTATTTCTTCAGACAGGTCATTTTTCAAAGTGCACAGTAAATTTTCCTTAAATCAATGTGTCCGCAAACTTTTCTAACAATCCTCTTCATGTACATGCCCTTAGCACTGAAGTCATTTGAAATATGCACATATGTTAACATTTGTTGTTGTATATGCCAAAATAGCAGTTCTCTCTAAATTTTTTTTGTAAAAATACATATATTACAAGTTCTTAATGTATTAAGGCTTGATGTGTCCATAATCCTAGATGGAAGGACTTTTATCCTTGTGTGACTGTTTAAATTTCACTATGCTGCTTTTTCTTCGTCATCTCCAAACAGATGCTCTTCTGGCAAATATGGTCATGCTTGGTATCAAATTTCAGTTATCAGATGGCAGTCACACCTACCCAAAAGAAATTGAAATTTCTCATTTAAAATAAAAAAAAAAAAATGTACAACTTATAAATGATAAATAGCGATGTTAATTTTACTCGGACAGCTAAGTCACACAGTCAGAGGCTTTAGTCAAATGAAAGTCGAGTACTCGTTGAAATTTAAATTAATTTTTCATGTCATTTTCCTTTTTGTCTTTAAGAGACTGCTAGCCTGTACAATATTTAAACTACGTTATAACCATTATACAACAAATTATTGAATCATTAACATTTTCGTAGTAATAAATATATGTATCAAATGTATTTGATTTCAAATATAATATTTACTGCCAGTGGGTTTTTTTCAGTACTTTGGGACTGGGGGCTGGGGCAATCAGAATTGGGAATTTCAGCATCAATTAGGCTAAATTTGGAATCTCCCAGAAAGCCCAATCACTTAAAAAGCTTTGTCAAAAAGCTTTGTTTTTGTCTTTGTATTACTTTAACAAACAATTGTTATAACTAATCAAGACTATTCTTGGTATGGATTATCTAATACTTGCATCAAGAACAATAGTGGTATGAATTATCTAATTATGAAGAAATCCAACTTGGCTGAGGTGGCAGAGGATAGTTTTTTTTAATGCCAAACATGTGCCGAGGGGGTACACATATACATGCGATCCATAAAAACATGTACATGGGGACAGTTTTACAGGGGCTAATTAATTACACTTCATATGCCCATGGCTCACAAATTATGTCAACAAATTACATGTAATCTGCCTAGTAGAGTGCACATGTACCAAAAATGCAACTGGGGTCTCCCCAAATTTTGGCTTGTTTTTCCAAGATTTGGGCCTCAGTCGCACCCATACAACCCACCCCCAGGCCCGAGCGAGCAGGATAAAACACCCAGTAGTCTGTAAATCAATGCATGCCCTAATGAAAATTCACCAATTGATATGGGGCCATTCACCTTCACTCTGAGATATACACCTTCTTCTAAGGCCTACTGCTTTTCAGCTGAATTTCCTCTGCAACGGACCACGTGTCTTAGGTTTGCATTTACAACTCTGTATATGATTAGCGTCATAGTGACACCTACAAGTTGCACATCATTTTTTTCAGCAAGCACTTTGCTACACTGCAAATGTGTCCCATAATTATTCTAATCATTTTTCTACATAAAATATCACATCAAACAGGGGATATCTCAATTCTTTAAGGAATTTGACCGGGTCTTTAGTACGAAACTATCCCCTGCCACCTTTAACTTTCAAAGTTTGCTTTTTAATTAAAATAACTTTCCATATTTAGAAAGTGCAATCAATTCTGAGTAAAAATATACTAAATATGTCTTATTTCAATGAAAAATAAAAAAGTTAGAGGCAAATAAGTGACCCCACCAATTGTCGGTCAACCACCTTAACCCCATATTCTTTGTGTTACTTCAAAAATGACCAACTCCTACAATCCAAAAGAATCTATTTCTTATCAAAACAGTGTTTAATGGTAACTTTCATCAATTTCAAATGCAGCTACATATAAAAAATTCAATAAGAATTGCATGCCTTGATGAAATGTACTCACATGAAACACATACTCTCCTATTTTGAGAAATCCCATTTTACCTCTTAATTGCTTGAATTTACACATCAGATCTATAGCTTGTTTGCAAAAAGAAAACCTAATCTATTTTTCAGGATATTTATTGTAATATACAAAAACCCCTCTTACATCAAAGGTTCAAGAAGAAGTGTCCTGAAAATTGCAGTTATCTACCCTACCCCTCCAACCATTACCTGATTCTATAGAAAATATATTGTGGAAATCTGATTTTACTGACTGTCCTTTTTCTGAGTATATTTCCATTCAATTTCAATGTATCTGAGTGATCAAATACATGCATTTGATTCCCCTGAATAATTAAAGTGATCATCCTGTCCTTACCTGGCATTTGTGAGTAAATTTCAGGTGTTTAGTAGAATCCAATAATTACATGAAAATGTACATATTTCTGATATTTTGTTCATTAAATATGCAAAAAGACCATCTGTTTTGTTATAATTTAAAGAAAAATATATAATCTATATGAAAATAATGAAAAGTTTAACATTATATAAGACAAATGAGGGGGAAAATGAAGGGGAGGGGGGTATTTTTTTATGTAATTATCAATAGTAAGATGGGTCTAATTTGAAAAAAAAAATTAAAGCACAGCAATTCTTTGAATAAATGTGGTTCTGTGAACTGATATTTTTGCATACTGATTCATTCTTTTCTCAAAATAATGATATTTACTGAAAATACATGTAAAAAAAAATAAGTTTATAATTTGTAATTTCAGTGATATCGCAATAACTGAGCCCCTTTAATTTTAATTAATACTAAGTGATTGCATCAAAATTTGATAAAATATATGTGACAGTGCCCAAACTATTATTTTCAAACAAATAAATTTTTCTCAGACAAAATTGCCTTACTCTGTTAAGATTTGTTATGCTGATGCTTCAAACTCTTTGAAAATGTGTACTAGGAAAGGTTTACCCCCCTTGTGTTTAGGTCTCTCTACCTAAATGAATAAGAGTCAAATAAAAGAAATATGGTGAGTTTTGAAAATGGCATACATCAATAAATTTATTTAGAGAAGAATTAGACTAAATTACATATTTCTGAAAATTGGTGTTTTCTTGAAGGTGGCAGAGGATAGTTTTTTTAAATGCCGAACATGTGCCGAGGGGGTACACATATAAATGCGATCCATAAAAACATGTACATGGGGACAGTTTTCCAGGGGCTAATTAATTACACTTCATATGCCCATGGCTCACAAATTATGTCAACAAATTACATGTAATTTGCCTAGTAGAGTGCACATGTACCAAAAATGCACCTGGGGTCTCCCCAAATTTTGGCTTGTTTTTCCAAAATTTGGGCCTCAGTCGCACCCATACAACCCACCCCCAGGCCCGAGCGAGCAGGATAAAACACCCAGTAGTCTGTAAATCAATGCATGCCCTAATGAAAATTCACCAATTGATATGGGGCCATTCACCTTCCCTCTGAGATACACACCTTCTTCTGAGGCCTACTGCTTTTCAGTGAATTTCCTCTGCAACTGACCAATGTGTCTTAGGTTCGCATTTACAACTCTGTATATAAGCGTCATAGTGACACCTACATGTTGCACATCATTTATTTCAGCAAGCACTTTGCTACACTGCAAATGTGTCCCATAATTATTCTAATCATTTTTCTACATAAAATATCACATCAAACAGGGGATATCTCAATTCTTTAAGAAATTTGACCGGGTCTTTAGTACGAAACTATCCCCTGCCACCTGAACAACAAAACCTGCTTGAAAAACATGCAATAAACAAACTAAATTTGATCACATATTTTGTAAGTTTTTCTTTGGGAAAACTTCCATTACATTTTGGGAAAATACAGGCATATTTTCAATTGGGACTGGGGCCAAATTTCAGCCCCAAGTCGGCCCTAAAAAAATCACTGACTGCACATTTTATCTATATACAGAACATCAAATGCTCGTATTTATCCTTTCTTTTCCTGCTGCTAGTACATGTACCCGTTATTGATTTCTTACCTGAAGCCATTTGAATGCGTCTTATCAGTGACCCGTGATTGTTAAACAATTAAAGTGTAACTCTTATAAAAACAAAATTTTAATTATGAGATTTTTTGCATTCAATCAATACAATTTAAAAATGATTGATATTAATATCAGAAAGAAACACCTTTGAATTATGCTCATAACCATTCCCCAATTTACATGTATTTATAAAGTTTTATTATTCTTCATTAATTGGTAGTTGCATTATATGAGATCTGAGATCTTACGAAATTGCAGGTTGAAACTTTACAATTTGGATCCGACATCTTTTAAAGTACATGCCAATGCATGTTTGTCGAACAACAAAATTCCTTTGAACAATTAACAAAGACTGGTTAAGCCTTTCCCTGAGTTTGAACACTGATACGTTAATAAATGAACTAAGCAGATCCAATTTTTTTTTACATTGAATTTAAGAGTAGCAAATTTTAAACGAACAACCAACTTAACAAATTTTAGTCAATAGTCAATATGATTGAATGATAGTCGAGTACTCAAATATTCATTGACACCCCTAATGAAACCATCAAACAGAGTTCAAAGATACTGTCACATTTTCTGTGTATTATTTGTAAAAAGTACTCTATTAAATAGATGTTTACATGCAGTCAATTTTGAGGATGTAATTACAAAATATAATTTAAAAATAGGGATTAATTAGGAGTTTTTTTTTCATGATTTCACAAAGGAAATGCACATAACTTATACATGTAAAAAATTTATTAGGGATGGCAATGGTCAACTGGGTAACCATCTAATCAGTCAGAAATATAGTAACCGGTTTAGTATGGGATGACGGGTTATGATTTTCATAACCAGTTAGTCAGTATTTTTTGTATAAAATTATGTACTTTTTCAATAATATACCAGTATACATATTTTTTAAAAAAAATTACCACTTAGATCATGTAGATAGCATGTGTAAAACTAGTCTCATTCAAGCAGATGCTCGACTGTCTCCATAAACTCTATCCTGCTCGTTGGAGTTTACGGAGACAGACAAGCATCTGCTTGAACGAGATTAGTTTAAAACTGAAAAGTTGCTATCGACTTAGGCCAAATAAAAAAATATGTGTGGTTCTGGTTACATCTCCAAACAAATTAGGGTAGGTAGGTAGTTTTTTTAACGTCAAAAATATCATTGAATGTTCTTGAATTAACTATTGGTGATATTGGTGAGATAATACTATTGCTTTCTTTCAAGTGGTGACATTTGTAACTGACAAAACACTTGTACTGTGTGTTGAAACAATGTTGTCAAAGAAGGCCACCATTGCTGAAACTAAAACTAATACCGAAGCCAATGAGGGAAATTGGGGAAAATTCCGGAAATTTGAAAAGTGTCAAAAAAAGTTTAGGGTCGGGGGTATAAAATAGGGACGGTCGGGTAACCGGAACCACACATATTTTTTTATTTGGCCTTATTAAATTATTCACAATATACAGACACTGTGAAAACAAATCCCCATTATTTTGTCATTACAGTAAAACATGCTTATAAGTGCCAGGGACAAATAATTTTGATTCATTATAAATGTATTCATTTTTCAGTTTAGTTTTCAGTATGTTTTAAAACCACAGGGAATGAAAATCACTTCACTATACGCTTCAATTCCTTATTTAAGTCTGTTCGCAGTAAGCGTGTTTTACTGTATAACCCAAATACCACTCTAAGTTTACATACCCCAATCATAAAAAATTCTATTTTCTAATTTCAAGAACTAATTTTTTACTAAACAATGTTTTACATGGTAATTAATCTAGTTCATTATCTGTAATGGTAGCCTAGTTGTAGGGCATTCATTTTGTAATCAGGAGGCCTGGGCTTGATTCTCATTTGCTGTGTCAAACCTAAGACATAAACATACAGGTAATGAAGGTTCCTTCACCAAGTGCCAAGCATTAGAATGAAAGTCAAAGGTTTTTCAGATGAGACCTTAAAAACCTCTCAGTAGATGTTGGGACAATAAAGAACCCTCACTGCTCAATGGGCCTTAGTGCCAAGTATTAAGGTCTATGTCTGAAGCCCTTCACCAGTATGTGGTAATGTCTCTATACGAGAGAAAAATTCTCAAGTAAGATGTAAAACAACATACAATCAATCAAAGTGTCAGTAAGAAGCTGATCCTTACGTTGCAGGTTCGAATCCCACAGCTGGATGTGGAGATAGGTTCCTCGGATGAAACCGTATGAACCGAGGTTCCGTGTCACAGAAGGTGCTGGCACGAAAAAGATCCCTCACTTCCCAAAGGCCGTAAGTGTCAAGTACAGGTCTATATTTGCAGGCCTCCACCAGCAAGTGGTGGCATAATAATATGACTAAAAAAATTTGAAGGGGCAATAAACAAAACACAAATCAATCCTGCAGTCTTATCACAGAAATAATTCAAACTTTTATGTATAAATATATTTCCAAATTTCTTTTGCAATTTAACTGAGTGACATTTTTGAGATTTTCCAATAATAATACACATTTACTAACTGGGTTCGAGGGCAACATGTGTTTTGTCGGACCCAAGAACCAAACTGTTTGCCTGAGGCCATTAGGCCGAAGGGAAACAGTTTGGTTCAAGGGGTCAGCAAATTGCATTTTACCCCGAGAACACGGTCAATAAATGTTTTGTTATATCTTTTACTTTCTTTTTTTGTTTGACATACATGTATTTTGTAGTGGCTTCCGTGATGTAAATTTCCTTTACCAGCACTGAGGTAAAACTCTGTCAATTCCGTAACTTTCGAACACCAACGAATGCAAATGAGATTTAACTAATCCCGCGCATACTGTAATATGTAAGCAGTCCAATGATCTCATCGACAGGTTCAATATCTCACTTTGTGGTTCAACATAGATTTTTTATGATTGCTCATAAAACCTTGGAAATGTTAGACATTTTGAGTGTACACTGGTATAGATTTATACATGTTATATAAGAACAAATTTTTAAAGGTATAACAAATTATAATATTAATTAAGGCCCTAGTTATAACAGCTATTCACACTTGTTGAAGAATATATAACAATAATTATTATTTTTATGCATGTAGTATATTAGATAGTGTATTGTTGAATTTTTGCATTTTTTTTTTGTTTCAATAAAAAAAAAAAGTCTTGGTGAAATTACATGCTCTCATGCATTTAAATATAAGGTAAAGCAATGGGGATTTGACAATGTCATGTCAGGGCTAACAGACAGACTGAACCATAAAATAGATAACATACATCAGTGTTTGTGCGTACATCTGTACATTTATACATTTGCTGGCATATACATGTAACATCAGTGCTGTAAGCAGCTGTTAAATTTTAGATAAGAAAAATTCTAACCTTCATTTCCATGGTCCACGCCAATCATATATTAAAATGTCACCGTGAACTCTTTCATCACTCGCTACATTTATCACAGAAAACTCCGACACAAGACTGTTCATCGCTGTTAATGTGATCGTCAGAATTTCCTCGTAAACAATTTGCGCAAGAATATATATATCCCTTTAATACTAATGCTCCCTGTACGCAACAAAGGATTTTATGTGCTTCGTAGATGTGGATTAAACGTGCATGTCTACATACGGCTCGTACGTTAAGAAAATGTACAACTGTCACATATTTTCTTCTCATTTTCTGTCTGTAATACCGACTTGCATGGCTACTTCCGGGGACGTACTAAAGACTTGATATACTAAAGACCTGATATTCGACCTGATGATTTTTCAAAAAATAAAATAATCAGATTGAGTGTTATACATGATTTATTTTTAAAAATTATTGATTATGAAGCATTATGCTATTATATACTAAACTACACTTTTTTTAAATATTTGCCAACAAAACATCAGATCATATCACGTTTTTCGTATATCGGGTCTTTAGTGTCTTCTTCCCACAATGCCGCTCGTGATTGTTTACATCCAGGTTACAAACAAGAGGCCCCGATTAAGACTTTCTATACGGATGCATTTGTAAATGTTGATTTACCTTTACTTGTGTAAATAACTTGCATTTATAAACGATTTATATAACAGAAAACAGAGAAATCGAATCAAAACAATTTATTTAAAACACAACAACTATCTAAAACCGTACAAGCATGTGTTACGATGCCCTAATTAAAAGGCGTGGCTGGTTTGTAGACAACTTGTTCCTGTACGATTCTCGAATAATTATTATATAAGATAGAATAAAATATAGCACGGAGCTTGTTTCTCTTTATACCACATGACAAGATTTAATATGTTAGAAATTATGTCATTCAAACTTTTTCATAATATTTTCATATTTTTAGCTATCCAAAAAATACTTTTATGACCTGCTGTCCCCTGAATATAGGGGCCAGCCCCTTTTTCTTGATGTTATCTGAAAGCTCTCGTAATTACACACAACTTTTATTCTATATGTCTTACCAAATTTTTATCAGTTTAAAAGTTATTAAACAAAAAGCAGCAAAATTTCATGGAAAAATAATTCTTAAAACTTGCCGTCACATAGCTTCCGAACTTAAAAAAAATAGCCTACAATTTTAATGTTCTGCGCATCTGCAATGTATTAGTTACAAGTTCTCCAGTTTTCATGCAAATATCATGTGTCGTTATTGAGAATTCTACTGGACAAGAGACCCTCCAAATATCGATTAAAGGGCAATAACTCATGAAGGGGGGTATATATCAAAAATTTGAAAAAACCGTTTTTAGGCAATAACACATTGTATCTACCCTGAAAGTTTCATAGCAATCGGACAAAAGATCTCCGAGAAATCGCCTGCTGAAAATCGGCGGGAAAAAAAATATAAAATAATAATAAGAAACAGTAGAATAACAGTAGGGTCTTCCGAAGGAAGCTCGGAAGACCCTAATAATAACTAGACTCTTGTTGCCATGGCAACAAAAAGGTCTTCCGTTCCTATATGATTCCATTTGCATTGATTTTTTTATGTAGTACAGTATGTAATAATTAAGTTGTAAAGAATCTAAAATTTGTCCCTTCGGTACTTGCAGTCCATTGACTTTTACTGCAAAAATGAACGTATCTGTTGTCTTTATATAAGATATTGTATGCATGTTTGTTTTTTTCATTAGTAGAAGTATATTTAAACTATTTTAAATTTAAAAGTTAAATGGGGGGGGGGGGGAGGGTTATCTAGAAAACAACCTGTCAGTTCTTACAGTACTTTGATTTTCACTACAAATATGAAAGTATCCACCATCCTTATATATAAACATGACAAATTATAATACATGTAGTGAAATGAATTTTGCATTTAGAGAAACATCTATATATAAGTCAAAGTAAAAAAGAATAGTAAATATTCTTTCAGTCCTTGCGGTACTTTGATTTTTACTGGCTAATGAAAATAGCTTCCATAGGTAACTTATTGTATGCATTGATTTTTATGTATAGAAAAACATGACTGTTTATACTACACTGTAGTTAGAAAAAATTGGGTATCTAAAACAGTCCTCTCAGTACTTCAGGTACTTTGATATTTACTGCAATTAAATGTAGTCTTCATTCTTATATATGATACTGTATGTATTGATTTTTGTATGCAGAGAAACAAGTAAACATAACCTTCATGTAAGTTAAAGTAAGAAATGCCCTCTCAGTACTTTCAGTACTTTGATTTTTTTAAGCAAAACGAAAATAGCTGAAATCTACAAAACGGGTGATCTGATTTCAAAACAAATCATATATTTGGCTCTTATGGACGTATCGCTATAACGCCTAAAAGTATCTTGAAAATATATTTAAAAACAAAAAATTCGAAAATTGACTGAAACACAAATTCACTTCCGGTTCAGACAGGAAGTTCCAGAAACAAACGAAAATCACGTAGAAACAAAGAGAATGTCATGATCTATTATTCCTGTAAATTTCACATCTTTACCTCAAACACCTTCTGAGAAAAACACCGGACAAAAGTGCATTTTAAAATTTGAAATTCGGTCATAATTTCCGACCGGAAGTGAATTTTTCAAAAAACGGAATTTTATATAAACTTCACATAACAACCTATTATCCTGTAAAAAATTGTGAAAATCTATCGAAACATCTCCGAGTAATCGCGCTCACAAAATTTGGGAGGAATAATAATAATAATAACTAGACTCTTGTTGCCATGGCAACAAAAAAGTCTTCCGTTCTTCTAAATCTGTAAGAATTTGCTTTTTTCTGTGTAAAAAACATACATATCATATTTACTGTGAAAGAAAAAAATAACGGGAAAAAAGTCCTTTCAGTACTTAAGGTACTTTGATTTTCATTATCAATCTTGTATAATACATTTGGCACCTATAAGAGATATACGTATATCATTAGCAATTTAAAAAAAAATGTTTGCAATCATTTCTAAGACAAACAAACAGACGAACGAACACCGTACTATCATAAACTTCACTGTGTGTATGTTTTGGCATAATTGTGATGGTGTTATAAAAAAATATAACGAATTAATTTAGTATCACATTAAACGTAAAGTCACTGAGTTTTGTAAAGTTATAATATCAAGATTTGACAACATACCTATAAGACAAATTAATCAATTACAGTAATTCTTCAGCAATCGATTGATTGATTGATTGATTATACGTTTGTTGTTTAACGTCCCTCTCCAGAATTTTTCACTCACATGGAGACGCCACCACTCGCCGGTGGAGACTGTAAATTTTTGTCCTATACTTTGGCATTTATCGCAATTGAGCAGTGGGGAATCTTTTTTATGCCAGCATCTTCTGCGACAAGGGACCTCGATTTATACGATTTCATCCAAAGGACCGGTCTCCACGTCCCACAGTCGAAGTTCATAATACCGAGATATTTTATTTTTTATTTTATTCTATTTTTTTCACAAGTTTGTTGCAGCAGATTTACTTAAAGATCATACTTTAAGATCATTTCGAACTCAGGCTACTTAATTGCAGTGCATACAGCGTCAAGTGATTTTGATTGACAGGTCAACACACGTGCACTTCGTGTGATACTTTTTAAGCTGAAAAATATACAGGATGTGACCATGACTGACTATGAAATCAGAAAACATCTAATAAAGAATGGGTGTGACCGATAAAGAACTAATTTTTGGTCTGGATCGGGATTAAGAGGGAATCTCTCCTCTCTCTCTCTCTCTCTCTCAGACATGTAAATTGAACATTTCATAATTATAAAATATGAAATTCTGTATACATGTAAATGGTAATGTTATTCACATGTTCCAGATTTAAATCTAAAACGAATATATAATTCAAATTCAAGACGGGGGGGGGGGGGGGGCTTCAAAGGAATTAGATAATTTTATGAATTACAAGGAAAAGTACGGACGTCAGTTGCATGTACATGATTATATATCATTGCATAAAATTGTGTTCATTCAGATATACTTATCCCACATATCAACAGACTTGTACAATTTTTTTATCATGTTTTTTTTTTTCAAAAGAAACATATAGCGTACCATTATTTCACACACTCTTTAACTCTTTGAGTATTTCACAAGAATCCAAGAATCGCCTTTTCACATCTTTTATAATTCCTTGGGTATATAGAGTATAGATCATGTGTCATAAATAATTTAACCTTCTATCAAATATA
Organism: Saccostrea echinata; assembly: GCF_033153115.1. Classification (NCBI taxonomy): domain Eukaryota; kingdom Metazoa; phylum Mollusca; class Bivalvia; order Ostreida; family Ostreidae; genus Saccostrea; species Saccostrea echinata. Next base: position 5,929,519 of record NW_026889767.1, read on the forward strand.
CATGTAATAACCAAATCTAATCTATAGATTGATTTTCTTTCTTTTCAGTGGCAGATATCAATTTATTTATAAAGGCTTTAAAACAGTACTGTATTACAATTTTCTATTGCTTAATTCCTTTTTTGAGTGTATGTAATATTTTTTAATATCGAAAGTAAAACTCGGAAATCGGGATAATTTCGCATTCAGATCATAGAGAATAATAAATCGTCTGCATTATAGAAGGCTTATAACTATCGTATTCTGAACTTAATATACGAAATAGATAAAACTGCATGCCTGTCCATCACTATAAATGTATATTCAGTGCTTATAATATATTTACTTGAATTAGCTACCTAGCATATATATATATATATTAATTTTTTTTAGATATATTCATGTGTAAATTAACTAACTGTCAATACAGACTTACACTACACTGGCAACTTCAAACTTTACATGCACTGGAAGCGGTAACCAACGTCCTCTTAAATTTTGAAGAGTGAATATAGAACGTCTAAATATTTTGATATGGAGAGTGTATATGTCTCTAACGTCATCGATACTATTTCCGCCTTTATCTCGAAAGTTCTATTCTCACTTACAAGTCAGAGTTATCTTTCTTTGCCCATTGTCTACACACTAGGTAAATAGGGAAAATGAGGGTACCGAAAATCTGCAAAATGTGGAATCTGATTTCAAAACAAATTATATATTTAGAATTTGTAGAATAACCTCTGTTATACATAATAATATCTTGAAAAAATATTAAAAAACAAAAAAGTTGAAAATTGACCAAACACAAGTTCACTTCCGGTTCGGACAGGAAGTACCGGAAACACACGAAAACAACTTTGAAACAAAGAGAATGTCATGATCTAATACCCCTGTAAATTTCACATCTTCACCTCAAACCGTTTCCGAGAAAAATTCCGGACAAAAGTCCATTTAAAAATTGGAAATTCAGCCGTAACTTCGGACCGGAAGTGAATTTTTCAAAAAACGGAATTTTATATAAACTTCATATATCAGCCTACTATCATGTGAAAAATTGTGAAAATCTATCCAACCATCTCTGAGTAATCGCGCTCACAAAATTTGGGAGGAATAATAATAATAATAACTAGATGAGATCTCGTTGCGAGCAACGAGTGGGTCTTCCGTCCGATTTTTGATAAGATGAGATAAGAATTTGACTGGGATTTTTGTTCAAATATAATAATATAAATAAATTGTTAAGACGAACAATTTTGCTTTAATAATGTTTAACAAAATATTGATCATTAAATTGTTATAGATTAAAGACTTTCAGCCGTTCTTGGCCCCTAATGTGAGAGGTCAGCCCCTTTTTCTTGATATCATCTTAAAGCTCTCATGATTTTGAACACTTGTTGTTCAACAACTAGTCAGAAATTCTTTTTTGTTTTCGGGATATATGAAAAAGAAATATTAAGGGCCGGCCCTTCAAGTCCTAAATGGGGACGTCTAGCAAAAATTCAAAGAGTGCATATTGTTCAGAATATTATTTGAACGTCTTCTGTTCAATACTGTTTATCAGAATATCCTTCCTTTTCAAGACATATTGCGCCAAGGATTATGCAATTTGGCCCCCTAAAGACCCCTTTTTTCGTAACATATGATATCAACATCATGTTATTTAGATGAAGTGTGTGAAGAAGAACTATTTCGCTTCAGTAATATATTACAAAATATTGATCATTAAAGAGTTATTGATTGTATACTTTCGGCGCCTCTCGGCCCCTTATTTAAGGGGTCAGACCCTTTTCCTTGATATTACCTTAAAGCTCTTATGATTTTTTTTACACTTTTTGTTCAACAACTAGTCAGAAATTCTTTATCATTTCTGAGATATTCGCAAAAGAAGTATTTAGGGGCCGGCCCTTCAACTCCTTAATGGGGACGTTTAGCAAAAAATGAAAGGTTGCATCTTGTTTAGAACATTATTTTGGACATCTTTTGTTCAATATTGCTTATCAAAATATTTCCCACTTTTGAGATATAAAGCGTCAAAGATTTAGCATTCTGGCCCCTTATGGCCCCTAATTATGTAACATTTGATGTAAATATCATAATATATAGTCGTACATTGTTGAGATACACATTTTTGCTTCAGTAATGCATTACAAAATATTGATCGTTAAAGAGTTATTGTTCAAAGACTTTCGGCCCCTCTCAGCCCCTATTGTGAGGGTCCAGCCCCTTTTTCTTCATATCACTTTAAAGCTCTCATGATTTTGAACACTTTTTGTTCAACAACTAGTCAGAAATTCTTTTTCGTTTCTGAGATATTTGCAAAAGAAGTATTTAGGGGCCGGCCCATCAACTCCTTAATGGGGACGTTTAGCAAAAAATGAAAGGTTGCATCTTGTTTAGAACATTATTTTGGACATCTTTTGTTCAATATTGCTTATCAAAATATTTCCCACTTTTGAGATATGAAGCGTCAAAGATTTAGCATTCTGGCCCCTTATGGCCCCTAATAATGTAACATATGATGTGAATATCACAATATATAGTCGTACATTGTTGAGATAAACATTTTTGCTTCAGTAATGCATTACAAAATATTGATCGTTAAAGAGTTATTGTTCAAAGACTTTCGGCCCTTCTCAGCCCCTATTGCGAGGGTCCAGCCCCTTTTTCTTCATATCACTTTAAAGCTCTCATGATTTTGAACACTTTTTGTTCAACAACTAGTCAGAAATTCTTTTTCGTTTCTGAGATATTTGCAAAAGAAGTATTTAGGGGCCGGCCCATCAACTCCTTAATGGGGACGTTTAGCAAAAAATGAAAGGTTGCATCTTGTTTAGAAAATTATTTTGGACATCTTTTGTTCAATATTGCTTATCAAAATATTTCCCACTTTTGAGATATGAAGCGTCAAAGATTTAGCATTCTGGCCCCTTATGGCCCCTAATAATGTAACATATGATGTGAATATCACAATATATAGTCGTACATTGTTGAGATAAACATTTTTGCTTCAGTAATGCATTACAAAATATTGATCGTTAAAGAGTTATTGTTCAAAGACTTTCGGCCCTTCTCAGCCCCTATTGCGAGGGTCCAGCCCCTTTTTCTTCATATCACTTTAAAGCTCTCATGATTTTGAACACTTTTTGTTCAACAACTAGTCAGAAATTCTTTTTCATTTCTGAGATATTTGTAAAAGAAGTATTTAGGGGCCGGCCCTTCAACTCCTTAATGGGGACGTTTAGCAAAAAATGAAAGGTTGCATCTTGTTTAGAACATTATTTTGGACATCTTTTGTTCAATATTGCTTATCAAAATATTTCCCACTTTTGAGATATAAAGCGTCAAAGATTTAGCATTCTGGCCCCTTATGGCCCCTAATTATGTAACATTTGATGTGAATATCATAATATATAGTCGTACATTGTTGAGATACACATTTTTGCTTCAGTAATGCATTACAAAATATTGATCGTTAAAGAGTTATTGTTCAAAGACTTTCGGCCCCTCTCAGCCCCTATTGTGAGGGTCCAGTCCCTTTTTCTTCATATCACTTTAAAGCTCTCATGATTTTGAACACTTTTTGTTCAACAACTAGTCAGAAATTCTTTTTCGTTTCTGAGATATTTGCAAAAGAAGTATTTAGGGGCCGGCCCTTCAACTCCTTAATGGGGACGTTTAGCAAAAAATGAAAGGTTGCATATTGTTCAGAACATTATTTTGGACATCTTTTGTTCAATATTGCTTATCAAAATATTTCCCACTTTTGAGATATGAAGCGTCAAAGATTTAGCATTCTGGCTCCTTATGGCCCCTAATTATGTAACATATGATGTGAATATCACAATATATAGTCGTACATTGTTGAGATAAACATTTTTGCTTCAGTAATGCATTACAAAATATTGATCGTTAAAGAGTTATAGATTAAAGACTTTCGGCCCCTCTCAGCCCCTAATGCGATGAGTCAGCCCTTTTTCTTTGATATCATATAAAAGATCTTGTAATTCTACACAATTTCTGTTCAATATGGTTTAACAAAATACTCATAGTTAAAAAGTTATCGTAAGAAATGTCTCTAAAATTCACTCATGATTGGCTTCCTAAATTTTGACCCCTACCGAGCTTCCATACTAGGCACTTCCGGAAGATTTGAAAACCCAGGTGATCAATGGCAACATGTCCTCTATCATCGCTGAAAATTTCATCCCTCTACCTTTAATCGTTTTTGAGTTCCATTGCAGACAAGGAGGTCCTCTGAATTTTGATTAAAGGGCGATAACTTCCGACCGGAAGTGAATTTCAAAAAAATGAGAAAAACGTATAAGGTTCAGACAAAGATACATCTTCCCTGAAATTTTCAAGTAAATCGATCGAGCCAACTCCGAGAAATCTTCTGCACAAAAATTGTAAAGAAAAAAAAAGAATAATAATAATAACTAGATGAGATCTCGTTGCGAGCAACGAGTGGGTCTTCCGTCCGATTTTTAATAAGATGAGATAAGAATTTGTCTGAGATTTTCGTTCAAATATAATGATATAAATAAATTGTTAAGACGAACAATTTTGCTTTCATAATGTTTAACAAAATATTGATCATTAAAGTGTTATAGATTAAAGATTTTCGGCCCTTCTTGGCCCCTAATGTGAGAGGCCAGCCATTTTTGATATCATCTTAAAGCTCTCATGATTTTGAACACTTTTTGTTCAACAACTATTTAGAAATTCTTTTTGTTTTCGGGATATATGCAAAAGAAATATTAAGGGCCGGCCCTTCAAGTCCTAAATTGGGACGTCTAGCACGAATTGAAAGAGTGCATATTGTTCAGAATATTATTTTGAACGTCTTTTGTTCAATACTGTTTATCAAAATATTCTTCCTTTTCAAGACATATTGCGCCAAAGATTATGCAATCTGGCCCCCTAAAGACCCCATAATGCGTAACATATTATATCAACATCATGTTATTTAGATAAAGTGTGTGAAGAAGAACTATTTCGCTTTAGTAATATATTACAAAATATTGATCATTAAAATGTTATTGATTGTATACTTTCGGCCCCTCTCGGCCCCTTATTTAAGGGGTCAGACCCTTTTTCTTGATAACACCTTAGAGCTCTCATGATTTTGAACATTTTTTGTTCAAAAACTATTCAAAAATTCTTTTTTCGTTTCCAAAATATATGCGAAGAATATATTTAGGGGCCGGCCCTTCAACTCCTTAATGGGGACTTTCAGCAAAAATCAAAAGGTTGCATATTGTTAAGAACATTATTTTGAACATCTTTTGTTCAATATTGCTTATCAAAATATTTCCCACTTTTGAGATATAAAGCGTCAAAGATTTAGCATTCTGGCCCCTTATGGCCCCTTACTATGGAACATATGATGTGAATATGATAATATATAGTTGTAAATTGTAGAGATAAACATTTTTGCTTCAGTAATGCATTACAAAATATTGGTCGTCACAGAATAATTGTTCAAAGACTTTCGGCCCTTCTCAGCCCCTATTTTGAGGATCCAGTCCCTTTTTCTTCATATCACTTTAAAGCTCTCATGATTTTGAACACTTTTTGTTCAACAACTAGTCTGAAATTCTTTTTCGTGTCTGAGATATTTGCAAAAGAAGTATTTAGGGGCCGGCCCTTCAATTCCTTAATGGGGACGTTTAGCAAAAAATGAAAGGTTGCATATTGTTGAGAACATTATTTTGAACATCTTTTGTTCAATATTGCTTATCAAAATATTTCCCACTTTTGAGATAAAGAGTGTCAAAGATTTAGCATTCTGGCCCCTTATGGCCCCTAATTATGTAACATATGATGTGAATATTATAATATATAGTTGTAAATTGTTGAGATAAACATTTTTGCTTCAGTAATGCATTACAAAATATTGATCGTTAAAGAGTTATTGCTCAAAGACTTTCGGCCCCTCTATGCCCCTATTTTGAGGGTCCAGTCCCTTTCTCTTCATATCACTTTAAATCTCTCATGATTTTGAACACTTTTTGTTCAACAACTAGTCTGAAATTCTTTTTCGTTTCTGAGATATTTGCAAAAGAAGTATTTAGGGGCCGGCCCTTCAACTCCTTAATGGGGACGTTTAGCAAAAAATGAAAGGTTGCATATTGTTGAGAACATTATTTTGAACATCTTTTGTTCAATATTGCTTATCAAAATATTTCCCACTTTTATGATATAGAGTGTCAAAGATTTAGCATTCTGGCCCCTTATGGCCCCTAATTATGTAACATATGATGTGAATATTATAATATATAGTTGTAAATTGTTGAGATAAACATTTTTGCTTCAGTAATGCATTACAAAATATTGATCGTTAAAGAGTTATTGCTCAAAGACTTTCGGCCCCTCTATGCCCCTATTTTGAGGGTCCAGTCCCTTTCTCTTCATATCACTTTAAAGCTCTCATGATTTTGAACACTTTTTGTTCAACAACTAGTCTGAAATTCTTTTTCGTTTCTGAGATATTTGCAAAAGAAGTATTTAGGGGCCGGCCCTTCAACTCCTTAATGGGGACGTTTAGCAAAAAATGAAAGGTTGCATATTGTTGAGAACATTATTTTGAACATCTTTTGTTCAATATTGCTTATCAAAATATTTCCCACTTTTATGATATAGAGCGTCAAAGATTTAGCATTCTGGCCCCTTATGGCCCCTAATTATGTAACATATGATGTGAATATCATAATATATAGTTGTAAATTGTTGAGATAAACATTTTTGCTTCAGTAATGCATTACAAAATATTGATCGTTAAAGAGTTATTGATGAAAGACTTTCGGCCCTTCTCAGCCCCTAATGTGATGAGTCAGCCCTTTTTCTTTGATATCTTATAAAAGATCTTGTAATTCTACACAATTTCTGTTCAATATGTTTTAACAAAATACTCATAGTTAAAAAGTTATCGTAAGAAATGTCTCTAAAATTCACTCATGATTCGTGTCCTAAATTTCAACCCCTACCGAGCTTCCATACTAGGCACTTCCGGAAAATTTGAAAACCCAGGTGATCAATGGCAACATGTCCTCTATCATCGCTGAAAATTTCAGCATTCTAGCTTTAATCGTTGTTGAGTTCCATTGCAGACAAGGAGGTCCTCTGAATTTTAATTAAAGGGCGATAACTTCGGACCGGAAGTGAATTTCAAAAAAATGAGAAAAACGTATAAGGTTCAGACAAAGATACATCTTCCCTGAAATTTTCAAGTAAATCGATCGAGCCAACTCCGAGAAATCTTCTGCACAAAAATTGTAAAGAAAAAAAAAGAATAATAATAATAATAATAAAAGTGAAAAAGAAACAATAGAATAATAGAAGGGTCTTCCGTAGGAGACGGAAGACCCTAATAATAATAAAAGTGAAAAAGAAACAATAGAATAATAGAAGGGTCTTCCGTTGGAGACGGAAGACCCTAATAATAATAAAAAGAAACAATACAATCACTATAAGTCTTCCGTTGTGAACGGAAGACTTAATAAAAAGAAACAATACAATCATTATAGGTCTTCCGTTGTGAACGGAAGACCTAATAAGAAACAGAGTAAAAACAATATGTTCCCAAACTTCGTTTGGGGAACATAATAAGAAACAGAGTAAAAACAATATGTTCCCAAACTTCGTTTGGGGAACATAAATATTCTAGTGTAAATACTATCATCTGTTTCTATATTCTCTCTTTTTTTAATATAAATTTTCATAGAATCTTTTTGTTTCATTTAAAATATCTTCTTGATTGGATATCATACATCATCTTCTTTGATAATTTAGAGATTTGTTTACTGATATACTTTCTAGACTCTAAACTAGCAAAATACTTTGTCGGTTTTTCCCCTTCCTCAACCAATTTAACTCGAGATCTAATGCATTGACCTTCCATTTTATTTTTTTCTTATGTCTCCAATTTCCTTTTATTTATTAGCAAGATCATTTACATTGTTTTCAGTTATGTTCTGTTCCAGATCTAATAACTTCTTTTTTTCTAACTGAGCCTCACGCTCCTTTGTTTTCTTTTTCTTAAAAGTAGAATACGAAATAGTTTTTCCTCTAATTTCCATTAACAGAGTATCCAGAAATAATTTATCACATAATTTAAATTGTAAATTTTCATCATTAACAGAACACAAGTTTTCCATATTATAAGCTGGACATGCATATTGGGTTTTGACATCAATTATCTTTTCCTTTTTTAGGTCAACATAAGCTTTATCTGTTAACAAAAAATATTTAATTTCCAGAAGCCTCTTCCTTTTGTAAATTCATTTCGCTTACAGTATGCAACTACTGGGGAATGATCAGAGCAATAACTATTTTCATATTTAATATTTCATGACATGGGCAGTAAAGATTCAGACATTTAAAAAAAATCTAGTCTTGCCTGTTTAATAGGATTTTTTCTTCTCCAAGTAAAACGTCTAAGTTTTGGATTATTTTCTCGAAAAATATCAATAAGATTTAAACTATCTATAAAATTTAACAGTTCTTATCTTGCTTTTGGATTATTCGAGTTTTTATAGTTCATAGAGTCCATCTCTTTATTCAAAATCAGATTAAAATCACCACCCATTATTGTATATTGCGAGACATAAAAATCTTCAATCTTTTAAAAAGATTTGAGTAAAAAAATGGAATATCTAGATTTGGACCATAAATATTTATCAATAGAAAATTTTGAACTTCAATTGTCACATCTGTAATCAAAAAAAAATTCCCACTGTCATCTTTACAAATGAGGAGGGGAAGCAGTTAGACAAGAACGGTATGATCAATATCCAAGGATCGCAGATATGACCTCAGTTTGTATCCATCTTGAGGTCGTCATCGAGAGAACTTACATTCCGGATCTCGGGAACCTTTTGTTGAGTACAGGGGACGTGGGAGAAGAAAAAGCAATGAGGCGAGTTAGCGCACCTTCAGAAGGGAACGGCCCTCCAGTGCCGAAGGAGCGAAGACCCGTGCCAAGTTACAGGAACGGGCCTCCTGGAGGCAGCATCATTACTTCAGTGACTCGAGGAGAGGCAGCAGTTAATAAATAATCCCCCGGGAACTGGAAGAATCAATTAAGAGAGTTGAAACTTATCAGCTTAATCACAAGCTGTAATCTGTCGTCCAAGAATGGTATGATCAATATCCAAGGATCGCGGAGATGACCTCAGTTTGTCTCCATCTTGAGGTCTTCAATGAGAGAACTTGATTCCGGATTTCAGGAACCTTTTGCTGAGTACAGGGGACGTTAGAGAAGAAGCAATGAGGCGAGGGAGTGCACCTTCAGGAGGGAACGACCCTCAGTGCCGAAGGAGCGAAGACCCGTGCCAAGTTACAGGAACGGGCCTCTTGGAGGCAGCATCTTTACTCCAGTGACTCGATGAGGGGCAGCAGTTAGACAAGAACGGTATGATCAACATCCAAGGATCGCAGATATGACTTCAGTTTGTATCTATCTTGAGGTCGTCACCGAGAGAACTTACATTCAGGATCTCGGGAACCTTTCGTTGAGTACAGGGGACGTGGGAGAAGAAAAAGCAATGAGGCGAGGGAGCGCACTTTCAGAAGGGAACGGCCCCCAGTGCCGAGTCACAAGACCGGGCCTCTGGGAGGCAGCATCATTACTCCAGTAAATCGAGGAGGGGCAGCAGTTAATAAATAATCCCCCGGGAACTGGAAGAATTAATTAAGAGAGTTAAAACTTACCAGCTTAGTCACAAGCTGTAATCTATCGTCCAAGAACGGTATAATCAATATCCAAGGATCGTAGAGATGACCTCAGTTTGTCTCCATGTCGAGGGCATCACCGAGAGAACTTAGATTCCGTATCTCGGGAACCTCTTGCTGAGTACAGGGGACGTGAGAGAAGAAGCAATGAGGCCAGGGAACGCACCTCCAGAAGGGAACGGCCCTCCAGTGCCGAAGTAGCAAAGACCCGTGCCAAGTTACAAGAACGGGCCTCCTGGAGGCAGCATCATTACTTCAGTGACCCGAGGAGGGGCAGCAGTTAATAAATAATCCCCCGGAAACTGGAAGAATCAAGAAAAAGCAATGAGACGAGGGAGCGCACTTTCAGGATGGAACGGCCCCCAGTGCCGAGTCACAAGACCGGGCCTCTGGGAGGCAGCATCATTACTCCAGTAACTCGAGGAGGGACAGCAGTTAATAAATAATCCCCCGGGAACTGGAAGAATTAATTAAGAGAGTTAAAACTTACCAGCTAAGTCACAAGCTGTAATCTATCGTGCAAGAACGGTATGATCAATATCCAAGGATCGTAGAGATGACCTCAGTTTGTCTCCATGTCGAGATCGTCACCGAGAGAACTTAGATTCCGTATCTAGGGAACCTCTTGCTGAGTACAGGGGACGTGAGAGAAGAAGCAATAAGGCCAGGGAATGCACCTTCAGAAGGGAACGGCCCTCCAGTGCCGAAGGAGCGAAGACCCGTGCCAAGTTACAGGAACGGGCCTACTGGGGGCAGCATCATTACTTCAGTGACTCGAGAAGGGGCAGCAGTTAATAAATAATCCCCCGGGAACTGGAAAAATCAATCAAGAGAGTTAAAACTTACCAGCTTAGTCACAAGCTGTAATCTGTCATCCAAGAACGGTATGATCAATATCCAAGGATCACGGAGATGACCTCAGTTTGTCTCCATCTTGAGGTCTTCAATGAGAGAACTTGATTCCGGATTTCGGGAACCTTTTGCTGAGTACAGGGGACGTTAGAGAAGAAGCAATGAGGCGAGGGAGTGCACCTTCAGGAGGGAACGGCCCTCCAGTGCCGAAGGAGCGAGGACCCGTGCCAAGTTACAGGAACGGGCCTCTTGGAGGCAGCATCATTAGTCCAAGACTCGAGGAGGGGCAGCAGTTAGACAAGAACGGTATGATCAATATCCAGGGATCGCAGATAGGACCTCAGTTTGTATCCATCTTTAGGTCATCACCGAGAGAACTTAGATTCCGGATCTCGGGAACCTTTCGTTGAGTACAGGGGACGTGGGAGAAGAAAAAGCAATGAGGCGAGGGAGCGAACCATCAGGAGGGAACGGCCCTCCAGTGCCGAAGGAGCGAAGACCCGTGCCAAGTTACAGGAACGGGCCTCTCTGAGGCAGCATCATTACTCCAGTGACTCGAGGAGGGGCAGCAGTTAATAAATAATCCCCCAGGAACTGGAAGAATTAATTAAGAGAGTTAAAACTTACCAGCTTAGTCACAAGCTGTAATCTATCGTCCAAGAACGGTATGATCAATATCCAAGGATCGTAGAGATGACCTCAGTTTGTCTCCATGTCGGGGTCGTCACCGAGAGAACTTAAATTCCGTATCTCGGGAACCTCTTGCTGAGTACAGGGGACGTGAGAGAAGAAGCAATGAGTCGAGGGAGCGCACCTTCAGGAGGGAACGGCCCTCCAGTGCCGAAAGAACGAAGACCCGTGCCAAGTTACAGGAACGGGCCTCTTGGAGGCAGCATCATTACTCCAGTGACTCGAGGAGGGGCAGCAGTTAATAAATAATCCCCCAGGAACTCTGGAAAAAAAAACCCAGGAACTCTGGAAGAATCAAGAGAATTAAAACCTACCACCTTAGTAGCTAGCTGTGATCTGTCGTCCAAGAACGATATGATCAATATACAAGGATCGCAGATATGACTTCAGTTTTTATCCATCTTAAGATCGTCTCCGAGAGAACTTAGATTCCGGATCTCGGGAACCTCTTGCTGAGTACAGGGGACGTGAGAGAAGAAGCAATAAGGCCAGGGAATGCACCTTCAGAAGGGAACGGCCCTCCAGTGCCGAAGGAGCGAAGACCCGTGCCAAGTTACAGGAACGGGCCTACTGGGAGCAGCATCATTACTTCAGTGACTCGAGAAGGGGCAGCAGTTAATAAATAATCCCCCGGGAACTGGAAAAATCAATTAAGGGAGTTAAAACTTACCAGCTTAGTCACAAGCTGTAATCTATCGTCCAAGAACGGTATGATCAATATCCAAGGATCACGGAGATGACCTCAGTTTGTCTCCATCTTGAGGTCTTCAATGAGAGAACTTGATTCCGGATTTCGGGAACCTTTTGCTTAGTACAGGGGACGTTAGAGAAGAAGCAATGAGGCGAGGGAGCGCACCTTCAGTAGGGAACGACGCTCCAGTGCCGAAAGAGCGAGGACCCGTGCCAAGTTACAGGAACGGGCCTCTTGGAGGCAGCATCTTTACTCCAGTGACTCGAAGAGGGGTAGCAGTTAGAGAAGAACGGTATGATCAATATCCAAAAATAGCAGAGATGACCTCAGTTTGTATCCATCATAAGGTCATCACCGAGAGAACTTACATTCCGGATCACGGGAACCTTTTGTTCAGTACAGGGGACGTGGGAAAAGAAAAAGCAATTAGGCGAGGTAGCGCACTTTCAGGAGGGAACGGCCCCCGGTGCCGAGTCACAAGTCCGGGCCTCTTGGAGGCAGCATCTTTACTCCAGTGACTCGAGGAGGGGCAGCACTTAATAAATAATCCCCCGGGAACTGGAAGAATTAATTAAGAGAGTTAAAACTTACCAGCTTAGTCACAAGCTGTAATCTATCGTCCAAGAACGGTATGATCAATATCCAAGGATCGTAGAGATGACCTCAGTTTGTCTCCATGTCGGGGTCGTCACCGAGAGAACTTAGATTCCGTATCTCGGGATCCTCTTGCTGAGTACAGGGGACGTGAGAGAAGAAGCAATGAGGCGAGGGAGCGCACCTTCAGGAGGGAACGGCCCTCCAGTGCCGAAGGAGCGAAGACCCGTGCCAAGTTACAGGAACGGGCCTCTTGGAGGCAGCATCATTACTCCAGTGACTCGAGGAGGGGCAGCAGTTAATAAATAATCCCCCGGGAACTGGAAAAATCAATTAAGAGAGTTAAAACTTACCAGCTTAGTCGCAAGCTGTAATCTGTCGTCCAAGAACGGTATGATCAATATCCAAGGATCGCGGAGATGACCTCAGTTTGTCTCCATCTTGAGGTCTTCAATGAGAGAACTTGATTCCGGATTTCGGGAACCTTTTGCTGAGTACAGTGGACGTGAGAGAAGAACCAATGAGGCGAGGGAGCGCACCTTCAGGAGGGAACGGCCCTCCAGTGCCGAAGGAGCCAAGACCCGTGCCAAGTAACAGGAACGGGCGTCTTGGAGGCAGCATCTTTACTCCAGTGACTCGAGGAGGGGCAGCAGTTAATAAATAATCCCCCGGGAACTGGAAGAATTACTTAAGAGAGTTAAAACTTACCAGCTTAGTCACAAGCTGTAATCTATCGTTCAAGAACGGTAGGATCGATATCCAAGGATCGTAGAGATGACCTCAGTTTGTCTCCATGTCGGGGTCGTCACCGAGAGAACTTAGATTCCGTATCTCGGGAACCTCTTCCTGAGTACAGGGGACGTGAGAGAAGAAGCAATGAGGCGAGGGAGCGCACCTTCAGGAGGGAACGGCCCTCCAGTGCCGAAGGAGCGAAGACCCGTGCCAAGTTACAGGAACAGGCCTCTTGGAGGCAGCATCATTACTCCAGTGACTCGAGGAGGGACAGCAGTTAATAAATAATCCCCCAGGAACTCTGGAAAAAAAAACCCAGGAACTCTGGAAGAATCAAGAGAATTAAAACCTACCACCTTAGTAGCTAGATTTTATCTGTCGTCCAAGAACGATATGATCAATATACAAGGATCGCAGATATGACTTCAGTTTTTATCCATCTTAAGATCGTCTCCGAGAGAACTTAGATTCCGGATCTCGGGAACCTCTTGCTGAGTACAGGGGACGTGAGAGAAGAAGCAATAAGGCCAGGGAATGCACCTTCAGAAGGGAACGGCCCTCCAGTGCCGAAGGAGCGAAGACCCGTGCCAAGTTACAGGAACGGGCCTACTGGGGGCAGCATCATTACTTCAGTGACTCGAGAAGGGGCAGCAGTTAATAAATAATCCCCCGGGAACTGGAAAAATCAATCAAGAGAGTTAAAACTTACCAGCTTAGTCACAAGCTGTAATCTGTCGTCCAAGAACGGTATGATCAATATCCAAGGATCACGGAGATGACCTCAGTTTGTCTCCATCTTGAGGTCTTCAATGAGAGAACTTGATTCCGGATTTCGGGAACCTTTTGCTGAGTACAGGGGACGTTAGAGAAGAAGCAATGAGGCGAGGGAGTGCACCTTCAGGAGGGAACGGCCCTCCAGTGCCGAAGGAGCGAGGACCCGTGCCAAGTTACAGGAACGGGCCTCTTGGAGGATGCATCATTAGTCCAAGACTCGAGGAGGGGCAGCAGTTAGAGGGACGGGCCTCTTGGAGGCAGCATCATTAGTCCAAGACTCGAGGAGGGGCAGCAGTTAGACAAGAACGGTATGATCAATATCCAGGGATCGCAGATAGGACCTCAGTTTGTATCCATCTTTAGGTCATCACCGAGAGAACTTAGATTCCGGATCTCGGGAACCTTTCGTTGAGTACAGGGGACGTGGGAGAAGAAAAAGCAATGAGGCGAGGGAGCGAACCATCAGGAGGGAACGGCCCTCCAGTGCCGAAGGAGCGAAGACCCGTGCCAAGTTACAGGAACGGGCCTCTCTGAGGCCGCATCATTACTCCAGTGACTCGAGGAGGGGCAGCAGTTAATAAATAATCCCCCAGGAACTGGAAGAATTAATTAAGAGAGTTAAAACTTACCAGCTTAGTCACAAGCTGTAATCTATCGTCCAAGAACGGTATGATCAATATCCAAGGATCGTAGAGATGACCTCAGTTTGTCTCCATGTCGGGGTCGTCACCGAGAGAACTTAAATTCCGTATCTCGGGAACCTCTTGCTGAGTACAGGGGACGTGAGAGAAGAAGCAATGAGTCGAGGGAGCGCACCTTCAGGAGGGAACGGCCCTCCAGTGCCGAAAGAGCGAAGACCCGTGCCAAGTTACAGGAACGGGCCTCTTGGAGGCAGCATCATTACTCCAGTGACTCGAGGAGGGGCAGCAGTTAATAAATAATCCCCCAGGAACTCTGGAAAAAAAAACCCAGGAACTCTGGAAGAATCAAGAGAATTAAAACCTACCACCTTAGTAGCTAGCTGTGATCTGTCGTCCAAGAACGATATGATCAATATCCAAGGATCGCGGAGATGACCTCAGTTTGTCTCCATCTTGAGGTCTTCAATGAGAGAACTTGATTCCGGATTTCGGGAACCTTTTGCTGAGTACAGTGGACGTGAGAGAAGAACCAATGAGGCGAGGGAGCGCACCTTCAGGAGGGAACGGCCCTCCAGTGCCGAAGGAGCCAAGACCCGTGCCAAGTAACAGGAACGGGCGTCTTGGAGGCAGCATCTTTACTCCAGTGACTCGAGGAGGGGCAGCAGTTAATAAATAATCCCCCGGGAACTGGAAAAATCAATTAAGGGAGTTAAAACTTACCAGCTTAGTCACAAGCTGTAATCTATCGTCCAAGAACGGTATGATCAATATCCAAGGATCACGGAGATGACCTCAGTTTGTCTCCATCTTGAGGTCTTCAATGAGAGAACTTGATTCCGGATTTCGGGAACCTTTTGCTTAGTACAGGGGACGTTAGAGAAGAAGCAATGAGGCGAGGGAGCGCACCTTCAGTAGGGAACGACGCTCCAGTGCCGAAAGAGCGAGGACCCGTGCCAAGTTACAGGAACGGGCCTCTTGGAGGCAGCATCTTTACTCCAGTGACTCGAAGAGGGGTAGCAGTTAGAGAAGAACGGTATGATCAATATCCAAAAATAGCAGAGATGACCTCAGTTTGTATCCATCATAAGGTCATCACCGAGAGAACTTACATTCCGGATCACGGGAACCTTTTGTTCAGTACAGGGGACGTGGGAGAAGAAAAAGCAATTAGGCGAGGTAGCGCACTTTCAGGAGGGAACGGCCCCCGGTGCCGAGTCACAAGTCCGGGCCTCTTGGAGACAGCATCTTTACTCCAGTGACTCGAGGAGGGGCAGCACTTAATAAATAATCCCCCGGGAACTGGAAGAATTAATTAAGAGAGTTAAAACTTACCAGCTTAGTCACAAGCTGTAATCTATCGTCCAAGAACGGTATGATCAATATCCAAGGATCGTAGAGATGACCTCAGTTTGTCTCCATGTCGGGGTCGTCACCGAGAGAACTTAGATTCCGTATCTCGGGATCCTCTTGCTGAGTACAGGGGACGTGAGAGAAGAAGCAATGAGGCGAGGGAGCGCACCTTCAGGAGGGAACGGCCCTCCAGTGCCGAAGGAGCGAAGACCCGTGCCAAGTTACAGGAACGGGCCTCTTGGAGGCAGCATCATTACTCCAGTGACTCGAGGAGGGGCAGCAGTTAATAAATAATCCCCCGGGAACTGGAAAAATCAATTAAGAGAGTTAAAACTTACCAGCTTAGTCGCAAGCTGTAATCTGTCGTCCAAGAACGGTATGATCAATATCCAAGGATCGCGGAGATGACCTCAGTTTGTCTCCATCTTGAGGTCTTCAATGAGAGAACTTGATTCCGGATTTCGGGAACCTTTTGCTGAGTACAGTGGACGTGAGAGAAGAACCAATGAGGCGAGGGAGCGCACCTTCAGGAGGGAACGGCCCTCCAGTGCCGAAGGAGCCAAGACCCGTGCCAAGTAACAGGAACGGGCGTCTTGGAGGCAGCATCTTTACTCCAGTGACTCGAGGAGGGGCAGCAGTTAATAAATAATCCCCCGGGAACTGGAAGAATTACTTAAGAGAGTTAAAACTTACCAGCTTAGTCACAAGCTGTAATCTATCGTTCAAGAACGGTAGGATCAATATCCAAGGATCGTAGAGATGACCTCAGTTTGTCTCCATGTCGGGGTCGTCACCGAGAGAACTTAGATTCCGTATCTCGGGAACCTCTTCCTGAGTACAGGGGACGTGAGAGAAGAAGCAATGAGGCGAGGGAGCGCACCTTCAGGAGGGAACGGCCCTCCAGTGCCGAAGGAGCGAAGACCCGTGCCAAGTTACAGGAACGGGCCTCTTGGAGGCAGCATCATTACTCCAGTGACTCGAGGAGGGGCAGCAGTTAATAAATAATCCCCCAGGAACTCTGGAAAAAAAAACCCAGGAACTCTGGAAGAATCAAGAGAATTAAAACCTACCACCTTAGTAGCTAGATTTTATCTGTCGTCCAAGAACGATATGATCAATATACAAGGATCGCAGATATGACTTCAGTTTTTATCCATCTTAAGATCGTCTCCGAGAGAACTTAGATTCCGGATCTCGGGAACCTCTTGCTGAGTACAGGGGACGTGAGAGAAGAAGCAATAAGGCCAGGGAATGCACCTTCAGAAAGGAACGGCCCTCCAGTGCCGAAGGAGCGAAGACCCGTGCCAAGTTACAGGAACGGGCCTACTGGGGGCAGCATCATTACTTCAGTGACTCGAGAAGGGGCAGCAGTTAATAAATAATCCCCCGGGAACTGGAAAAATCAATTAAGGGAGTTAAAACTTACCAGCTTAGTCACAAGCTGTAATCTATCGTCCAAGAACGGTATGATCAATATCCAAGGATCACGGAGATGACCTCAGTTTGTCTCCATCTTGAGGTCTTCAATGAGAGAACTTGATTCCGGATTTCGGGAACCTTTTGCTTAGTACAGGGGACGTTAGAGAAGAAGCAATGAGGCGAGGGAGCGCACCTTCAGTAGGGAACGACGCTCCAGTGCCGAAAGAGCGAGGACCCGTGCCAAGTTACAGGAACGGGCCTCTTGGAGGCAGCATCTTTACTCCAGTGACTCGAAGAGGGGTAGCAGTTAGAGAAGAACGGTATGATCAATATCCAAAAATAGCAGAGATGACCTCAGTTTGTATCCATCATAAGGTCATCACCGAGAGAACTTACATTCCGGATCACGGGAACCTTTTGTTCAGTACAGGGGACGTGGGAGAAGAAAAAGCAATTAGGCGAGGTAGCGCACTTTCAGGAGGGAACGGCCCCCGGTGCCGAGTCACAAGTCCGGGCCTCTTGGAGACAGCATCTTTACTCCAGTGACTCGAGGAGGGGCAGCACTTAATAAATAATCCCCCGGGAACTGGAAGAATTAATTAAGAGAGTTAAAACTTACCAGCTTAGTCACAAGCTGTAATCTATCGTCCAAGAACGGTATGATCAATATCCAAGGATCGTAGAGATGACCTCAGTTTGTCTCCATGTCGGGGTCGTCACCGAGAGAACTTAGATTCCGTATCTCGGGATCCTCTTGCTGAGTACAGGGGACGTGAGAGAAGAAGCAATGAGGCGAGGGAGCGCACCTTCAGGAGGGAACGGCCCTCCAGTGCCGAAGGAGCGAAGACCCGTGCCAAGTTACAGGAACGGGCCTCTTGGAGGCAGCATCATTACTCCAGTGACTCGAGGAGGGGCAGCAGTTAATAAATAATCCCCCGGGAACTGGAAAAATCAATTAAGAGAGTTAAAACTTACCAGCTTAGTCGCAAGCTGTAATCTGTCGTCCAAGAACGGTATGATCAATATCCAAGGATCGCGGAGATGACCTCAGTTTGTCTCCATCTTGAGGTCTTCAATGAGAGAACTTGATTCCGGATTTCGGGAACCTTTTGCTGAGTACAGTGGACGTGAGAGAAGAACCAATGAGGCGAGGGAGCGCACCTTCAGGAGGGAACGGCCCTCCAGTGCCGAAGGAGCCAAGACCCGTGCCAAGTAACAGGAACGGGCGTCTTGGAGGCAGCATCTTTACTCCAGTGACTCGAGGAGGGGCAGCAGTTAATAAATAATCCCCCGGGAACTGGAAGAATTACTTAAGAGAGTTAAAACTTACCAGCTTAGTCACAAGCTGTAATCTATCGTTCAAGAACGGTAGGATCGATATCCAAGGATCGTAGAGATGACCTCAGTTTGTCTCCATGTCGGGGTCGTCACCGAGAGAACTTAGATTCCGTATCTCGGGAACCTCTTCCTGAGTACAGGGGACGTGAGAGAAGAAGCAATGAGGCGAGGGAGCGCACCTTCAGGAGGGAACGGCCCTCCAGTGCCGAAGGAGCGAAGACCCGTGCCAAGTTACAGGAACGGGCCTCTTGGAGGCAGCATCATTACTCCAGTGACTCGAGGAGGGGCAGCAGTTAATAAATAATCCCCCAGGAACTCTGGAAAAAAAAAACCCAGGAACTCTGGAAGAATCAAGAGAATTAAAACCTACCACCTTAGTAGCTAGATTTTATCTGTCGTCCAAGAACGATATGATCAATATACAAGGATCGCAGATATGACTTCAGTTTTTATCCATCTTAAGATCGTCTCCGAGAGAACTTAGATTCCGGATCTCGGGAACCTCTTGCTGAGTACAGGGGACGTGAGAGAAGAAGCAATAAGGCCAGGGAATGCACCTTCAGAAAGGAACGGCCCTCCAGTGCCGAAGGAGCGAAGACCCGTGCCAAGTTACAGGAACGGGCCTACTGGGGGCAGCATCATTACTTCAGTGACTCGAGAAGGGGCAGCAGTTAATAAATAATCCCCCGGGAACTGGAAAAATCAATGAAGGGAGTTAAAACTTACCAGCTTAGTCACAAGCTGTAATCTATCGTCCAAGAACGGTATGATCAATATCCAAGGATCACGGAGATGACCTCAGTTTGTCTCCATCTTGAGGTCTTCAATGAGAGAACTTGATTCCGGATTTCGGGAACCTTTTGCTTAGTACAGGGGACGTTAGAGAAGAAGCAATGAGGCGAGGGAGCGCACCTTCAGTAGGGAACGACGCTCCAGTGCCGAAAGAGCGAGGACCCGTGCCAAGTTACAGGAACGGGCCTCTTGGAGGCAGCATCTTTACTCCAGTGACTCGAAGAGGGGTAGCAGTTAGAGAAGAACGTTATGATCAATATCCAAATATCGCAGAGATGACCTCAGTTTGTATCCATCATAAGGTCATCACCGAGAGAACTTACATTCCGGATCACGGGAACCTTTTGTTCAGTACAGGGGACGTGGGAGAAGAAAAAGCAATTAGGCGAGGTAGCGCACTTTCAGGAGGGAACGGCCCCCGGTGCCGAGTCACAAGTCCGGGCCTCTTGGAGGCAGCATCTTTACTCCAGTGACTCGAGGAGGGGCAGCACTTAATAAATAATCCCCCGGGAACTGGAAGAATTAATTAAGAGAGTTAAAACTTACCAGCTTAGTCACAAGCTGTAATCTATCGTCCAAGAACGGTATGATCAATATCCAAGGATCGTAGAGATGACCTCAGTTTGTCTCCATGTCGGGGTCGTCACCGAGAGAACTTAGATTCCGTATCTCGGGATCCTCTTGCTGAGTACAGGGGACGTGAGAGAAGAAGCAATGAGGCGAGGGAGCGCACCTTCAGGAGGGAACGGCCCTCCAGTGCCGAAGGAGCGAAGACCCGTGCCAAGTTACAGGAACGGGCCTCTTGGAGGCAGCATCATTACTCCAGTGACTCGAGGAGGGGCAGCAGTTAATAAATAATCCCCCGGGAACTGGAAAAATCAATTAAGAGAGTTAAAACTTACCAGCTTAGTCGCAAGCTGTAATCTGTCGTCCAAGAACGGTATGATCAATATCCAAGGATCGCGGAGATGACCTCAGTTTGTCTCCATCTTGAGGTCTTCAATGAGAGAACTTGATTCCGGATTTCGGGAACCTTTTGCTGAGTACAGTGGACGTGAGAGAAGAACCAATGAGGCGAGGGAGCGCACCTTCAGGAGGGAACGGCCCTCCAGTGCCGAAGGAGCCAAGACCCGTGCCAAGTAACAGGAACGGGCGTCTTGGAGGCAGCATCTTTACTCCAGTGACTCGAGGAGGGGCAGCAGTTAATAAATAATCCCCCGGGAACTGGAAGAATTACTTAAGAGAGTTAAAACTTACCAGCTTAGTCACAAGCTGTAATCTATCGTTCAAGAACGGTAGGATCGATATCCAAGGATCGTAGAGATGACCTCAGTTTGTCTCCATGTCGGGGTCGTCACCGAGAGAACTTAGATTCCGTATCTCGGGAACCTCTTCCTGAGTACAGGGGACGTGAGAGAAGAAGCAATGAGGCGAGGGAGCGCACCTTCAGGAGGGAACGGCCCTCCAGTGCCGAAGGAGCGAAGACCCGTGCCAAGTTACAGGAACGGGCCTCTTGGAGGCAGCATCATTACTCCAGTGACTCGAGGAGGGGCAGCAGTTAATAAATAATCCCCCGGGAACTGGAAAAATCAATTAAGAGAGTTAAAACTTACCAGCTTAGTCGCAAGCTGTAATCTGTCGTCCAAGAACGGTATGATCAATATCCAAGGATCGCGGAGATGACCTCAGTTTGTCTCCATCTTGAGGTCTTCAATGAGAGAACTTGATTCCGGATTTCGGGAACCTTTTGCTGAGTACAGTGGACGTGAGAGAAGAACCAATGAGGCGAGGGAGCGCACCTTCAGGAGGGAACGGCCCTCCAGTGCCGAAGGAGCCAAGACCCGTGCCAAGTAACAGGAACGGGCGTCTTGGAGGCAGCATCTTTACTCCAGTGACTCGAGGAGGGGCAGCAGTTAATAAATAATCCCCCGGGAACTGGAAGAATTACTTAAGAGAGTTAAAACTTACCAGCTTAGTCACAAGCTGTAATCTATCGTTCAAGAACGGTAGGATCAATATCCAAGGATCGTAGAGATGACCTCAGTTTGTCTCCATGTCGGGGTCGTCACCGAGAGAACTTAGATTCCGTATCTCGGGAACCTCTTCCTGAGTACAGGGGACGTGAGAGAAGAAGCAATGAGGCGAGGGAGCGCACCTTCAGGAGGGAACGGCCCTCCAGTGCCGAAGGAGCGAAGACCCGTGCCAAGTTACAGGAACGGGCCTCTTGGAGGCAGCATCATTACTCCAGTGACTCGAGGAGGGGCAGCAGTTAATAAATAATCCCCCAGGAACTCTGGAAAAAAAAAACCCAGGAACTCTGGAAGAATCAAGAGAATTAAAACCTACCACCTTAGTAGCTAGATTTTATCTGTCGTCCAAGAACGATATGATCAATATACAAGGATCGCAGATATGACTTCAGTTTTTATCCATCTTAAGATCGTCTCCGAGAGAACTTAGATTCCGGATCTCGGGAACCTCTTGCTGAGTACAGGGGACGTGAGAGAAGAAGCAATAAGGCCAGGGAATGCACCTTCAGAAAGGAACGGCCCTCCAGTGCCGAAGGAGCGAAGACCCGTGCCAAGTTACAGGAACGGGCCTACTGGGGGCAGCATCATTACTTCAGTGACTCGAGAAGGGGCAGCAGTTAATAAATAATCCCCCGGGAACTGGAAAAATCAATTAAGGGAGTTAAAACTTACCAGCTTAGTCACAAGCTGTAATCTATCGTCCAAGAACGGTATGATCAATATCCAAGGATCACGGAGATGACCTCAGTTTGTCTCCATCTTGAGGTCTTCAATGAGAGAACTTGATTCCGGATTTCGGGAACCTTTTGCTTAGTACAGGGGACGTTAGAGAAGAAGCAATGAGGCGAGGGAGCGCACCTTCAGTAGGGAACGACGCTCCAGTGCCGAAAGAGCGAGGACCCGTGCCAAGTTACAGGAACGGGCCTCTTGGAGGCAGCATCTTTACTCCAGTGACTCGAAGAGGGGTAGCAGTTAGAGAAGAACGGTATGATCAATATCCAAATATCGCAGAGATGACCTCAGTTTGTATCCATCATAAGGTCATCACCGAGAGAACTTACATTCCGGATCACGGGAACCTTTTGTTCAGTACAGGGGACGTGGGAGAAGAAAAAGCAATTAGGCGAGGTAGCGCACTTTCAGGAGGGAACGGCCCCCGGTGCCGAGTCACAAGTCCGGGCCTCTTGGAGGCAGCATCTTTACTCCAGTGACTCGAGGAGGGGCAGCACTTAATAAATAATCCCCCGGGAACTGGAAGAATTAATTAAGAGAGTTAAAACTTACCAGCTTAGTCACAAGCTGTAATCTATCGTTCAAGAACGGTAGGATCAATATCCAAGGATCGTAGAGATGACCTCAGTTTGTCTCCATGTCGGGGTCGTCACCGAGAGAACTTAGATTCCGTATCTCGGGAACCTCTTCCTGAGTACAGGGGACGTGAGAGAAGAAGCAATGAGGCGAGGGAGCGCACCTTCAGGAGGGAACGGCCCTCCAGTGCCGAAGGAGCGAAGACCCGTGCCAAGTTACAGGAACGGGCCTCTTGGAGGCAGCATCATTACTCCAGTGACTCGAGGAGGGGCAGCAGTTAATAAATAATCCCCCAGGAACTCTGGAAAAAAAAACCCAGGAACTCTGGAAGAATCAAGAGAATTAAAACCTACCACCTTAGTAGCTAGATTTTATCTGTCGTCCAAGAACGATATGATCAATATACAAGGATCGCAGATATGACTTCAGTTTTTATCCATCTTAAGATCGTCTCCGAGAGAACTTAGATTCCGGATCTCGGGAACCTCTTGCTGAGTACAGGGGACGTGAGAGAAGAAGCAATAAGGCCAGGGAATGCACCTTCAGAAAGGAACGGCCCTCCAGTGCCGAAGGAGCGAAGACCCGTGCCAAGTTACAGGAACGGGCCTACTGGGGGCAGCATCATTACTTCAGTGACTCGAGAAGGGGCAGCAGTTAATAAATAATCCCCCGGGAACTGGAAAAATCAATGAAGGGAGTTAAAACTTACCAGCTTAGTCACAAGCTGTAATCTATCGTCCAAGAACGGTATGATCAATATCCAAGGATCACGGAGATGACCTCAGTTTGTCTCCATCTTGAGGTCTTCAATGAGAGAACTTGATTCCGGATTTCGGGAACCTTTTGCTTAGTACAGGGGACGTTAGAGAAGAAGCAATGAGGCGAGGGAGCGCACCTTCAGTAGGGAACGACGCTCCAGTGCCGAAAGAGCGAGGACCCGTGCCAAGTTACAGGAACGGGCCTCTTGGAGGCAGCATCTTTACTCCAGTGACTCGAAGAGGGGTAGCAGTTAGAGAAGAACGGTATGATCAATATCCAAAAATAGCAGAGATGACCTCAGTTTGTATCCATCATAAGGTCATCACCGAGAGAACTTACATTCCGGATCACGGGAACCTTTTGTTCAGTACAGGGGACGTGGGAGAAGAAAAAGCAATTAGGCGAGGTAGCGCACTTTCAGGAGGGAACGGCCCCCGGTGCCGAGTCACAAGTCCGGGCCTCTTGGAGACAGCATCTTTACTCCAGTGACTCGAGGAGGGGCAGCACTTAATAAATAATCCCCCGGGAACTGGAAGAATTAATTAAGAGAGTTAAAACTTACCAGCTTAGTCACAAGCTGTAATCTATCGTCCAAGAACGGTATGATCAATATCCAAGGATCGTAGAGATGACCTCAGTTTGTCTCCATGTCGGGGTCGTCACCGAGAGAACTTAGATTCCGTATCTCGGGATCCTCTTGCTGAGTACAGGGGACGTGAGAGAAGAAGCAATGAGGCGAGGGAGCGCACCTTCAGGAGGGAACGGCCCTCCAGTGCCGAAGGAGCGAAGACCCGTGCCAAGTTACAGGAACGGGCCTCTTGGAGGCAGCATCATTACTCCAGTGACTCGAGGAGGGGCAGCAGTTAATAAATAATCCCCCAGGAACTCTGGAAAAAAAAAACCCAGGAACTCTGGAAGAATCAAGAGAATTAAAACCTACCACCTTAGTAGCTAGATTTTATCTGTCGTCCAAGAACGATATGATCAATATACAAGGATCGCAGATATGACTTCAGTTTTTATCCATCTTAAGATCGTCTCCGAGAGAACTTAGATTCCGGATCTCGGGAACCTCTTGCTGAGTACAGGGGACGTGAGAGAAGAAGCAATAAGGCCAGGGAATGCACCTTCAGAAAGGAACGGCCCTCCAGTGCCGAAGGAGCGAAGACCCGTGCCAAGTTACAGGAACGGGCCTACTGGGGGCAGCATCATTACTTCAGTGACTCGAGAAGGGGCAGCAGTTAATAAATAATCCCCCGGGAACTGGAAAAATCAATGAAGGGAGTTAAAACTTACCAGCTTAGTCACAAGCTGTAATCTATCGTCCAAGAACGGTATGATCAATATCCAAGGATCACGGAGATGACCTCAGTTTGTCTCCATCTTGAGGTCTTCAATGAGAGAACTTGATTCCGGATTTCGGGAACCTTTTGCTTAGTACAGGGGACGTTAGAGAAGAAGCAATGAGGCGAGGGAGCGCACCTTCAGTAGGGAACGACGCTCCAGTGCCGAAAGAGCGAGGACCCGTGCCAAGTTACAGGAACGGGCCTCTTGGAGGCAGCATCTTTACTCCAGTGACTCGAAGAGGGGTAGCAGTTAGAGAAGAACGGTATGATCAATATCCAAATATCGCAGAGATGACCTCAGTTTGTATCCATCATAAGGTCATCACCGAGAGAACTTACATTCCGGATCACGGGAACCTTTTGTTCAGTACAGGGGACGTGGGAGAAGAAAAAGCAATTAGGCGAGGTAGCGCACTTTCAGGAGGGAACGGCCCCCGGTGCCGAGTCACAAGTCCGGGCCTCTTGGAGGCAGCATCTTTACTCCAGTGACTCGAGGAGGGGCAGCACTTAATAAATAATCCCCCGGGAACTGGAAGAATTAATTAAGAGAGTTAAAACTTACCAGCTTAGTCACAAGCTGTAATCTATCGTTCAAGAACGGTAGGATCAATATCCAAGGATCGTAGAGATGACCTCAGTTTGTCTCCATGTCGGGGTCGTCACCGAGAGAACTTAGATTCCGTATCTCGGGAACCTCTTCCTGAGTACAGGGGACGTGAGAGAAGAAGCAATGAGGCGAGGGAGCGCACCTTCAGGAGGGAACGGCCCTCCAGTGCCGAAGGAGCGAAGACCCGTGCCAAGTTACAGGAACGGGCCTCTTGGAGGCAGCATCATTACTCCAGTGACTCGAGGAGGGGCAGCAGTTAATAAATAATCCCCCAGGAACTCTGGAAAAAAAAACCCAGGAACTCTGGAAGAATCAAGAGAATTAAAACCTACCACCTTAGTAGCTAGATTTTATCTGTCGTCCAAGAACGATATGATCAATATACAAGGATCGCAGATATGACTTCAGTTTTTATCCATCTTAAGATCGTCTCCGAGAGAACTTAGATTCCGGATCTCGGGAACCTCTTGCTGAGTACAGGGGACGTGAGAGAAGAAGCAATAAGGCCAGGGAATGCACCTTCAGAAAGGAACGGCCCTCCAGTGCCGAAGGAGCGAAGACCCGTGCCAAGTTACAGGAACGGGCCTACTGGGGGCAGCATCATTACTTCAGTGACTCGAGAAGGGGCAGCAGTTAATAAATAATCCCCCGGGAACTGGAAAAATCAATGAAGGGAGTTAAAACTTACCAGCTTAGTCACAAGCTGTAATCTATCGTCCAAGAACGGTATGATCAATATCCAAGGATCACGGAGATGACCTCAGTTTGTCTCCATCTTGAGGTCTTCAATGAGAGAACTTGATTCCGGATTTCGGGAACCTTTTGCTTAGTACAGGGGACGTTAGAGAAGAAGCAATGAGGCGAGGGAGCGCACCTTCAGTAGGGAACGACGCTCCAGTGCCGAAAGAGCGAGGACCCGTGCCAAGTTACAGGAACGGGCCTCTTGGAGGCAGCATCTTTACTCCAGTGACTCGAAGAGGGGTAGCAGTTAGAGAAGAACGGTATGATCAATATCCAAAAATAGCAGAGATGACCTCAGTTTGTATCCATCATAAGGTCATCACCGAGAGAACTTACATTCCGGATCACGGGAACCTTTTGTTCAGTACAGGGGACGTGGGAGAAGAAAAAGCAATTAGGCGAGGTAGCGCACTTTCAGGAGGGAACGGCCCCCGGTGCCGAGTCACAAGTCCGGGCCTCTTGGAGACAGCATCTTTACTCCAGTGACTCGAGGAGGGGCAGCACTTAATAAATAATCCCCCGGGAACTGGAAGAATTAATTAAGAGAGTTAAAACTTACCAGCTTAGTCACAAGCTGTAATCTATCGTCCAAGAACGGTATGATCAATATCCAAGGATCGTAGAGATGACCTCAGTTTGTCTCCATGTCGGGGTCGTCACCGAGAGAACTTAGATTCCGTATCTCGGGATCCTCTTGCTGAGTACAGGGGACGTGAGAGAAGAAGCAATGAGGCGAGGGAGCGCACCTTCAGGAGGGAACGGCCCTCCAGTGCCGAAGGAGCGAAGACCCGTGCCAAGTTACAGGAACGGGCCTCTTGGAGGCAGCATCATTACTCCAGTGACTCGAGGAGGGGCAGCAGTTAATAAATAATCCCCCAGGAACTCTGGAAAAAAAAAACCCAGGAACTCTGGAAGAATCAAGAGAATTAAAACCTACCACCTTAGTAGCTAGATTTTATCTGTCGTCCAAGAACGATATGATCAATATACAAGGATCGCAGATATGACTTCAGTTTTTATCCATCTTAAGATCGTCTCCGAGAGAACTTAGATTCCGGATCTCGGGAACCTCTTGCTGAGTACAGGGGACGTGAGAGAAGAAGCAATAAGGCCAGGGAATGCACCTTCAGAAAGGAACGGCCCTCCAGTGCCGAAGGAGCGAAGACCCGTGCCAAGTTACAGGAACGGGCCTACTGGGGGCAGCATCATTACTTCAGTGACTCGAGAAGGGGCAGCAGTTAATAAATAATCCCCCGGGAACTGGAAAAATCAATGAAGGGAGTTAAAACTTACCAGCTTAGTCACAAGCTGTAATCTATCGTCCAAGAACGGTATGATCAATATCCAAGGATCACGGAGATGACCTCAGTTTGTCTCCATCTTGAGGTCTTCAATGAGAGAACTTGATTCCGGATTTCGGGAACCTTTTGCTTAGTACAGGGGACGTTAGAGAAGAAGCAATGAGGCGAGGGAGCGCACCTTCAGTAGGGAACGACGCTCCAGTGCCGAAAGAGCGAGGACCCGTGCCAAGTTACAGGAACGGGCCTCTTGGAGGCAGCATCTTTACTCCAGTGACTCGAAGAGGGGTAGCAGTTAGAGAAGAACGTTATGATCAATATCCAAATATCGCAGAGATGACCTCAGTTTGTATCCATCATAAGGTCATCACCGAGAGAACTTACATTCCGGATCACGGGAACCTTTTGTTCAGTACAGGGGACGTGGGAGAAGAAAAAGCAATTAGGCGAGGTAGCGCACTTTCAGGAGGGAACGGCCCCCGGTGCCGAGTCACAAGTCCGGGCCTCTTGGAGGCAGCATCTTTACTCCAGTGACTCGAGGAGGGGCAGCACTTAATAAATAATCCCCCGGGAACTGGAAGAATTAATTAAGAGAGTTAAAACTTACCAGCTTAGTCACAAGCTGTAATCTATCGTCCAAGAACGGTATGATCAATATCCAAGGATCGTAGAGATGACCTCAGTTTGTCTCCATGTCGGGGTCGTCACCGAGAGAACTTAGATTCCGTATCTCGGGATCCTCTTGCTGAGTACAGGGGACGTGAGAGAAGAAGCAATGAGGCGAGGGAGCGCACCTTCAGGAGGGAACGGCCCTCCAGTGCCGAAGGAGCGAAGACCCGTGCCAAGTTACAGGAACGGGCCTCTTGGAGGCAGCATCATTACTCCAGTGACTCGAGGAGGGGCAGCAGTTAATAAATAATCCCCCGGGAACTGGAAAAATCAATTAAGAGAGTTAAAACTTACCAGCTTAGTCGCAAGCTGTAATCTGTCGTCCAAGAACGGTATGATCAATATCCAAGGATCGCGGAGATGACCTCAGTTTGTCTCCATCTTGAGGTCTTCAATGAGAGAACTTGATTCCGGATTTCGGGAACCTTTTGCTGAGTACAGTGGACGTGAGAGAAGAACCAATGAGGCGAGGGAGCGCACCTTCAGGAGGGAACGGCCCTCCAGTGCCGAAGGAGCCAAGACCCGTGCCAAGTAACAGGAACGGGCGTCTTGGAGGCAGCATCTTTACTCCAGTGACTCGAGGAGGGGCAGCAGTTAATAAATAATCCCCCGGGAACTGGAAGAATTACTTAAGAGAGTTAAAACTTACCAGCTTAGTCACAAGCTGTAATCTATCGTTCAAGAACGGTAGGATCGATATCCAAGGATCGTAGAGATGACCTCAGTTTGTCTCCATGTCGGGGTCGTCACCGAGAGAACTTAGATTCCGTATCTCGGGAACCTCTTCCTGAGTACAGGGGACGTGAGAGAAGAAGCAATGAGGCGAGGGAGCGCACCTTCAGGAGGGAACGGCCCTCCAGTGCCGAAGGAGCGAAGACCCGTGCCAAGTTACAGGAACGGGCCTCTTGGAGGCAGCATCATTACTCCAGTGACTCGAGGAGGGGCAGCAGTTAATAAATAATCCCCCAGGAACTCTGGAAAAAAAAAACCCAGGAACTCTGGAAGAATCAAGAGAATTAAAACCTACCACCTTAGTAGCTAGATTTTATCTGTCGTCCAAGAACGATATGATCAATATACAAGGATCGCAGATATGACTTCAGTTTTTATCCATCTTAAGATCGTCTCCGAGAGAACTTAAGATTCCGGATCTCGGGAACCTCTTGCTGAGTACAGGGGACGTGAGAGAAGAAGCAATAAGGCCAGGGAATGCACCTTCAGAAAGGAACGGCCCTCCAGTGCCGAAGGAGCGAAGACCCGTGCCAAGTTACAGGAACGGGCCTACTGGGGGCAGCATCATTACTTCAGTGACTCGAGAAGGGGCAGCAGTTAATAAATAATCCCCCGGGAACTGGAAAAATCAATGAAGGGAGTTAAAACTTACCAGCTTAGTCACAAGCTGTAATCTATCGTCCAAGAACGGTATGATCAATATCCAAGGATCACGGAGATGACCTCAGTTTGTCTCCATCTTGAGGTCTTCAATGAGAGAACTTGATTCCGGATTTCGGGAACCTTTTGCTTAGTACAGGGGACGTTAGAGAAGAAGCAATGAGGCGAGGGAGCGCACCTTCAGTAGGGAACGACGCTCCAGTGCCGAAAGAGCGAGGACCCGTGCCAAGTTACAGGAACGGGCCTCTTGGAGGCAGCATCTTTACTCCAGTGACTCGAAGAGGGGTAGCAGTTAGAGAAGAACGTTATGATCAATATCCAAATATCGCAGAGATGACCTCAGTTTGTATCCATCATAAGGTCATCACCGAGAGAACTTACATTCCGGATCACGGGAACCTTTTGTTCAGTACAGGGGACGTGGGAGAAGAAAAAGCAATTAGGCGAGGTAGCGCACTTTCAGGAGGGAACGGCCCCCGGTGCCGAGTCACAAGTCCGGGCCTCTTGGAGGCAGCATCTTTACTCCAGTGACTCGAGGAGGGGCAGCACTTAATAAATAATCCCCCGGGAACTGGAAGAATTAATTAAGAGAGTTAAAACTTACCAGCTTAGTCACAAGCTGTAATCTATCGTCCAAGAACGGTATGATCAATATCCAAGGATCGTAGAGATGACCTCAGTTTGTCTCCATGTCGGGGTCGTCACCGAGAGAACTTAGATTCCGTATCTCGGGATCCTCTTGCTGAGTACAGGGGACGTGAGAGAAGAAGCAATGAGGCGAGGGAGCGCACCTTCAGGAGGGAACGGCCCTCCAGTGCCGAAGGAGCGAAGACCCGTGCCAAGTTACAGGAACGGGCCTCTTGGAGGCAGCATCATTACTCCAGTGACTCGAGGAGGGGCAGCAGTTAATAAATAATCCCCCGGGAACTGGAAAAATCAATTAAGAGAGTTAAAACTTACCAGCTTAGTCGCAAGCTGTAATCTGTCGTCCAAGAACGGTATGATCAATATCCAAGGATCGCGGAGATGACCTCAGTTTGTCTCCATCTTGAGGTCTTCAATGAGAGAACTTGATTCCGGATTTCGGGAACCTTTTGCTGAGTACAGTGGACGTGAGAGAAGAACCAATGAGGCGAGGGAGCGCACCTTCAGGAGGGAACGGCCCTCCAGTGCCGAAGGAGCCAAGACCCGTGCCAAGTAACAGGAACGGGCGTCTTGGAGGCAGCATCTTTACTCCAGTGACTCGAGGAGGGGCAGCAGTTAATAAATAATCCCCCGGGAACTGGAAGAATTACTTAAGAGAGTTAAAACTTACCAGCTTAGTCACAAGCTGTAATCTATCGTTCAAGAACGGTAGGATCAATATCCAAGGATCGTAGAGATGACCTCAGTTTGTCTCCATGTCGGGGTCGTCACCGAGAGAACTTAGATTCCGTATCTCGGGAACCTCTTCCTGAGTACAGGGGACGTGAGAGAAGAAGCAATGAGGCGAGGGAGCGCACCTTCAGGAGGGAACGGCCCTCCAGTGCCGAAGGAGCGAAGACCCGTGCCAAGTTACAGGAACGGGCCTCTTGGAGGCAGCATCATTACTCCAGTGACTCGAGGAGGGGCAGCAGTTAATAAATAATCCCCCAGGAACTCTGGAAAAAAAAAACCCAGGAACTCTGGAAGAATCAAGAGAATTAAAACCTACCACCTTAGTAGCTAGATTTTATCTGTCGTCCAAGAACGATATGATCAATATACAAGGATCGCAGATATGACTTCAGTTTTTATCCATCTTAAGATCGTCTCCGAGAGAACTTAGATTCCGGATCTCGGGAACCTCTTGCTGAGTACAGGGGACGTGAGAGAAGAAGCAATAAGGCCAGGGAATGCACCTTCAGAAAGGAACGGCCCTCCAGTGCCGAAGGAGCGAAGACCCGTGCCAAGTTACAGGAACGGGCCTACTGGGGGCAGCATCATTACTTCAGTGACTCGAGAAGGGGCAGCAGTTAATAAATAATCCCCCGGGAACTGGAAAAATCAATTAAGGGAGTTAAAACTTACCAGCTTAGTCACAAGCTGTAATCTATCGTCCAAGAACGGTATGATCAATATCCAAGGATCACGGAGATGACCTCAGTTTGTCTCCATCTTGAGGTCTTCAATGAGAGAACTTGATTCCGGATTTCGGGAACCTTTTGCTTAGTACAGGGGACGTTAGAGAAGAAGCAATGAGGCGAGGGAGCGCACCTTCAGTAGGGAACGACGCTCCAGTGCCGAAAGAGCGAGGACCCGTGCCAAGTTACAGGAACGGGCCTCTTGGAGGCAGCATCTTTACTCCAGTGACTCGAAGAGGGGTAGCAGTTAGAGAAGAACGGTATGATCAATATCCAAATATCGCAGAGATGACCTCAGTTTGTATCCATCATAAGGTCATCACCGAGAGAACTTACATTCCGGATCACGGGAACCTTTTGTTCAGTACAGGGGACGTGGGAGAAGAAAAAGCAATTAGGCGAGGTAGCGCACTTTCAGGAGGGAACGGCCCCCGGTGCCGAGTCACAAGTCCGGGCCTCTTGGAGGCAGCATCTTTACTCCAGTGACTCGAGGAGGGGCAGCACTTAATAAATAATCCCCCGGGAACTGGAAGAATTAATTAAGAGAGTTAAAACTTACCAGCTTAGTCACAAGCTGTAATCTATCGTTCAAGAACGGTAGGATCAATATCCAAGGATCGTAGAGATGACCTCAGTTTGTCTCCATGTCGGGGTCGTCACCGAGAGAACTTAGATTCCGTATCTCGGGAACCTCTTCCTGAGTACAGGGGACGTGAGAGAAGAAGCAATGAGGCGAGGGAGCGCACCTTCAGGAGGGAACGGCCCTCCAGTGCCGAAGGAGCGAAGACCCGTGCCAAGTTACAGGAACGGGCCTCTTGGAGGCAGCATCATTACTCCAGTGACTCGAGGAGGGGCAGCAGTTAATAAATAATCCCCCAGGAACTCTGGAAAAAAAAACCCAGGAACTCTGGAAGAATCAAGAGAATTAAAACCTACCACCTTAGTAGCTAGATTTTATCTGTCGTCCAAGAACGATATGATCAATATACAAGGATCGCAGATATGACTTCAGTTTTTATCCATCTTAAGATCGTCTCCGAGAGAACTTAGATTCCGGATCTCGGGAACCTCTTGCTGAGTACAGGGGACGTGAGAGAAGAAGCAATAAGGCCAGGGAATGCACCTTCAGAAAGGAACGGCCCTCCAGTGCCGAAGGAGCGAAGACCCGTGCCAAGTTACAGGAACGGGCCTACTGGGGGCAGCATCATTACTTCAGTGACTCGAGAAGGGGCAGCAGTTAATAAATAATCCCCCGGGAACTGGAAAAATCAATTAAGGGAGTTAAAACTTACCAGCTTAGTCACAAGCTGTAATCTATCGTCCAAGAACGGTATGATCAATATCCAAGGATCACGGAGATGACCTCAGTTTGTCTCCATCTTGAGGTCTTCAATGAGAGAACTTGATTCCGGATTTCGGGAACCTTTTGCTTAGTACAGGGGACGTTAGAGAAGAAGCAATGAGGCGAGGGAGCGCACCTTCAGTAGGGAACGACGCTCCAGTGCCGAAAGAGCGAGGACCCGTGCCAAGTTACAGGAACGGGCCTCTTGGAGGCAGCATCTTTACTCCAGTGACTCGAAGAGGGGTAGCAGTTAGAGAAGAACGGTATGATCAATATCCAAAAATAGCAGAGATGACCTCAGTTTGTATCCATCATAAGGTCATCACCGAGAGAACTTACATTCCGGATCACGGGAACCTTTTGTTCAGTACAGGGGACGTGGGAGAAGAAAAAGCAATTAGGCGAGGTAGCGCACTTTCAGGAGGGAACGGCCCCCGGTGCCGAGTCACAAGTCCGGGCCTCTTGGAGACAGCATCTTTACTCCAGTGACTCGAGGAGGGGCAGCACTTAATAAATAATCCCCCGGGAACTGGAAGAATTAATTAAGAGAGTTAAAACTTACCAGCTTAGTCACAAGCTGTAATCTATCGTCCAAGAACGGTATGATCAATATCCAAGGATCGTAGAGATGACCTCAGTTTGTCTCCATGTCGGGGTCGTCACCGAGAGAACTTAGATTCCGTATCTCGGGATCCTCTTGCTGAGTACAGGGGACGTGAGAGAAGAAGCAATGAGGCGAGGGAGCGCACCTTCAGGAGGGAACGGCCCTCCAGTGCCGAAGGAGCGAAGACCCGTGCCAAGTTACAGGAACGGGCCTCTTGGAGGCAGCATCATTACTCCAGTGACTCGAGGAGGGGCAGCAGTTAATAAATAATCCCCCGGGAACTGGAAAAATCAATTAAGAGAGTTAAAACTTACCAGCTTAGTCGCAAGCTGTAATCTGTCGTCCAAGAACGGTATGATCAATATCCAAGGATCGCGGAGATGACCTCAGTTTGTCTCCATCTTGAGGTCTTCAATGAGAGAACTTGATTCCGGATTTCGGGAACCTTTTGCTGAGTACAGTGGACGTGAGAGAAGAACCAATGAGGCGAGGGAGCGCACCTTCAGGAGGGAACGGCCCTCCAGTGCCGAAGGAGCCAAGACCCGTGCCAAGTAACAGGAACGGGCGTCTTGGAGGCAGCATCTTTACTCCAGTGACTCGAGGAGGGGAAGCAGTTAATAAATAATCCCCCGGGAACTGGAAGAATTACTTAAGAGAGTTAAAACTTACCAGCTTAGTCACAAGCTGTAATCTATCGTTCAAGAACGGTAGGATCAATATCCAAGGATCGTAGAGATGACCTCAGTTTGTCTCCATGTCGGGGTCGTCACCGAGAGAACTTAGATTCCGTATCTCGGGAACCTCTTCCTGAGTACAGGGGACGTGAGAGAAGAAGCAATGAGGCGAGGGAGCGCACCTTCAGGAGGGAACGGCCCTCCAGTGCCGAAGGAGCGAAGACCCGTGCCAAGTTACAGGAACGGGCCTCTTGGAGGCAGCATCATTACTCCAGTGACTCGAGGAGGGGCAGCAGTTAATAAATAATCCCCCAGGAACTCTGGAAAAAAAAAACCCAGGAACTCTGGAAGAATCAAGAGAATTAAAACCTACCACCTTAGTAGCTAGATTTTATCTGTCGTCCAAGAACGATATGATCAATATACAAGGATCGCAGATATGACTTCAGTTTTTATCCATCTTAAGATCGTCTCCGAGAGAACTTAGATTCCGGATCTCGGGAACCTCTTGCTGAGTACAGGGGACGTGAGAGAAGAAGCAATAAGGCCAGGGAATGCACCTTCAGAAAGGAACGGCCCTCCAGTGCCGAAGGAGCGAAGACCCGTGCCAAGTTACAGGAACGGGCCTACTGGGGGCAGCATCATTACTTCAGTGACTCGAGAAGGGGCAGCAGTTAATAAATAATCCCCCGGGAACTGGAAAAATCAATTAAGGGAGTTAAAACTTACCAGCTTAGTCACAAGCTGTAATCTATCGTCCAAGAACGGTATGATCAATATCCAAGGATCACGGAGATGACCTCAGTTTGTCTCCATCTTGAGGTCTTCAATGAGAGAACTTGATTCCGGATTTCGGGAACCTTTTGCTTAGTACAGGGGACGTTAGAGAAGAAGCAATGAGGCGAGGGAGCGCACCTTCAGTAGGGAACGACGCTCCAGTGCCGAAAGAGCGAGGACCCGTGCCAAGTTACAGGAACGGGCCTCTTGGAGGCAGCATCTTTACTCCAGTGACTCGAAGAGGGGTAGCAGTTAGAGAAGAACGTTATGATCAATATCCAAATATCGCAGAGATGACCTCAGTTTGTATCCATCATAAGGTCATCACCGAGAGAACTTACATTCCGGATCACGGGAACCTTTTGTTCAGTACAGGGGACGTGGGAGAAGAAAAAGCAATTAGGCGAGGTAGCGCACTTTCAGGAGGGAACGGCCCCCGGTGCCGAGTCACAAGTCCGGGCCTCTTGGAGGCAGCATCTTTACTCCAGTGACTCGAGGAGGGGCAGCACTTAATAAATAATCCCCCGGGAACTGGAAGAATTAATTAAGAGAGTTAAAACTTACCAGCTTAGTCACAAGCTGTAATCTATCGTCCAAGAACGGTATGATCAATATCCAAGGATCGTAGAGATGACCTCAGTTTGTCTCCATGTCGGGGTCGTCACCGAGAGAACTTAGATTCCGTATCTCGGGATCCTCTTGCTGAGTACAGGGGACGTGAGAGAAGAAGCAATGAGGCGAGGGAGCGCACCTTCAGGAGGGAACGGCCCTCCAGTGCCGAAGGAGCGAAGACCCGTGCCAAGTTACAGGAACGGGCCTCTTGGAGGCAGCATCATTACTCCAGTGACTCGAGGAGGGGCAGCAGTTAATAAATAATCCCCCGGGAACTGGAAAAATCAATTAAGAGAGTTAAAACTTACCAGCTTAGTCGCAAGCTGTAATCTGTCGTCCAAGAACGGTATGATCAATATCCAAGGATCGCGGAGATGACCTCAGTTTGTCTCCATCTTGAGGTCTTCAATGAGAGAACTTGATTCCGGATTTCGGGAACCTTTTGCTGAGTACAGTGGACGTGAGAGAAGAACCAATGAGGCGAGGGAGCGCACCTTCAGGAGGGAACGGCCCTCCAGTGCCGAAGGAGCCAAGACCCGTGCCAAGTAACAGGAACGGGCGTCTTGGAGGCAGCATCTTTACTCCAGTGACTCGAGGAGGGGCAGCAGTTAATAAATAATCCCCCGGGAACTGGAAGAATTACTTAAGAGAGTTAAAACTTACCAGCTTAGTCACAAGCTGTAATCTATCGTTCAAGAACGGTAGGATCAATATCCAAGGATCGTAGAGATGACCTCAGTTTGTCTCCATGTCGGGGTCGTCACCGAGAGAACTTAGATTCCGTATCTCGGGAACCTCTTCCTGAGTACAGGGGACGTGAGAGAAGAAGCAATGAGGCGAGGGAGCGCACCTTCAGGAGGGAACGGCCCTCCAGTGCCGAAGGAGCGAAGACCCGTGCCAAGTTACAGGAACGGGCCTCTTGGAGGCAGCATCATTACTCCAGTGACTCGAGGAGGGGCAGCAGTTAATAAATAATCCCCCAGGAACTCTGGAAAAAAAAAACCCAGGAACTCTGGAAGAATCAAGAGAATTAAAACCTACCACCTTAGTAGCTAGATTTTATCTGTCGTCCAAGAACGATATGATCAATATACAAGGATCGCAGATATGACTTCAGTTTTTATCCATCTTAAGATCGTCTCCGAGAGAACTTAGATTCCGGATCTCGGGAACCTCTTGCTGAGTACAGGGGACGTGAGAGAAGAAGCAATAAGGCCAGGGAATGCACCTTCAGAAAGGAACGGCCCTCCAGTGCCGAAGGAGCGAAGACCCGTGCCAAGTTACAGGAACGGGCCTACTGGGGGCAGCATCATTACTTCAGTGACTCGAGAAGGGGCAGCAGTTAATAAATAATCCCCCGGGAACTGGAAAAATCAATTAAGGGAGTTAAAACTTACCAGCTTAGTCACAAGCTGTAATCTATCGTCCAAGAACGGTATGATCAATATCCAAGGATCACGGAGATGACCTCAGTTTGTCTCCATCTTGAGGTCTTCAATGAGAGAACTTGATTCCGGATTTCGGGAACCTTTTGCTTAGTACAGGGGACGTTAGAGAAGAAGCAATGAGGCGAGGGAGCGCACCTTCAGTAGGGAACGACGCTCCAGTGCCGAAAGAGCGAGGACCCGTGCCAAGTTACAGGAACGGGCCTCTTGGAGGCAGCATCTTTACTCCAGTGACTCGAAGAGGGGTAGCAGTTAGAGAAGAACGGTATGATCAATATCCAAATATCGCAGAGATGACCTCAGTTTGTATCCATCATAAGGTCATCACCGAGAGAACTTACATTCCGGATCACGGGAACCTTTTGTTCAGTACAGGGGACGTGGGAGAAGAAAAAGCAATTAGGCGAGGTAGCGCACTTTCAGGAGGGAACGGCCCCCGGTGCCGAGTCACAAGTCCGGGCCTCTTGGAGGCAGCATCTTTACTCCAGTGAC
Source organism: Saccostrea echinata (assembly GCF_033153115.1). Taxonomy (NCBI): domain Eukaryota; kingdom Metazoa; phylum Mollusca; class Bivalvia; order Ostreida; family Ostreidae; genus Saccostrea; species Saccostrea echinata. The sequence goes on from NW_026889767.1 coordinate 5,967,301, forward strand.
TCGAGGAGGGGCAGCACTTAATAAATAATCCCCCGGGAACTGGAAGAATTAATTAAGAGAGTTAAAACTTACCAGCTTAGTCACAAGCTGTAATCTATCGTCCAAGAACGGTATGATCAATATCCAAGGATCGTAGATATGACCTCAGTTTGTCTCCATGTCGGGGTCGTCACCGAGAGAACTTAGATTCCGTATCTCGGGATCCTCTTGCTGAGTACAGGGGACGTGAGAGAAGAAGCAATGAGGCGAGGGAGCGCACCTTCAGGAGGGAACGGGCCTCTTGGAGGCAGCATCATTACTCCAGTGACTCGAGTAGGGGCAGCAGTTAATAAATAATCCCCCAGGAACTCTGGAAAAAAAAACCCAGGAACTCTGGAAGAATCAAGAGAATTAAAACCTACCACCTTAGTAGCTAGATTTGATCTGTCCTCCAAGAACGATATGATCAATATACAAGGATCGCAGATATGACTTCAGTTTTTATCCATCTTAAGATCGTCTCCGAGAGAACTTAGATTCCGGATCTCGGGAACCTCTTGCTGAGTACAGGGAACGTGAGAGAAGAAGCAATAAGGCCAGGGAACGCACCTTCAGAAGGGAACGGCCCTCCAGTTCCGAAGAAGCGAAGACCCGTGCCAAGTTACAGGAACGGGCCTACTTGGGACAGCATCATTACTTCAGTGACTCGAGAAGGGGCAGCAGTTAATAAATAATCCCCCGGGAACTGGAAAAATCAATTAAGGGAGTTAAAACTTACCAGCTTAGTCACAAGCTGTAATCTATCGTCCAAGAACGGTATGATCAATATCCAAGGATCACGGAGATGACCTCAGTTTGTCTCCATCTTGAGGTCTTCAATGAGAGAACTTGATTCCGGATTTCGGGAACCTTTTGCTTAGTACAGGGGACGTTAGAGAAGAAGCAATGAGGCGAGGGAGCGCACCTTCAGTAGGGAACGACGCTCCAGTGCCGAAAGAGCGAGGACCCGTGCCAAGTTACAGGAACGGGCCTCTTGGAGGCAGCATCTTTACTCCAGTGACTCGAAGAGGGGTAGCAGTTAGAGAAGAACGGTATGATCAATATCCAAAAATAGCAGAGATGACCTCAGTTTGTATCCATCATAAGGTCATCACCGAGAGAACTTACATTCCGGATCACGGGAACCTTTTGTTCAGTACAGGGGACGTGGGAGAAGAAAAAGCAATTAGGCGAGGTAGCGCACTTTCAGGAGGGAACGGCCCCCGGTGCCGAGTCACAAGTCCGGGCCTCTTGGAGGCAGCATCTTTACTCCAGTGACTCGAGGAGGGGCAGCACTTAATAAATAATCCCCCGGGAACTGGAAGAATTAATTAAGAGAGTTAAAACTTACCAGCTTAGTCACAAGCTGTAATCTATCGTCCAAGAACGGTATGATCAATATCCAAGGATCGTAGAGATGACCTCAGTTTGTCTCCATGTCGGGGTCGTCACCGAGAGAACTTAGATTCCGTATCTCGGGATCCTCTTGCTGAGTACAGGGGACGTGAGAGAAGAAGCAATGAGGCGAGGGAGCGCACCTTCAGGAGGGAACGGCCCTCCAGTGCCGAAGGAGCGAAGACCCGTGCCAAGTTACAGGAACGGGCCTCTTGGAGGCAGCATCATTACTCCAGTGACTCGAGGAGGGGCAGCAGTTAATAAATAATCCCCCGGGAACTGGAAAAATCAATTAAGAGAGTTAAAACTTACCAGCTTAGTCGCAAGCTGTAATCTGTCGTCCAAGAACGGTATGATCAATATCCAAGGATCGCGGAGATGACCTCAGTTTGTCTCCATCTTGAGGTCTTCAATGAGAGAACTTGATTCCGGATTTCGGGAACCTTTTGCTGAGTACAGTGGACGTGAGAGAAGAACCAATGAGGCGAGGGAGCGCACCTTCAGGAGGGAACGGCCCTCCAGTGCCGAAGGAGCCAAGACCCGTGCCAAGTAACAGGAACGGGCGTCTTGGAGGCAGCATCTTTACTCCAGTGACTCGAGGAGGGGCAGCAGTTAATAAATAATCCCCCGGGAACTGGAAGAATTACTTAAGAGAGTTAAAACTTACCAGCTTAGTCACAAGCTGTAATCTATCGTTCAAGAACGGTAGGATCGATATCCAAGGATCGTAGATATGACCTCAGTTTGTCTCCATGTCGGGGTCGTCACCGAGAGAACTTAGATTCCGTATCTCGGGATCCTCTTGCTGAGTACAGGGGACGTGAGAGAAGAAGCAATGAGGCGAGGGAGCGCACCTTCAGGAGGGAACGGCCCTCCAGTGCCGAAGGAGCGAAGACCCGTGCCAAGTTGCAGGAACGGGCCTCTTGGAGGCAGCATCATTACTCCAGTGACTCGAGTAGGGGCAGCAGTTAATAAATAATCCCCCAGGAACTCTGGAAAAAAAAACCCAGGAACTCTGGAAGAATCAAGAGAATTAAAACCTACCACCTTAGTAGCTAGCTGTGATCTGTCGTCCAAGAACGATATGATCAATATACAAGGATCGCAGATATGACTTCAGTTTTTATCCATCTTAAGATCGTCTCCGAGAGAACTTAGATTCCGGATCTCGGGAACCTCTTGCTGAGTACAGGGGACGTGAGAGAAGAAGCAATAAGGCCAGGGAATGCACCTTCAGAAGGGAACGGCCCTCCAGTGCCGAAGGAGCGAAGACCCGTGCCAAGTTACAGGAACGGGCCTACTGGGGGCAGCATCATTACTTCAGTGACTCGAGAAGGGGCAGCAGTTAATAAATAATCCCCCGGGAACTGGAAAAATCAATTAAGGGAGTTAAAACTTACCAGCTTAGTCACAAGCTGTAATCTATCGTCCAAGAACGGTATGATCAATATCCAAGGATCACGGAGATGACCTCAGTTTCTCTCCATCTTGAGGTCTTCAACGAGAGAACTGGATTCCGGATTTCGGGAACCTTTTGCTGAGTACAGGAGACGTTAGAGAAGAAGCAATGAGGCGAGGGAGCGCACCTTCAGTAGGGAACGACGCTCCAGTGCCGAAAGAGCGAGGACCCGTGCCAAGTTACAGGAACGGGCCTCTTGGAGGCAGCATCTTTACTCCAGTGACTCGAGGAGGGGAAGCAGTTAGACAAGAACGGTATGATCAATATTCAAATATCGCAGAGATGACCTCAGTTTGTATCCATCATAAGGTCATCACCGAGAGAACTTAAATTCCGGATCACGGGAACCTTTTGTTCAGTACAGGGGACGTGGGAGAAGAAAAAGCAATTAGGCGAGGTAGCGCACTTTCAGGAGGGAACGGCCCCCGGTGCCGAGTCACAAGTCCGGGCCTCTTGGAGGCAGCATCTTTACTCCAGTGACTCGAGGAGGGGCAGCACTTAATAAATAATCCCCCGGGAACTGGAAGAATTAATTAAGAGAGTTAAAACTTACCAGCTTAGTCACAAGCTGTAATCTATCGTCCAAGAACGGTATGATCAATATCCAAGGATCGTAGAGATGACCTCAGTTTGTCTCCATGTCGGGGTCGTCACCGAGAGAACTTAGATTCCGTATCTCGGGATCCTCTTGCTGAGTACAGGGGACGTGAGAGAAGAAGCAATGAGGCGAGGGAGCGCACCTTCAGGAGGGAACGGCCCTCCAGTGCCGAAGGAGCGAAGACCCGTGCCAAGTTACAGGAACGGGCCTCTTGGAGGCAGCATCATTACTCCAGTGACTCGAGGAGGGGCAGCAGTTAATAAATAATCCCCCGGGAACTGGAAAAATCAATTAAGAGAGTTAAAACTTACCAGCTTAGTCGCAAGCTGTAATCTGTCGTCCAAGAACGGTATGATCAATATCCAAGGATCGCGGAGATGACCTCAGTTTGTCTCCATCTTGAGGTCTTCAATGAGAGAACTTGATTCCGGATTTCGGGAACCTTTTGCTGAGTACAGTGGACGTGAGAGAAGAACCAATGAGGCGAGGGAGCGCACCTTCAGGAGGGAACGGCCCTCCAGTGCCGAAGGAGCCAAGACCCGTGCCAAGTAACAGGAACGGGCGTCTTGGAGGCAGCATCTTTACTCCAGTGACTCGAGGAGGGGCAGCAGTTAATAAATAATCCCCCGGGAACTGGAAGAATTACTTAAGAGAGTTAAAACTTACCAGCTTAGTCACAAGCTGTAATCTATCGTTCAAGAACGGTAGGATCAATATCCAAGGATCGTAGAGATGACCTCAGTTTGTCTCCATGTCGGGGTCGTCACCGAGAGAACTTAGATTCCGTATCTCGGGAACCTCTTCCTGAGTACAGGGGACGTGAGAGAAGAAGCAATGAGGCGAGGGAGCGCACCTTCAGGAGGGAACGGCCCTCCAGTGCCGAAGGAGCGAAGACCCGTGCCAAGTTACAGGAACGGGCCTCTTGGAGGCAGCATCATTACTCCAGTGACTCGAGGAGGGGCAGCAGTTAATAAATAATCCCCCAGGAACTCTGGAAAAAAAAACCCAGGAACTCTGGAAGAATCAAGAGAATTAAAACCTACCACCTTAGTAGCTAGCTGTGATCTGTCGTCCAAGAACGATATGATCAATATACAAGGATCGCAGATATGACTTCAGTTTTTATCCATCTTAAGATCGTCTCCGAGAGAACTTAGATTCCGGATCTCGGGAACCTCTTGCTGAGTACAGGGGACGTGAGAGAAGAAGCAATAAGGCCAGGGAATGCACCTTCAGAAGGGAACGGCCCTCCAGTGCCGAAGGAGCGAAGACCCGTGCCAAGTTACAGGAACGGGCCTACTGGGGGCAGCATCATTACTTCAGTGACTCGAGAAGGGGCAGCAGTTAATAAATAATCCCCCGGGAACTGGAAAAATCAATTAAGGGAGTTAAAACTTACCAGCTTAGTCACAAGCTGTAATCTATCGTCCAAGAACGGTATGATCAATATCCAAGGATCACGGAGATGACCTCAGTTTGTCTCCATCTTGAGGTCTTCAATGAGAGAACTTGATTCCGGATTTCGGGAACCTTTTGCTTAGTACAGGGGACGTTAGAGAAGAAGCAATGAGGCGAGGGAGCGCACCTTCAGTAGGGAACGACGCTCCAGTGCCGAAAGAGCGAGGACCCGTGCCAAGTTACAGGAACGGGCCTCTTGGAGGCAGCATCTTTACTCCAGTGACTCGAAGAGGGGTAGCAGTTAGAGAAGAACGGTATGATCAATATTCAAATATCGCAGAGATGACCTCAGTTTGTATCCATCATAAGGTCATCACCGAGAGAACTTACATTCCGGATCACGGGAACCTTTTGTTCAGTACAGGGGACGTGGGAGAAGAAAAAGCAATTAGGCGAGGTAGCGCACTTTCAGGAGGGAACGGCCCCCGGTGCCGAGTCACAAGTCCGGGCCTCTTGGAGGCAGCATCTTTACTCCAGTGACTCGAGGAGGGGCAGCACTTAATAAATAATCCCCCGGGAACTGGAAGAATTAATTAAGAGAGTTAAAACTTACCAGCTTAGTCACAAGCTGTAATCTATCGTCCAAGAACGGTATGATCAATATCCAAGGATCGTAGAGATGACCTCAGTTTGTCTCCATGTCGGGGTCGTCACCGAGAGAACTTAGATTCCGTATCTCGGGATCCTCTTGCTGAGTACAGGGGACGTGAGAGAAGAAGCAATGAGGCGAGGGAGCGCACCTTCAGGAGGGAACGGCCCTCCAGTGCCGAAGGAGCGAAGACCCGTGCCAAGTTACAGGAACGGGCCTCTTGGAGGCAGCATCATTACTCCAGTGACTCGAGGAGGGGCAGCAGTTAATAAATAATCCCCCGGGAACTGGAAAAATCAATTAAGAGAGTTAAAACTTACCAGCTTAGTCGCAAGCTGTAATCTGTCGTCCAAGAACGGTATGATCAATATCCAAGGATCGCGGAGATGACCTCAGTTTGTCTCCATCTTGAGGTCTTCAATGAGAGAACTTGATTCCGGATTTCGGGAACCTTTTGCTGAGTACAGTGGACGTGAGAGAAGAACCAATGAGGCGAGGGAGCGCACCTTCAGGAGGGAACGGCCCTCCAGTGCCGAAGGAGCCAAGACCCGTGCCAAGTAACAGGAACGGGCGTCTTGGAGGCAGCATCTTTACTCCAGTGACTCGAGGAGGGGCAGCAGTTAATAAATAATCCCCCGGGAACTGGAAGAATTACTTAAGAGAGTTAAAACTTACCAGCTTAGTCACAAGCTGTAATCTATCGTTCAAGAACGGTAGGATCGATATCCAAGGATCGTAGATATGACCTCAGTTTGTCTCCATGTCGGGGTCGTCACCGAGAGAACTTAGATTCCGTATCTCGGGATCCTCTTGCTGAGTACAGGGGACGTGAGAGAAGAAGCAATGAGGCGAGGGAGCGCACCTTCAGGAGGGAACGGCCCTCCAGTGCCGAAGGAGCGAAGACCCGTGCCAAGTTGCAGGAACGGGCCTCTTGGAGGCAGCATCATTACTCCAGTGACTCGAGTAGGGGCAGCAGTTAATAAATAATCCCCCAGGAACTCTGGAAAAAAAAACCCAGGAACTCTGGAAGAATCAAGAGAATTAAAACCTACCACCTTAGTAGCTAGATTTGATCTGTCCTCCAAGAACGATATGATCAATATACAAGGATCGCAGATATGACTTCAGTTTTTATCCATCTTAAGATCGTCTCCGAGAGAACTTAGATTCCGGATCTCGGGAACCTCTTGCTGAGTACAGGGAACGTGAGAGAAGAAGCAATAAGGCCAGGGAACGCACCTTCAGAAGGGAACGGCCCTCCAGTTCCGAAGGAGCGAAGACCCGTGCCAAGTTACAGGAACGGGCCTACTGGGGACAGCATCATTACTTCAGTGACTCGAGAAGGGGCAGCAGTTAATAAATAATCCCCCGGGAACTGGAAAAATCAATTAAGGGAGTTAAAACTTACCAGCTTAGTCACAAGCTGTAATCTATCGTCCAAGAACGGTATGATCAATATCCAAGGATCACGGAGATGACCTCAGTTTCTCTCCATCTTGAGGTCTTCAACGAGAGAACTGGATTCCGGATTTCGGGAACCTTTTGCTGAGTACAGGAGACGTTAGAGAAGAAGCAATGAGGCGAGGGAGCGCACCTTCAGTAGGGAACGACGCTCCAGTGCCGAAAGAGCGAGGACCCGTGCCAAGTTACAGGAACGGGCCTCTTGGAGGCAGCATCTTTACTCCAGTGACTCGAGGAGGGGAAGCAGTTAGACAAGAACGGTATGATCAATATTCAAATATCGCAGAGATGACCTCAGTTTGTATCCATCATAAGGTCATCACCGAGAGAACTTAAATTCCGGATCACGGGAACCTTTTGTTCAGTACAGGGGACGTGGGAGAAGAAAAAGCAATTAGGCGAGGTAGCGCACTTTCAGGAGGGAACGGCCCCCGGTGCCGAGTCACAAGTCCGGGCCTCTTGGAGGCAGCATCTTTACTCCAGTGACTCGAGGAGGGGCAGCACTTAATAAATAATCCCCCGGGAACTGGAAGAATTAATTAAGAGAGTTAAAACTTACCAGCTTAGTCACAAGCTGTAATCTATCGTCCAAGAACGGTATGATCAATATCCAAGGATCGTAGAGATGACCTCAGTTTGTCTCCATGTCGGGGTCGTCACCGAGAGAACTTAGATTCCGTATCTCGGGATCCTCTTGCTGAGTACAGGGGACGTGAGAGAAGAAGCAATGAGGCGAGGGAGCGCACCTTCAGGAGGGAACGGCCCTCCAGTGCCGAAGGAGCGAAGACCCGTGCCAAGTTACAGGAACGGGCCTCTTGGAGGCAGCATCATTACTCCAGTGACTCGAGGAGGGGCAGCAGTTAATAAATAATCCCCCGGGAACTGGAAAAATCAATTAAGAGAGTTAAAACTTACCAGCTTAGTCGCAAGCTGTAATCTGTCGTCCAAGAACGGTATGATCAATATCCAAGGATCGCGGAGATGACCTCAGTTTGTCTCCATCTTGAGGTCTTCAATGAGAGAACTTGATTCCGGATTTCGGGAACCTTTTGCTGAGTACAGTGGACGTGAGAGAAGAACCAATGAGGCGAGGGAGCGCACCTTCAGGAGGGAACGGCCCTCCAGTGCCGAAGGAGCCAAGACCCGTGCCAAGTAACAGGAACGGGCGTCTTGGAGGCAGCATCTTTACTCCAGTGACTCGAGGAGGGGCAGCAGTTAATAAATAATCCCCCGGGAACTGGAAGAATTACTTAAGAGAGTTAAAACTTACCAGCTTAGTCACAAGCTGTAATCTATCGTTCAAGAACGGTAGGATCAATATCCAAGGATCGTAGAGATGACCTCAGTTTGTCTCCATGTCGGGGTCGTCACCGAGAGAACTTAGATTCCGTATCTCGGGAACCTCTTCCTGAGTACAGGGGACGTGAGAGAAGAAGCAATGAGGCGAGGGAGCGCACCTTCAGGAGGGAACGGCCCTCCAGTGCCGAAGGAGCGAAGACCCGTGCCAAGTTACAGGAACGGGCCTCTTGGAGGCAGCATCATTACTCCAGTGACTCGAGGAGGGGCAGCAGTTAATAAATAATCCCCCAGGAACTCTGGAAAAAAAAACCCAGGAACTCTGGAAGAATCAAGAGAATTAAAACCTACCACCTTAGTAGCTAGCTGTGATCTGTCGTCCAAGAACGATATGATCAATATACAAGGATCGCAGATATGACTTCAGTTTTTATCCATCTTAAGATCGTCTCCGAGAGAACTTAGATTCCGGATCTCGGGAACCTCTTGCTGAGTACAGGGGACGTGAGAGAAGAAGCAATAAGGCCAGGGAATGCACCTTCAGAAGGGAACGGCCCTCCAGTGCCGAAGGAGCGAAGACCCGTGCCAAGTTACAGGAACGGGCCTACTGGGGGCAGCATCATTACTTCAGTGACTCGAGAAGGGGCAGCAGTTAATAAATAATCCCCCGGGAACTGGAAAAATCAATTAAGGGAGTTAAAACTTACCAGCTTAGTCACAAGCTGTAATCTATCGTCCAAGAACGGTATGATCAATATCCAAGGATCACGGAGATGACCTCAGTTTGTCTCCATCTTGAGGTCTTCAATGAGAGAACTTGATTCCGGATTTCGGGAACCTTTTGCTTAGTACAGGGGACGTTAGAGAAGAAGCAATGAGGCGAGGGAGCGCACCTTCAGTAGGGAACGACGCTCCAGTGCCGAAAGAGCGAGGACCCGTGCCAAGTTACAGGAACGGGCCTCTTGGAGGCAGCATCTTTACTCCAGTGACTCGAAGAGGGGTAGCAGTTAGAGAAGAACGGTATGATCAATATTCAAATATCGCGGAGATGACCTCAGTTTGTATCCATCATAAGGTCATCACCGAGAGAACTTACATTCCGGATCACGGGAACCTTTTGTTCAGTACAGGGGACGTGGGAGAAGAAAAAGCAATTAGGCGAGGTAGCGCACTTTCAGGAGGGAACGGCCCCCGGTGCCGAGTCACAAGTCCGGGCCTCTTGGAGGCAGCATCTTTACTCCAGTGACTCGAGGAGGGGCAGCACTTAATAAATAATCCCCCGGGAACTGGAAGAATTAATTAAGAGAGTTAAAACTTACCAGCTTAGTCACAAGCTGTAATCTATCGTCCAAGAACGGTATGATCAATATCCAAGGATCGTAGAGATGACCTCAGTTTGTCTCCATGTCGGGGTCGTCACCGAGAGAACTTAGATTCCGTATCTCGGGATCCTCTTGCTGAGTACAGGGGACGTGAGAGAAGAAGCAATGAGGCGAGGGAGCGCACCTTCAGGAGGGAACGGCCCTCCAGTGCCGAAGGAGCGAAGACCCGTGCCAAGTTACAGGAACGGGCCTCTTGGAGGCAGCATCATTACTCCAGTGACTCGAGGAGGGGCAGCAGTTAATAAATAATCCCCCGGGAACTGGAAAAATCAATTAAGAGAGTTAAAACTTACCAGCTTAGTCGCAAGCTGTAATCTGTCGTCCAAGAACGGTATGATCAATATCCAAGGATCGCGGAGATGACCTCAGTTTGTCTCCATCTTGAGGTCTTCAATGAGAGAACTTGATTCCGGATTTCGGGAACCTTTTGCTGAGTACAGTGGACGTGAGAGAAGAACCAATGAGGCGAGGGAGCGCACCTTCAGGAGGGAACGGCCCTCCAGTGCCGAAGGAGCCAAGACCCGTGCCAAGTAACAGGAACGGG